>NC_135582.1:28567553-28870178 GCF_965152235.1 Eretmochelys imbricata
ATCTCATTAATATTTAATTATCCTGAGAGAAGTGTAAGAGACAAAGCCAAGTTGGCAGGTTATATTTTCCTTGTAGCACATAGTTTAATAAGGTGGTTTGAGCCTGTAACCATTAAAAAGAACCCAAAGACATAACACTAGCCATAAGGTGCAGCAATAACATCCAAACAATTCTACAATCATTAAACACAAATTTCTCCTTAGTCTGCATAGCCCCTCTATAAACACTGCCCAGTGGGAATTCTTGGGGAGGGGAGTGGATGAGGAATATCTGTCTATCAAGGCTGTGCTCCTCATTGTCATTTCTTAACATATTTCCCTCTCTAGTGGCTTTCCTATAGGAAGTTAATGCTGCCCGAGCCCCCCACCTCCTCTCAGTACAGGTCAGAAACCCTGGCCCCCTGAAGGCATAATGAGAAGGTGGAGTTAATGTTGCAGAGTTTCTCCCATCTTGCAGGAAGGTCTGATCAGACCATAATACATGGTGGTATTTTAAAATCCTGTCAGATGTTTAAGGACCTGTTGTCAGGTTACAAAACCCCTATGGACTTCAATGGGAGCACTATTTAGCCACTATATTACCAGTGTTAAGATGTCACCAGTTCCTCGTAACACCGGAGCTTATTACAGCTGAATCATACAATTGTTTAAAATCTAATTTATTTTTCACCCTTTATGATGTTTACAGTTTCAACTTGATTCACTTTGGACCGTGAATTCACCAGTTTTAGTGTAGTTTTTAATCTGTTTCTTGTGAGTTTCATTTTCTAGCCCTCATGTATGATAACAGAATGCTTCAGTTGTTTGGGTTTCAAAACCTGCAGTAAAATGTTTAAATCCAAACAAAAAATGGTTTGATTGAATTTTTTTTAAATAATGTAAATATTCCTGTTAGCAGTAGGTTTTGCAAAATCTTTAAAAAAAAAATTACATTCGGGGCCTTATCTGTGTGTGACATTTTCCCTAAAATGAAAAGACTCCAAGCATGCTAGCCAAAAGTGGAACAGCTTTCCCTTGATTTCTACCATGGGGGAACTGTTTGGTTTGTTTTCCTTTCCAGAGACACATAGTTGAGGGGTGTCACAGAACATTAAGAAGAAAAGCAGTAATGTGATGAAGCTCTGCAGAGCATCAGCATTGAGGTGTATTTGGGTCACAAAGGCTCCCTCAACAGCTAGGCAAAAGGTTGTTTGCCTTTTTGTCTGTATGTTTCTGTTTCCATCATTTCAGTGCAACAAATGGTCGCTTGTGTTTTCCTTGTGATCAGTGCTGTGAGTCACCCACGGAGGGTGGGTAATGCTGTCAAGATTAGTCTGGTGAGTTTGTGGCCACTATGTAGTGGGAGGAAAGAGTAGGAGGCCTATAAGCCACAACAGATAAAAAGTGGGATGTAAGAATTTGAAGGCGAAAAGAAGCAGGGGCTTGCAAACAAAGACTTTTGTTAGGGATAAGAAAGCATGCCTTCTTTTACCATACACGCATTAGGTGTTTAGTTTTATCATCTCTTCAGTTTTCACCCTTGATGAGCATGCATAAAAGCTTATTTGAGGAGCAAAAGTGAACAACCAGCTTTGTAACCCTGTCAAGCTATTGTAGAAGTGCATTGTTATCCCACTAGTTAACAGTTCGACCCTTGCTGCATCATTTTCTTTCTGTTGGAGAAAAGTTAAGACTTTGCTTGTGGTTATCTGTTTTCTGATCACAGTGGATGGTACTCATCTGAAACATAACACATGGGTAACCTTCTGCCTAGATTTACAACAATCCAGATTCTCCAATATGCTGTTTCAATACCAGCATGAGAGTTAGACAACAATGTGCCGCATAACTTCAAAGAATGCTGGGGCATAATACAGAAGGGTGTGGAGAACAGAATCTGCCAAGCACCCCATAAATTACTAAAATCTTCTTCCATGTAGCATTTAAAAAATAATTTAAAGTTTTAAATGAAAACAATTTTTTTGGGCTACTCTGCTGTGCCAGTAGCGATTTCTATTCTTTGGCATTATTAGTATCTCTTTTGTGGGCGCAAAATGGTAGTAGGGGGGATGTTATAAGTAGCCAAGGATCTTAAAAGATAGAAGGTAAAATCCTGGCATCACTGAAGTCAATGTATTCATTTCTGTATGCCAGGATTTCACCCAGAGAATATAAACCTTCATGTATCAGGGCATGAGCCAACCTCTGACTAATGAGGGTTAGGCAGAAACTTTTCCAGCAGGTAGGTTATCTTATATGTGTCGTCTTCAGGGTTCTGGCACCTTCCTCTGAAGCATTTGGTATTGGCCATTGTTGGAGACAGGATGCTAGCTAGGTGCACCACTAATTGGATCAAACGATTCCTGTGTTCCTAAGATGTTACTTAACATAGAATCATAGAATATCAGGGTTGGAAGGGACCTCAGGAGGTCATCTCGTCCAACCCCCTGCTCAAAAGCAGGACCAATCCCCAATTAAATCATCCCAGCCTTTTGTCAAGCCTGACCTTAAAAACTTCTAAGGAAAGAGATTCCACCACCTCCCTAGGCAACGCATTCCAGTGTTTCACCACCCTCCTAGTAAAAAAGTTTTTCCTAGTATCCAAACTAAACCTCCCCCACTGCAACTTGAGACCATTACTTCTTGTCCTGTCCTCTTCTACCACTGAGAATAGTCTAGAACCATCCTCTCTGGAACCACCTCTCAGGTAGTTGAAAGCAGCTATCAAATCCCCCCTCATTCTTCTCTTCTGCAGACTAATCAATCCCAGTTCCCTCAGCCTCTCCTCATAAGTCAGGTGTTCCAGACCCCTAATGATTTTTGTTGCCCTTCGCTGGACTCTTTCCAATTTATCCACATCCTTGTAGTGTGGGGCCCAAAACTGGACACAGTACTCCAGATGAGGCCTCACCAATGTCGAATAGAGGGGGACGATCACGTCCCTCGATCTGCTCGCTATGCCCCTACTTATACATCCCAAAATGCCATTGGCCTTCTTGGCAACAAGGGCACGCTGCTGACTCATATCCAGCTTCTCGTCCACTGTCACCCCTAGGTCCTTTTCCGCAGAACTGCTGCCTAGCCATTCGGTCCCTAGTCTGTAGCTGTGCATTGGGTTTTTCCGTCCTAAGTGCAGGAGCCTGCACTTATCCTTATTGAACCTCATCAGATTTCTTTTGGCCCAATCCTCCAATTTGTCTACGTCCCTCTGTATCCTATCCCTCCCCTCCAGCGTATCTACCACTCCTCCCAGTTTAGTATCATCTGCAAATTTGCTGAGAGTGCAATCCACACCATCCTCCAGAACATTTATGAAGATATTGAACAACATGTGCTTGTGCTTTGTGAGATAGGATGCACCCAGGTGGGGTCTTGCTGCTTTTCAGCAACAAAGGAGCCAAATTCTCCACTCATTGGTGGGGTTTAATCAGTGTCTCTGAAAGAGAGTTTGAACTCTGATCTTCCCCTCTCGACTCACTAGCAGAACAAGGAGCTGCTCCCCAGACCTAGCTGCTTCACTTGTCATTCTCCAACCTGAGGGCTCCAATGCTCTGCCACCTTTTCATTAAATCTGAGCTAAATCAGAGTTTGGGGAACTGCTCCCTGATCTGGAGCAGTGGTTGTGATGTATCTCTTGCTCCAGTATAAAGTGAATCCACCCTGGACAAATGTGCCTTACGTTTTACATTACATTTTTGGCCTATATACAGATGCACATGGCAAGTTATTATGTAGCTTTTAAATAAGTTGATGTAGCTTCCCCTGGCTTTTCTGGGTTCAATAGGATGTATTTCTTTGGCATTATATTAAAATACCTGCATAGCCAGCAGATAGCAGGAGATAGTCCATAGAGTAAATCGGAGATTTTTGTCTGTGCAACATTTTGGAGAGATGGTCGGTCCTGTGGCACAAATTTTATACCAAAATCCAAACATTCCCTAAATCCTTGTGTTTGGATCCAAGGGTTTAGCTTGGATCATTAAAGAGGTAGAAAATAGCCACTAAGTTTGGATTCAGATTTGAATTCCTAGAGTTTGAGAGCATTTGGATTTGAGGTTTTTGGTTTGGGACAATCTCTACATTTTAAAGTTATTTTTTACTAATAATTGTAACAGTCTCTTGCTAGAGCGTACTGTCACAGTAGTACGTACTGGGGACCCCCTGGTCCTTAAATGTTTTTATGCTACCTGATACTTTCTCCATTTGCTGGTGCACCTATATCCTTGACAGGAAGCCTGGAACTGTTCTTACATGTCTCACGTTGGATAGATGATAATGGAGACTATCCAAGAGCCATAAAATGATGGGCTTTTGTTGGTTGGTTTGCTTTTAAAAAACACTTTCAGGCACTGGGACAGCAATAGGGCAATGACTTAATTGCAGTTTTTCTCCTATATCTTCAAAGACAGGACATATTGCAAAGCTCATTAGCATGAGAAAATGAGAATTTTGGTGGCTGAAATATTTCATCTGGCATGCAGTATAATATCCAGGGCATTGTAGACTTCAGAGGAATGATTTGGAGTCTACATGTCTTATTTCTAAATAGCATTAGAGCTGGCAAAACTGAACTCTTGCTTAAAAGGAAAATATTCCCCATAGCCAAACCCTGATTGTCAGTGTATTTTTATGGGGTTATTTCATGTTTCTCTGTTTTTTTGCTGTTTTGCCCTGATAACCAATTTTAGGGATTTATTCTCATTTCAAAGTGTGGGGAGTTCAAGGCCTAAATCCTCATGCATCAAGCCAACCCCTTATCTAACAGTAAAAGAATCAACTGTTGTTTAATCCTGCATCTTGGCTCAGATCTGAAATAGTTTTAGGCATGTACAGGAAAAGGCCAATAGCCAGTTAAAACCTGATCCTGCAGTCTTTACTTAGGCAAAACCAGAGTTGGCCTTGCATATTTTTAGGAGGAAATTCAGTAATGGCCTAGGAAACCAAGGAGTTTACCATTTCTTTGCATTGCCCCATCTCTCTTCTCTCCACTGAGGGGCTTTCACTGATCTCACCTCTTTTGTTGTCTAAACTTAAAACAAAAGGACCCCACTGGTACATGGGGTGCAGTTCAAACAGTTTCCTGTTTGTCCTGACTAATGAAGACTAGTATATCCACTTACAGCGGATATATGCTGGTAACAGACAGGGCAAGAATGAACTCCCATGAAACACAGTATGCTCAGAAGAGATTAAAAACCTAGATGTATTTTATACTATTTAAAAGGCCATAACATGACTGTGGAAATATGGAAATAAAATGGATTATGGAGAAAGCACCTTACAGCTGAACTACCCGTTAGCCTAGTAATGCTAGTGGAAATCTTACTGAATAAAGAAAATATGAAGATGTGCTTTATAAAATGTACAACCCTTTCTGACTGAGGTAGAATGAAGCTCACTGTATGTGGGAGTGAAAGAGAGCAGAAGAGCTTATTGGGTACCCTGCTGATACGGCCAGATCCCCTTACACCTTTTTGGTTGGGAGGAGCTCCACTTATACTGGCTGACCAGATTGTTTATGTGAAAAGTACATCACTTTGGCATCCAATCCACCCCTTTGGTTCCAGAGCAGAGGGAATGATGTCACTTAATTAGCTTAAAGGCCTTTTTATTCCTATTGTGTCCCTCCCTTAGTTTGTGTGCAGCAAATGTAATTGCTTTTCAGTACATGTGGTTTTCAGAAAATGAAAGGAGAGGAGTTTACTTAGAATCATAGAATCATATAATATCAGGGTTGGAAGGGACCTCAGGAGGTCATCTAGTCCAACCCCACTTGGCTCCCATCCCTCACTTTAGTGTTCTAAGGACACGTATACACATCCTTTGGGTTCTAAGGGTCAAGAGGCTTATCCCAATTCTTTACTCAATCCAGCCCTTTCAAGAAACAGACAAACGTTAGCCCCTTTCCCACAGTTTCAGAAGCAGGTTTCTGATCCCATAAGGAATGATCAAATACGGACACCAGAATGAGAGAAAACAATAACCGAAAAAGCACATCCTGTCACCTTTTCCTTGACCATTCATGTGTTGTGCTTCTTCAGGACAATAAGATGCTTTGGTTTATATTTTAGTCTCACTTTCACTTAATGTTGTGAAAATCAGAGTGTTTTAAGGTAAAGGCTCAAGGAATAAAAATAACCTTTATTGATTGTTCCTGTGATTGCACAGCTTTCATTGTGTACTTAAGTGGTTATGGTCAGGTCAGGTGGGGGCTTTTTAGCTATTTATTCCAGATCTCATATCACAGGTGTTTTCTCTGTTAGTAAATAATTGGGCACATCAGAAAAAGTTGACTTCGGAACAACCAGTGTTGCTATAAATAGGTCATCAGTTATAGCAATGATAAGCATGGGTTGGAAAGCACCAAAGTTTCCTTTGCATTTCCGAGTCTCTCAAAGAGAACCCAACCAGCTATACTTTTTCAGAAGTATACACAGACCTTTAAGGGTATGAGAAGCATTTTCACTTTCATTATACCTGTTAAACATAGTTTTACAGTTTACCTAAAATGGTGACCAAAGTATTAAAAATATCTAATAATCCATTAGTCCTTTGTTCCATGGATACCCAAATTCATTCTGTAAGTCAAATTGATTGTTATTATTATCCTTTACTTTTATAGTGCCAAAAAGTGTCCACTATTCAAGATGACAAAGAGAATGTAATCCCTCCCCCAAAAAGATTGCAATGTAAATTAGCATTCATAGTGCAGCCCAAACTTAATATTAAAAATATACATCACAGTAATTGGTGTACATAAAATATATACGATGGATAGACAGAAGGCAACGTGGGCAGTGAATTTAGGGTTTGTTTTTGTTGTTGTTCCCCTTGCCTTGCCCCTTACCTTCACTTTCCATCCCTTTTATTTATTAATGCCTGAGGGGTTAGATACTGAAAATTTATAAAATAGAAGGGCCGGATCCTCAGCTGGTGTAAATTGACATTAATAGAGCTTTGCTGATTTACACCAGCTGGGAATCTGGTGTGAGGGACGTACTGGCTGCCGCTTCCAGCAGCTCCCATTGGCCTGGAGCAGCGAACTGGGAGCTGTGATCGGCCGAACCTGCGGATGCAGCAGGCAAACAAATCGGCCCAGCTTGCCAGGGGCTTTTGCTGCACAAGTGACAGAACAAGTTTGGGAACCACTGGTCTAGACCATCCCTGACAGATGTTTGTCCAACCTGCTCTTAAAAATCCCCTGTGATGGAGATTCCACTGCCTCCCTAGGCAATTTATTCCAGATCTGGCTTCTGTTCTGGCTTCGCTGCACCATTGACGTGTGCTTTTGCGCATGTGGTAGAGGCCAGTATTTTCAAGCTCAAGTGTCTCAAGTAGAGCTTCTGAGTGCCTGCACGTCCCAGGGTGTTCCTTATTGGCTGTAGGGTTAGCTCCGATGTGTTTGTGATGTCAGCACACTGTTGCACATCAGGCCACTAATCTAGGGGGCAGATTTTTAATAGCCAAGTTTGAAAACTTTGGCCTCAGTCTCACTGTGCCTGACTTTACCCATCTGTCGAACAAGGATTAAAAGACTCACCTCCCGGGGTTGTTGTGAAACTATTCGTAAAGTGCTTTGTGCTTCTTGGATAGAAAGCACCTTATAAGTGTGAAATATTGTTGATGGCATATTATTATTGTCTATATTATTCTGCTTTAACTTCTTTCACAATGTCCTTTCTATTTCCTGGCAGAAAGTTGAATATATGCTCTGGAGGGGAATTATTTTGAGCAATGGGTTTTACATCGATAACACTAGTATTCACAAAGCATGCTAGCAGGCACAAATGCTAGTGATTTCTTAGGAGATTTTCCATAATTTTGTTCCATGTGTCTCTAATAGTTTTTGTATTTTATTTAGGGCTGTCGCGATTAATCACACTGTTAAATAATAATAGAATACCATTTATTTAAATATTTTTGGATGTTTCTACATTTTCAAATATATTGATTTCAATTACAACACAGAATACAAATTGTACAGTGCTCACTTTATATTTATTTTTTATTACAAATATTTTCACTATAAAAAACAAAAGAAATAGTATATTTCAATTCACCTAATATAAGTACTGTAGTGCAATCTCTTTATCATGAAAGTTGAACTTACAAATGTGGAATTATGTACAAAAAACCCCTGCATTCAAAAATAAAACAATGTAAAACTCTAGAGCCAAAAGTCCACTCGGTCCCACTTCAGCCAATCACCTAGACAAACAAGTCTGGTTACATTTGCAGAAGATAATGCTGCCTGCTTCTTGTTTACAACATCACCTGAAAGTGAGAACAGGCGTTCACGTGGCACTGTTGTAATCAGCATCACAAGATATTTACGTTCCAGATGTGCTAATGATTTATATGTCCCTTCATGCTTCAACCACCACTCTAGAGGACATGCGTCCATGCTGATGACGGGTTCTGCTCGATAACGATCCAAAGCAGAGCAGACCGATGCATGTTCATTTTCATCATCTGAATCAGATGCCACCAGCAGAAGGTTGATTTTCTTTCTTGGTGGTTCGGGTTTTGTAGTTTTAAGACTTCTGAAAGCATGCTCCACACCTCGTCTCTCTCAGCTTTTGGAAGGCGCTTCAGATTCTTAAACCTTAGGCCGAGTGCTGTAGCTATTTTTAGAAATCTCACATTGGTACCTTCTTTACGTTTTGTCAAATCTTCAGTGATGGTGTTTGTAAATCAAACAACATATGCTGGGTCATCATCAGAGACTGCTATAACATGAAATATATGGCAGAATGCGGGTAAAGCAGAACAGGAGACATACAATTCTCCCCCACGGAGTTCAGTCATAAATTTAATTAACACACTCTTTTTTTAATGAACATCACCAGCATGGAAGCATGTCCTCAGGAATGGTGGCTGAAGCATGAAGGGGCATACAAATATTTAGCATATCTGGCACATAAATACCTTGCAATGCTGGCTACAAAAGTGCCATCTGAATGCCTGTTCTCACTTTCAGGTTACATTGTAAATAAGAAGCAGACAGCAGTATCTCCCATAAATGTAAACAAACTTGTTTGTCTTAGTGATTGGCTGAACAAGAAGTAGGACTGAGTGAACTTGTAGGCTCTAAAGTTTTACATTGTTTTATTTTTGAGTGCAGTTATGTAACAAAAAAAATCTACATTTGTAAGTTACACTTTCACAATATAGATTGCACTACAGTACTTGTATGAGGTGAATTGAAAAATACTGTTTCTTTTGTTTATCATTTTTACAGTGCAAATATTTGTAAAAAAACTAATATAAAGTGAGTACTGTACACTTTGTATTCTGTGTTGTAATAGAAATCAATATATTTGAAAATGTAGAAAAACATCCAAAAATATTTAATAAATTTAAATTGGTATTCTATTTTTTAACAGTGCGATTAATTGCGATTAATTTTTTTAATCATGGTTAATTTTTTGAGTTAATCACGTGAGTTAACTGTGATTAATCAGCAGCCCTAATTTTATTATGTACTGTAATATGCTGTCATGCCAAAATGCTATGAAACGAAAGGAAACTCAAATCTATGGTGACAATTTCTTACTATAACTATTGATAATAATAATTTAAAAACTCAAGTTGTACAGTATGTCAGCGTGATTGAAATAATAATGTCACATGGACTAGTGGGCTGCACACTGGACTAGGAGTCAGGCAGCCTGGAGTTCAAAATTTGTCTCTCACGCTGACTTGTTTTCTGTAGCTCTGGTTTGCAAAAATGAGGTTGGTGATGTTTAACTACCACATCACCTTAAAAGCCCCAGAGGTGTTCAAAGGGCTAATATGTGGAAAATTCTCTGAAGGTTAAAAGCACTCGAGCCAAGATTTTCAGAAGTTGCTTATGATTGTCTATGCCTCAGTCTTTGGCTGCCCAACCTGGAATCTTAAATAAACCTGATTGTCAGAGTGTGGCTAATCTGTATTTTCTGAAAAATCAGCCTCCTTTAAGATGTTTCAAACTGATCACCCAAAAACCATTAGTTGCTTTTGAAAATCTTGGACTAATTTCTTTCTCAGATATCTGAAGCAACATCCCACTACATGAAATAATAAATACGTCAAGCCCAAACAATTGCATTCAAAACGGGAAACAAAAGCGTCTTTATGGATTACTGCACCTATGGCAGCTGGCATGATCAGCCTCAGGCAATTGTGAAGTGTTTGTTTCTCTTAATAGCAAAAGTCTTGTTCTGAGGTTTTAAAAGAATAGTATAAAACTTTTTTTTTTGCTTAATTTAAAAAGCATGGCCTCACACGTGCATGCACGCGTGTGTACGTGTACACACACACACACACACACACACACACACACACACACTATTTGACTTTGTTGCCAAACAGTACCCTTCAGTTCAGAGCTATTGATCACTAAAATGTATACGTAGTGGGTTATATCTTTCTTGGATTTTGCAGGCTGGTATAATGAAGCTTGACTATCATAAAGATATGAGGTCTTCTGAGAAGCATGGTTTTGTACTGATCTCCCAGCTGAAGGAAAGGGATTAGATTGTGACTTGGCACACAGAAACTCGTCTGGGATCTTTCTGTCAAGGAAAACATGCTTCATACTTTTCACTGCATTTTCCTACATAGAATCATAGAATCATAGAATATCAGGGTTGGAAGGGACCCCAGAAGGTCATCTAGTCCAACCCCCTGCTTGAAGCAGGACCAATTCCCAGTTAAATCATCCCAGCCAGGGCTTTGTCAAGCCTGACCTTAAAACCTCTAAGGAAGGAGATTCTACCACCTCCCTAGGTAACGCATTCCAGTGTTTCACCACCCTCTTAGTGAAAAAGTTTTTCCTAGTATCCAATCTAAACCCAATACTGTTGTTTATTGAACAGGAAATAAATTAATTCTGACGAAATAGAAGCTGGTTGGGTGAGCTAGTCCATTCATAAAAAGTTCACTATTTAAAAGCTATTACTTTCTTTAAATGAACTCTTGGATACTCACACTTAGGCATTGGACTGCTCACAGGATAAAGTGCTGCTCAACATTGGTGAGGATTGCAGAATCTGGGCCATTGTACTTAACCACTGTTGCCAGCAGCCTCAGTTAAGGCTGTCTGTTTTGGTCTCCTGGCTGGATATAAATTTTCCTGCTTAAGGTTGCTATGTGATAAAGGAGAGTGGGAGGGAGAATCTGTGAAGGCAGCCTAAAATGGTGCTCAGCTTGGCAGCCCAGAATGAGCCTTATATATAGTCTCTCCTGCACCAGTGCCCTCAGTGATATCTGCTGTTACTGGTATACAGTGGCACCAGTTCAGCCTTCCTCTCCAACTCCCTTCCCCCACCCCTCAGCAGAGACCCCAGTCCAAATAGTTATCCTATGGTTAGAGTAGATGTCAGTGTTTCTGAATAAACCATTATCCCAACTGCTATAAAGAACAGGCCCCTTCCTCTGATTAACAGCATTATTAACAGCAAACCTGGAATTCATCACAGGATGAGTCTTGCTCAGAAACACGGGTGGAGGCATTGTTAAAGTCTTTCATTTGTTGCCAAGTATGTTTTGTACAAAATACTGTCTTTCTTGCATTGTTTTAGAGAGCTCAGTTCATGCAGTTATATCTGTGTAGTGACAGCAGAGCTGGTGAAACCTATGCAACAACCAACAATGATGGCAAGTTCTGAGCATAGTTCTCTCTCCTGGTGTCTCTCGTCCTGATTCTTGCATATCTAGGAGTGCTCTCACTTAGATGGTGGCCCGTCTCTTTCCTTTTTTTAAAAAAAGTAGACATGTGAAGTTATGGCTGCTGGAAACGTGTGTGCCTTAATAATGTAATAGAGCTGTTAATATGTCTCAGTTGATGCCACTGAGGCTGCTAACCCATCAAAACAGCATTACAACATAGGCTGTTCTGCCCAAGCTTTTACCGTGTGAATTATTATTTGTTCTTCTTTTGCCTTTTCAGGAGTAACCTAATAAGACACACATTAGCCATAGGCATAGTGTGGGGGGGCTGGAGCCTGCAGCAAACTGTATGGAAGCAAACACAGGTAGCCTTGTACTTGCCTGGCTTTATTTAATAGTGGGAGCTTATGACATTCTTAACCCCTTGCTAGTCAAGTCACTGGGAAAGCTCTGGTTGCTGCCCACTGTGGCTTTATTGTTTCTGTGCCCATAAGAGATCAAACATTGGTTTCCCCCCCTTTTGTTTCTATAGCAAACATCAACATAGTTTAAAGATTTGCATACAAATGTACACATGATGCATGTTAATATTTCCTGATGGATTGTCTCTCCTTTAAGAAACAAAAACCTTAAAATAGATGTAACCAGACACCTTGAATCTGGATAATAAATATCATATGTGCTTACACCAAGAATTTAGTCTATCTTGTTAGGCACTTTTTTTTTCTCCTATAGTCTCCATAATAGGATTTTATTGTGAGCTTTGCTAACTTTTCTAATTGCTCATGCATGGGTGTTAATGTTGTTTCTTTATAATCCTTAGCAAACCTTTCAGGCAGCACGATCTATTTATGGAGCTATCTACCAGTGTTTTATTTGCAACCAATGCAGGAAGAGTGGGGGTGGAGTGCTGGCATTAGTGGCACTGGTGGAGGATTAATTCTGCTTGTCATCTGGGTAATAGGCTGGCTGAGAGTTTTTTCTAGCGTGCACGCTCATTTTCATTCTGTGCCGTACTTTGTTTCTGAGTGAGCCTGATGAACTGTTTAACCTAATTACCATCTCAGGGATTTACTTAACTCCCAACTATGGAAGCCATGAAAAAGCCATAGCTTGGTTTAACAGAGATCTCTTCATTTCAACAATTCTGAAGAGTTCTCATTTCAGTGCTTCCCTAAGGTACTTTATATACTAAAAAACCAAAATTTCTCTCATATTTGATGAGAGTTTTGCATGTATCTGCCACTTGCCTGACTGGATACATAACAGATAAATTTACTTTCAGGTGAACTGCATTATGGATTATGCTATAGACAGGGGTTAAAGAAAACCTATGGTGAGAGAAGTGACTCCTTAAAAATGGCTTTCTGTAATTTCATATTTATTTCTCTCACTAGCCTCCAGATCAAATTTGCTTAGTTTACGAGACCTAGATTGACTTTTGTAACTGCCAGACCTGCCATTCAGCCTGGGATCTGAAAGTCAAACTGGGTATTTCCTAGGGCCTTATAGCATTACCAGAGATAAAGATTCGGGAATCTGAAGATAGGGAACAATTTAGCAGATAATTTTTGAAGCATAATAGAATCCAGCCTCCTTTTCCAGGGCTGTATTGACTTTGTAGTTCTAACAGCAATAAATGTGCTTTTGTCAGTAAAGAAGCAGATCTGACTCTAAGACACACAAAGAGCAGATCTGTTGATTAAGAAGGTGCCATTTTTATGTAGCCACTTCTGACCACAAGTCATAGGGCCTAATCACATCAGCCACACTATCAGTGGCTCGTTCACCTGCACATCTACCAATGTGATATATGCCATCATGTGTTTGTTCATTGATTTTTCAATGGGAGCAGGATCTGGCCCTTAAGCCATTTTATAGTCACAAGGAGCCTATTTTCTTAAGCTTACTTAGAAGCCACATAACTGAAATAGTAGATGTTTCAGTAAATTGAAAACGGGGGGAGGGATAGCTCAGGGGTTTGAGCATTGGCCCCCCGCTCTCTTGCTGGTAATAGCTCACCTTCCCTGATCACTCTCATTACAGTGTGTATGGTAACACCCATTGTTTCATGTTCTCTGTGTATATAAATCTCCCCACTGTATTTTCCACTGCATTCATCCGATGAAGTGAGCTGTAGCTCACGAAAGCTTATGCTCAAATAAATTTGTTAGTCTCTAAAGTGCCACATGCAGAAAGCATATTTGGTCAGTTTTTATAATCCATAATACTGGGAGATTTTTCATTGTTTCCTGATTGTGTTGTTCCTTATAATGGCACATCATGATATACGATGATATGAGAGTAATATATTATAAAATGTGCAGGAAACACAAAAAATTGAGCTATTTTCAAATTGTTTTGAGAGGTGAATGAAACAAAGTTGTTGAGACCAATATGAAAATTGGACACTGTCATCCAAAACTGAAGGGTTGGTGAGTATAAGTAAATACGCAGTATATTCATGTGAGGGAGTAGCCTTTTGACCACATGCCCACAAACAGCAGGTTGTTAAACTGATATGGAAATGTTGGGGCTCTGATAAATCAGACAGCCAGGCTGGCCTGATGGCTCAGTTGGTATCTCCTCATTATACTGCTGTTTGTGAGACCTGATTTCAGGAGTGATTTAGGACCAGTAGAGGCTAGGAATGTTGTAGAGGTGAAGACAGAGGAAGCATCAAATCTTCATTGAGTCTTGGCAATTGGATGAAGTGTGCGATTGCAGTATAATGTTAGCAGTGCTGCTGCTGGGGGACGAGAGCAGGATTCTTCATTCATCCTGCTGGTTTTCCTAGAATGATGAGATAGGGAAGAGTCACTTCACTGACATTATATCATAGGTCCTGTATTAGGGCTAGTCTACACTGGCAACGCTAAAGCGCTGCCGTGGCACTGGTGCACTGTCTACACTGGCGCTTTACAGTGCTGAAACTTGCTGTGCCCAGGGGTGTGTTTTTTTCACGCCCCTGAGTGAGAAAGTTGCAGCGCTGTCAATTGCCAGTGTAGACAAGCCCCTCGAGAAGTGAGATACACACATGAATGAGGGAGAACTCACAGTTGACTTGTTTGTCTGATCTCCTGCAAGAAGGAAAAAAAAGTACCCTGGCAATATAATTTAAGCACATCATAACTCTCCCCACGCTGGATATAGAGCTGTGAACAAAAACTTTTCTCTAAATTATCTCCTATTATGGACATTTCTGTACCATAGAGAGGGTATCCCTCAGCAAGTTCGTGGATGACGCTAAACTGGTGGTAGATTTAGGGTAGGAATAGGGTCCAGAATGACCTAGACAAATTGACAGGTTTCAGAGTAACAGCCGTGTTAGTCTGTATTCGCAAAAAGAAAAGGAGTACTTGTGGCACCTTAGAGACGAACCAATTTATTTGAGCATAAGCTTTCGTGAGCTACAGCTCACTTCATCGGATGCATACCGTGGAAACTGCAGAAGACATTATATGCACAGAGACCATGAAACAATACGTCCTCCCACCCCACTCTCCTGCTGGTAATAGCTTATCTAAAGTGATCATCAAGTTGGGCCATTTCCAGCACAAATCCACATGTGTGTGGGGGGGCGGAGGGTGAGAAAACCTGGATTTGTGCTGGAAATGGCCCAACTTGATGATCACTTTAGATAAGCTATTACCAGCAGGAGAGTGGGGTGGGAGGAGGTATTGTTTCATGGTCTCTGTGTATATAATGTCTTCTGCAGTTTCCACGGTATGCATCCGATGAAGTGAGCTGTAGCTCACCAAAGCTCATGCTCAAATAAATTGGTTAGTCTCTAAGGTGCCACAAGTACTCCTTCTAGACAAATTGGAGGATTGGGCCAAAAGAAATCTGATGAGGTTCAACAAGGACAAGTGCAGAGTCCTGCACTTAGGATGGAAGAATCCCGTCCACTGCTAAAGGCTGAGGACCAACTGGCTAAGTGGCAGTTCTGCGGAAAAGGACCTGGGGATTACAGTGGACGAGAAGCTGGATATGAGTTAGCAGTGTGCCCTTGTTGCCAAGAAGGCCAACGGCATATTGGGCTGCATTAGTTGGAGCATTGCCAGCAGATTGAGGGAATTGATTATTCTACTCTATTTGGCACTGGTGAGGCCACATCTGGAGTATTGTGTCCAGTTTGGGGCCCCCCCACTACAGAAAAGATGTGGACAAATTGGAGAGAGTCCAGCAGAGGGCAACGAAAATGATTAGGGGGCTGGGGCACATGATTTATGAGGAGAGGCTGAGGGAACTGGGCTTATTTAGTCTGCAGAAGAGAAGAGTGAGGGGGGATTTGATAGCAACCTTCAGCTACCTGAAGGGGGGTTTCAAAGAGGATGGAGCTCGGCCATTCTCAGTGGTGGCAGATGACCGAACAAGGAGCAATGGTCTCAAGTTGCAGTGGGGGAGGTCTAGGTTGGATATTAGGAAAAACTATTTCACTAGGAGGGTGGTAAAGCACTGGAATGGGTTACGTAGGAAGGTGGTGGAATCTCCATCCTTAAGGTTTTTAAGGCCCAGCTTGACAAAGCCCTGGCTGGGATGATTTAGTTGGAGTTGGTCCCACTTTGAGCAGGGGGTTGGACTAGATGACCTTCTAACCCTAATCTTCTAGGATTCTATCATAAGGGAATGGGTGATGAAAAATAACCGCTGCTCTGCCCTGGACTGGACAACTGAAGTAAAAGAAGGCTGACATTGTTTTAGCAGAACCATGGTTGAAAATGGAAAAGGAGTACTTGTGGCACGGTTTTTGAACACTGTTGTAGCATGGATCAAGCCATAAAGTGGTCAGTGCCCTAAGATGAAAGCATGAGGGAATATTTACTCTCTTGCACAAATAAATTGAAACCGTTTACAAAGGAAATGGGAGTTCTTTTCAGCTTTCCAGCAGTTTCCTTAGTGAATCTAATGGGATGACAAATACACTAAGGAAGACAACCAGCAGTGATACTTGGCACAAGGAGGTGGGGGGAGCTAGGGAAGGGTGACTAGCCTCCTGACAGCCACACATATCTTAAGTCTACAGCTAATTCTTATTTTGTTGTGGTCAGGTTTATCAACTCTTAAAAACCTCTGTAAATGGGATTCTCTTGTTAATGGAGGTTAATCGGAACAGCATTACTTGTTAATTTGGGGCTTTTAAACAGCAGTGAGCCTTCTGGAAATCCTAATGCCAGGAACTAGATAGCTTGTCCTTTCTTTGTCTCCATCTTTTGTTGGTATTTACAGTGTCAGAGTCATTAAAACAGAATTACAGGAGATGCATGGAGGGATGGGTGTCTTTGTGGTGCTTTTCTTTCATGGCAAATAGGCATTTGCCATTCATCGGTGATAATATTTCCGAAGAGATATGCTCCTCCTTCCCTTCTTGTGCCCTGTTTGCGGGGTGATGAAGCAGTTTAAAGAGTCACTACTAGGAGATTTAATTTTCCACTATAAAGAGGGAGCATGGTAAGCTGTGGAACAGAATGGGCCAGATCCTTAGCTGATGTAAACTGGCGAAGCTCCCTTGTAGTCAGTGGAGTTATAGCAGTTTACGTTAGCTGAAGATCCAGCTCAGTGGACTTAACTAACGTCTGAGATACATGCACTGAACTTCTATTGAAGTCGTTGTTGCACTTGTTTATCTGTAAGAAGAACTGGGCCCCTGGTATAAACTGATAGGCCCGTCCTTGTTTTCTTTGTATAGAGTGCGATTCCCAGTACAGCGTGGAGTTGTGATTCCTTCTGTGAGCTCTTGCCGGAAAGCTCAGCTTCTCCACCTGATCTTTGTAGTTAGTGTCATTACCGTGTATACTGAATGGAGTCTGTGCTGAGCACTGACAGTACTTATATGCGGGTAGACCCTCACTGGGAGAGAAACCTGGTGCGCTGGCATCAGATGAAGCATGCTGACTCATTATTAATTCCTAAAACTTAATCTATGATCAACGTTTAGTTAAACAAAGCCGAGGAAACTTAGTATTTTCCTTTGACTGAGCTACAGACCTAGCAGTGAACATGATGTTCTTATCAAGTGACCTAGTCTCAGTGCTACTCCGCTCCAACAGAAGGAAAGATCATTAAATCTGTTTGCTGTAATTACCTTTGGTCAAAGTGCAGACTTAAGACTTGTTCTGCAGTGAATGCAAAGGGTTTTAATTAATTAAAGAGGAAAAGATTTTTGGTCAAGTGACAAGCAACTTTCAATGTGTAATTAAGACACATTCGATAACATATTGTTAACATCCTCTGGATATGACACCTTCTGTGTGTCTGTCTTTGTAATCATTAATGTACATGATGTGGTCCAGTCAGAGACTATAAACACACAGCACTATACTCTGGTGTTATTTGAGGCTCTTGTTCCAATTGAACCATAAAAACATTCATCACAGGGATGTCCGAAAAAGTAACACATTTGTTGTGTTTATATTCTTAATTTACATCATTCTAAAAGTCAGACACTGGCTTGGGTTAACTAGTAAAATATGTCTAAAACTGAACATATAAAATATAATTTTGTGTACACTGAAGTGCACTGCAATAAATGAGTATGCCAGTTCTCAGTACCGTATAAGTTGACTGTTAAATTAGTGCTTTAAATATCTTAACTTCCATGGGTCAGGGTGAAAAAAGACCACCGTGCTATCCACCAGACTTGAAGAGTTGGCTGTTTCTACAATAATGAACAGCAGTGAAATAGTTAATCGTATTGTTGACATTTAAAATGGGATCATTAGGCTTTATCCTTAATATCCCAGTGGGATGAATGGGGAAGATCACACATTTCTGAGTTATTTATTAATGTGTTAGTTAATTTATTTAATCACAGAGCTACTAGTATTTTAGCACATTCTGGCTCAGTCTGAACCCTGTATGATGTATTATAATATGAGAGCTAATTGCTATCAACATGGAAATATTATTGCTAGAGGGAAAGCTGTGATGGAGACTTACTTTATGTACATATTTAAAATGCATGTATAATATGGATTGATTTAATACACAATAATGTGAATTATGATTAGGTAGTAATAACAGATACTGATTGTGCCAAATGAATAGGGCTCTTTTTGCAATTTGTGTGTACCATTTAGATTATGTTTAAGGCAGCATTTTGTGTGCATGCATTGAGGGGAGCTATATGTAACAAGTCAGCATTTTAAGCAAATCTGTTAGCTGCACTTGAGGCCATTTCTCTGCTTGAAGTAACTCTTCATTAAAATTTAATGCTGAGTTGTCTGGCAATATAATGTGTGCTAGGTAAAGGCTAATGTATTGTTCAGCTTGACATCTGTAGTGCTGTAAAATTTCCTTCTCATGCTGGTGAATGAATAGGGAGGCTGAGCAGAAGGTTAAAAAGAAGCTTGCAAGTGAGGATTAAACAGGCTAGACATAGCATGTTAAAGAGGAGGACATCGCAAGGACAAGGGAGTTTCAGCGGGGACAGAGTTTATCAGAAGGGAATGGACCATGTTTATTTGGAATCAAACAGTTCTTTAAAATCACAATCCAGTGTGTTTTTCAAGTAAAGCAAAATGATGTGAGCTCAAATGAACCACATCATCTCTGTGTCTTCCAGAGCTGTTCTAATGGGAGGCCAGCTACCACAGGCTCAATAGTAAAGCAGAGACATAAGCACTAGAGAGAATGAGACACAGCAGGAAGAATGTGTTTTAGAAAAGATCATTAGTCAAAAAAGGGGTGGAAAAGGAAATCAGGTAGCAGCATTAGAGAAAGGGCAGGGTGACTGCATGGAATCCTAAACACAATTGAATTGCTGAAGTCTTGGGGTATCCAAATTCTATACACAGATCGAGGCATTCATAACTTGTTGGCACATCAAGTGCTGTCTGACTACAGTAACTCAAAACAGTAATTGCCGGCACATTACTTTATTCCTCATCTGCTGAAATAAGCAGAACAGTAGCACCAAAAAGGCAGATCACGTAGACGTTTCTGCTTTAAGAAGAGCTTTGGGAATAACATAGATCAGCCAAAGGCTAAATGGACCAAGCAATCACATAGCATTTCTATACAGTAGGCATTTTCATGTGCATTCCCTCCACAGAAACCAGATGTGTGCAGTTAAAAACTTATCGCCTGGCTAGCACGCACTGTGCATTTTCTAGTGAGACCACCATAGAGACTGTGAATAGAGGGCTTGTGTTGAGATTTTAGCTCTGTTCCCAATGACTCATTCTTCAACTACAGTGGGAAGGAGACTTGGGTCATTATATGAAAAGAATATTTTTTTCAAAACACATTACACTGACACACATAGGGCTAAATGTTGTCCTAATTTGCATTATATGCAACTCCATGGAAATCAGTAGGATTGTATGGGGTATAACTAAGTAAACCAGGTCAGAGTTTGGCCCATACATCTCTGTGCATATATGTATACATACCTATAGATATTGTGTATACATATTTTTGATGTAAACACATATATGCAGTATGTGCATGTGTACATATATGCAACAACTGGAAATGTGTGTATGTTGTATATGTGAGCCAGTTGTAGTTAAAGGTAACAAACACACACTCATCATTTTTCCTGCAGCTAGTTCTAATTTTGATACCTGGTTTACACTTCCTATTTTCAGTAATCTCCTATGCAGTTTGTATCGTGCTTCATAGCCATTTTTTTTAAAGGATCAGATCCATAAAACAAAACATTAGTGCTAGCTTACAACTGCCATCTTCTTGAATTCAGGACTCCATCAGTCAATGGGGAGGATGCTCAGAGTCCTCTCTTAAATCATATTGGTCAGTAAACTTCATACAAACTTGAAGTTAAATTACTGTGAACTTTCCACCACCAAACAGTGTATCCCAGTGGGTTGGTCCAGTGACCTCAATAACATCAAGTACAGTAGAGCCTTGTTAAGGAGTCTTGGAGTGACATAGTGTTACCTTGCCAGACGTCTGCAGAATTAGTCAGTGATGGGTTGCTATGAATGTTTCAAAAATTCTAAATGAGTATTAGGCTTTAATGGGTATAATGAGAAGCGTAGCATTATACAGAACCAGTTATACAAATAGAGTTCACATTTTTATTTCCTCTCAATATTTATTTTGCTTGCTAATTCTATGTATTATTTAATTTTTAACAGAAAATAGTGTTTTTTTTTCTGAACCACAAAATCTGGTGAAATAATATGAAATGGGGCTCCATTCTGCTATGTACAGAAAAGATGGGGCTGATCATGTATCCACTGAAGTCAATAACAACACTCCCATTGACTTCTCTGAGTGCAGGATTAAACCCTATGTTTGTAACATGTCTAATATATTATACCTTTTACTATGTACTGTCTGGTTATCATTGGATACTTCAGTGTGCTCTCAAAAGAGCAATCCTTAGGATTTACTACTCTATCTGTTCTAAAAAACATAGGATTTGCCAAACTGTGTCAGATGATTAGCCTATCAAATCTGAAATCCTACTTCTAGGAGTGGCCAAATAACTGAGGCACAAGAGGAACATTAATTTGATTTTTAAAAAGAAAGGGATGCACACAAATCAGTGAAGTGAAAGAGTAAACTGCATGCATCTGTTTCATGGTCACTGGGCAGTTTATAAACACACGTGATCATTAGTGTGTTTATGAATATGCTGCAGGTGCGGGCAAAATTCATATATGTATGTGTCATACCTTTTTGCTGACTCTTTAGTAGCCAGACACAGCGTAAGGCAGGAAGAGTCTCCAGGGTCAGCTATACAAAAAAAAAACACAGACAGCAGGCTTGCTTTACGGAGAGTTTCTCCTTACGGCCAGAAAGTCACACATTTGTGGTTTATTTTGGCTTCCCCACCCACACCTCTTCAGTTGGATTACTGCGATGCCTACTAACCCACCTATAGTTAAGGACCTGTCAATGTTTCCATTATAAACCTTCAGTTTATAACTGCCTGTAAATATTCACTCCTGCTTGAAACTTGGCATTGTTGTTTCTTTTTAGCCACACATGTAGAACAGTGTGGGCACTTAAACACATAGGGACTTATTCTCATTTACACTAGGGCCTCTTTACACTGCAAGACCAGAGACTTTAGTCTTCTTCTTAGCATATGTGCAACGTGCCTCAAGTGACACGTGACCAGGATTCATCACTGAATTTAGTGTAAATGAGAATCAAGACCACGATGTGCATTTTGCAGTACTTTTATTTAAAATCTTGCCAAATTACATAATTTTAGTTCAAAATACAATTAATTTGTTTGAAGTGTTCTTCTTCCCATACAAAAATTAGTAATCATGAGAATCCCTGGGGAATTACTTAATCATACTATTGTCTGAGAGATCCAGTTCAAATGTGCGGCCATTGTTAATATTCACTGTGTTGGAGATAGCTATGGTTAAAATATAGAAAATATATTTATTCTTTTAAAAAGGTACAGGAACATTTCAAAGTAAATGTCACGTTAGAATCAGTTAAGTTAGCTGTGGTTAGATTTGGTCTTGTAGCTTAATTAGATCTCGGATTTGAACATTGTTCCCAGTTCAGTTTAGGAAGGGTATTAAGTTTAGGAAGGGTATTAAGATCTATTCAGCAAAGTAAGTGATATGGCTTATTCACTCTTCCTCTCATCATGTCATCAGAGTTGGAGTAGCCTGGTGCCCTTTTATAATTCTTTGAAAAAGATTTAACTGGATTTTGTAAGATTTGATTATATTTTGACCTGCCATAATTCTGCAACTGAAAATTCTTATCAGGGGTTAAGTACATGAATAGTCTCAAAATGGTGTATGTGTATGTAGCCCATTTCATGGCTGCTGGGACATGCATGTTGGCATAATTACATTTGTGCACAAGGTGCTGGCCCCTCCTTTCTTCCTGCTGACTCTCTTCTTGTGACCCAATAGGAATTAAAACTTACTGTCAGGAAACTTTATAAAGTAGGATTCTTATATGTTTCAATCTGTGTACCACCTCACAAGAACAGAAAGATACGTGTCACAGGATTCCTGCCCTTTGAAAGTAATACAAAGCTGGCTGGTCTAATTTTATCAGCCTCGAAGCGAAAATTCAGAGATGGGCTGCTACACTGTCTATAAACCCCTTGTTGTGCTTAGGTATTGTAGAGGAGCCAAATTATGCTCTCAGTTATATGTGTGCAGCCCCCTATTTATAATGTGTAGATTTACATACATATAACATTTAGTAGGAGTTGCATGCATCCATTGAATTTGGTTGTGTAGCCAAATTTTCCTCTCAAATCTGCACTACAAATTTCTATTACTATCTGTAGCATGGATCTGCAGATGCTTCGTTTACGTTGCTTATTCTGCACTCGTTCCACACGCGGCACTCCCGTTGTGGAGAACATGTGAAGAGCCTTGGAAGAATGATGTTGTTTTTTTGTTTTTGGTGTTTGTTTATGTGGCGCACAGTGACATTCATATCCTAGAAGCATGTTAAAGCTGCGTTAAACTGAATGTCTTGTTCAAAGGGAAGGTTCAAAGGGGAGGTGTAGTTAACAGATCGGGATGACTGGGGAGCTGTTCATGTGGCTCCCACCTGGAGAGCAGCTGGGCCACTCTGGGAAGTGAGAGAGTGGATGAGGGCAGAAAAAATTTACCTGAGAAGAAAAATGGAGTGGAACAAAGGAGCTCGTGCTGATGTGAGAAGATGACTGAACCCTTCAGCATGGGCGGTGGAACTTCCCCATTTATTGGGTAGGATGTTGGATACTCAGCGAAGAGTAGTCTGGAAAACTAGAGTTCTGCCCAGGGAAGTTAAGGAGGCACCAGGAGAAGTTAGTGACATTTTCAGCCTTGTTGCAAAACACTCTGTTCAGCTTCCCAAGAGAGCACTTCTTTACTTTTATAATCCTCCCAACTCTCTCTGCTGTCCAGTGTGAGACATGCAATGGAGATTCTCACTCACTATACAGTAAGAGGGGAGTGCACTCCATTAGGGGAAGGGTTAAAGATGGGACCAAATTCTGCTTTCATTTGCACCCATGCTGACCCACTGACTTCCGTACATTTTCATGGATGTAAACTGAAGGGCAGAATTTTGCCCAGAAAACTGAACCTTGACATTGTTCTATGATTAGACCTCTCACTGAAATCAATGGGAGGCATAAAAACTAAAATCTCTGAGTTCATTTACTTTTCTTGGTGTATTCTGACCGTTACATTACTTAAGTGAAGATTTTTGTTGAGTTTTAATACCCGCAATAATCAGAAAAGCAGCCAATATAAGCTGTTTTCTCCATACCCTTTAATATACTAAAATGAAAGAGCCACAGGAAATGTCTTTTTTAACCAGTGTCCATTTCAAATATGTACTTAGCAGTAAACTTAGAAAGTAGATATGTAATGGAATCTTCTAGACAGCAGCCTATTTATTATGCTTATGTGATCTGAGCACTAAGACTTCATGTGATTGGCTTGCAAACCTAATAAAAATTCTTTCTTGGCAGTTATATAATTATCGCAACACACAGGTTTGTGTGTGTCTGTGTGTGAGAGAGAGAGCATATGTTTGGTGGATTATGAACATAGATTTAATTTAATGCAAAAGGCTCACTCTTTGACGGTACCAAAATAATAAATAAATAATAAGTAAGTGTGTGTGTGTGTGTATAAAACTATTAAAATTAATCCAGCTTAATTTTATATTGTTACCACACAAAGTAGTCCTTACTATTGTATATTATATAGTTATATTAAACATAAATAATTTATATACAGATAATTAAGTATAATTATTTTATATAATATATAATCCATACATACGAGAGAGAGTGCTTTTTTTCATTTCACCTAGACTAACGATGAATTGTCAAGAATCAAACATTATTTATTTTTGTAGTTATAGAATCATTGTTATAGAATCTTTTATGAAAAATGTATACATTTTTCTCTTCCAACTAGTAACACTTCAGTAGAGTGTGCATGCATGTGTCTACATAACAGACAGTATTAAAAACACTGCTGGCTGAAAGAGCCTTGTCACACTTATTCTTCCACTATTTTTTACGTTGGAGGAGCTTCACTGATGATAGCAATGTTGTAACCTTTTTACGAAAGCTTATGCTCAAATAAATTGGTTAGTCTCTAAGGTGCCACAGGTACTCCTTTTCTTTTTACAACCAGATTAAGCATTAACACCTCTATAAGCAGATAAAAGAATTTACATCCCCAGAATCCATATGGAGAACTGGATTTTTGCATGTGTAAATTCTGTCACCTGCATGAGCAAGTGCTGGTGTTAGTGATTTCAGATTACAGCTGTTTTTATGTGTGTATACACAAATAGAGACCAGGCTGAGACCCAGTTGAATATGTGGCTCCCTGAAAGCTAGAGTAGTAGAGTATTTAAAAAAAATCTCCACAAGTAAAATGTCATCCAGAGATGCCACCAGGAATTTAACTTCCTTTATGAAAGTTATAAATTGGGTCTAAATGAAAAAGAGATTGTTCCTTTAAGTAGAATCTTTTGCAAAAAATTAGGAAAATTGTTAGATTAAATATTTTCTGGCCTGCATTTTGGCCTTGGGCACAGACCCAGTGTTCCCATTCATGTCTGTAGGAGCCCCACATACATATTCAAGGCTAGAATGTGACCCTCCTTTTTATCTGTCTGCTAAAAAAAAAACCTCCCAGTGACACTGCTTTTTCCAGCCTTGGACTTAGTGAATTTGCTATACTTAAAGAATATGAAATATGTGAGCTCTTCACTCTTAGTTTAATAGAGCATGAAGATTACTGCTTATTTCTCTCTGTTTCCCATGGTTTCTTGTTAAGGTAATTACTCTGTCACTATCCAGACTGCGTATCGCTAACCCTTGAACCATGTGCTAATTACAGAGAAAATTCATCAATAAGAAATGGCTCAGTTTAGCAATTAAATCTCTGTGTAATTGTGAGGTTATATGATCTCACCATGTGCCTTGGAATTGAATGGATTTCTCTGCTCTGTGCTTATGGTTATATAAGTCTGGTGTGGCAACAAGGTCACAGTTGTTTTAAAAGGGTATGTATTTAGCAGTGATAAAATGAATTCCATATCAACAGAAGGAAGCTGCCTCAAAATCAGTCTCCAAATACGTTTAAAAAGTCACATTCCTATATGATGGCTTTTTGGCTTCATAGTCCTTCCAAATATATGATAATAAACCATTGCTTTGCAGTAGGTAGCACATGGCATTGTGTCCTGAGATATCACAGATTTATTACCAGGAAGTATGGGTATATTGCTGTCTTCAACAAATTATGTTTATTGGGAAGGTCATGGCTGGGTAAGTGGAGTCATGGCCGTGAAGGGCACGGCAGGGGAGAAATGTCATCTGCATTCTTGTCAGTACATTTTTTGTTAATCCTTATTCTGGATCACTTCTTGGATCCCTATCAATATAGTTTCAGTCCTGTGCATAGTATCGAACCAGCATTACAATGACTTCCTTCTGCAATGGACAAAATTTGAGTATCCTTGTTGATTTAATTGTCTCTCTCTTATATAACACTGAGCTCATTACAAGCAACGGAGAAATACAAAATAACCATACAATGTTGATTTGTGGGATCTGACAAAACATGTGACGTTGACCTTCTGTGGCTCTGTATTTCTTTCTGAGAAGTTTCAGAGGATGGTGATGGGTAGTTGGTCATCTGCCCCAAGGTTCTTAGGGGTCTCCCTTTCGTGTTCAACATGTTTTATGGGTTAAGTGGGTGAGTGGATTTTTTCCAAGCCCTGATTAAGCAGTCCATATTA
The DNA here is from genome assembly GCF_965152235.1 of Eretmochelys imbricata. Lineage (NCBI taxonomy): Eukaryota > Metazoa > Chordata > Testudines > Cheloniidae > Eretmochelys > Eretmochelys imbricata. Next base: position 28,593,900 of record NC_135582.1, read on the forward strand.
CTGATGTGGAATATGATTGGTGAAGTGTGCCTGGTTCTTCCCAATGAGGTCCACTGTCTTGGGCCATGTCTTCACTATGAAAAAACGTGTGTCCTTACTATATGGTAGTTAACAGGTGGTAACTAACACCAGAGAAAATCCTAATGAAAACAAGACACCTTTTAACATGTGTTAGTAGGTCAAGGTATACCCGAGGCACCCCATACTCTTTATCTTGACCTGCTAACGTGTGTGAAAATTGCAAACTGCCTTGTCCTCATTTTGATTTGTAAAAAGAAAAGGAGTACTAGTGGCACCTTAGAGACTAACCAGTTGGATTTGTGTTAGTTACCACATGTTATTTAATGTGATAAGAAAACACCTTCTTTTCTAGTGAAGATGCATCCTTGGGATAATTCGTGATCCTGACTTGTCTTGGATTTCCAGCTAGCAGAAATTGCTTGAACTGTTTTTTTTAAATTTTTGGTTATGTGACAGGTTGCAACTAGTTCTTGATCACTGCGGATTGGGTCACTGCAATGTGTTTTACTTAGGGCTGCCTTTGAGGAAGCTTTAGCTAATGTAGAAGACAGCAAATCCCACATTTAATAGAAGTGGGTCATTGTGGACACCTTATTCCTGTGGTCCATGAATACAGTATTTCTTTTCCTTCTGCTTCTGGATGCAATTCATGGTGTTTCTCCTACTTACTTTGAGTTCTGGCTATCTTAGAGAGTACCTCACTTTCTATTCACTACTGTAATGGCTAAGAGCAGCATTAAAAATATCCCTGTCTGGGCCTTAACACAGCTACTCTCAGGGCACGTCTACACTCAAACACTACAGCAGCGCAGCTGCATCAGTGCTGGTGAAGACGTGCTATGCTGATGGGAGAGTGCTCGCCCGTCCGCATAATCACTCCACCTCCGCGAGAGGTGGAAGCTGTGTAGCACCGGTGTGGAAAGCACTTAGGTTGATGTAACTTATGTTGCTCGGGGGGTGTAGTGTAGACCAGCTGTCAGTCTCTCCCAGAATCCTTGTCTAGCTACCAGAGCTGCAGCAGCTTTGGGGGCGGGGGAGGGAGGGATTTATTGCTCCTGGCAATGATAGAGGAGGGGTGCAATGTAGTGAGCACATGAAGCAAGACATTTGATTTGACTGCAGTCAGTGCTTATGAAGTAGCACGTCCCTAAGGAATAACTCTGCATATTTTACTACAGGATTTGGCTTTTAAACTAGAGTACAAATTGATTGCAGATATTTATTGGGCCTGATCCTGCTCCCATTGAATCAGTTGATTTGCAGTTACTGCTCCAGTTTATTATATAGATTAGACTTCTGCCTTCTTGGCCTCTGAATTGATAGTTCTTAGTTTCTCATGAACCAAGATTTTAACAATCCAGTTGCATGCACAGACTGCAGGTGTTTCTCTGCAGCCTCTGCCATGCTTACTTTTTTTAAGGTTAATAAAAAAATCTATTCACACAATATTATCCTACAGACAGTGCACTAACTCCTGTTTTCATCAAGTAATGAGTGAGCAATGGTACAGAAATGGAGCTTGCTGGGGAATTGTCTGATCTTGTAGTTATAGTGAAGCTTCTTTCCAGCAATGGTTAACATATCAACCAAACCCTTAAACATTTGTAATAACTATCAGATTTCAAGTGCATCTGTTTTGTACCAATGTGTGTCAGCAGATTATCCTAAAAGATGTATAAATGTCTGGAATGAGCAGGGAAATTCTACAATAAACAGCGTGTTAAACAATGCATGGCTGTGTCAAAAATAAAAAAAATCTCTAATGCTACACTGTTGCCATTTCTCATTCTCATACATTGTACTCAGAACAATACTGTCTTCTTTGCAAACTGCCCACAGTTTGTGTTCAAAACCATTTCACATAGCGATCTCTATTTGCATCCTTAATGTTTTGACTCTATCTGCCTTAAGAAATCTCCCTATTTTTAAGATCATGGACAGGGAAGAGGGGCCAATGGTTGCAATTCAGTTCGGGGGTTTGGGATGAGGCCATCGGCTGTTCCAGTTTTAATTCTTCGACCTTCTTGAATGAATTACAAAGCTGACACTGATGGGTTTTCATTCCTGATCCTGGTTTCTAATGAGGAAAACCATTATCAATGAACATCTGGTGAAGAGACTATCCTTCTTTAGGAGGAGATACACTAAATTTATGATCTCTCTTGCTGCTAAAGTGTGAACTGGAGTCTAGCTAGAGGGATGTTTTGCATTGCAGTTGTTTTGGGATCATGGTCAATAAGAGCTGGTCTGCTCCACAAGCCAAGGAAACATCTTGCATTGGCAGAGAGCTGGGACTGCTGTTGCTTTCAGTGCTAATGCAATTTTGTGAAAGAACAGTGGGTGTGAACTATTGGCTAAAAGCTGTTGAGATCATGAGGACTAATCAAAACTCTCTGTGCTGACTGAGCCACAAACATTTTGGTCTACATCTTTGATTTCTTGGGATACTTTGCTTCTCTTTCTCAGATGTTCACTAAAATTCCTTTAATTTTGGATTATGTGGTTTGCCTTATCAGGAGAGAGTTCATTTGAATGACTTAATAAAACTGTGAGGTTTACTTGGAGTGATTATTTAGAATGGGCAATTCAGCTACTGAACTGAAAATGAAATTGGGCTTTGAAGCTTTCTTTTAATCAGTGAATTAGTGAGGCTTCAGTAGTTCTAAAATCTGAAATATATTAGGCTGAGTCTTAACTTTTGAATGGAATAAACAGCGATGTGGTAGGAATAATCATCGACCACCAAAATGTTCAAGACTTTCCACAGATGAAACTTCGGAAAACAAACGTCAGAGGGATCTTCACTTCCCAGCAGCAGCAAACTTAATATGCTTTTGCTTACTGCTCTCAAAGTAATAAGAGAGAGAACCTAAGAGCAATGTTACTAGTCAGTAGTATAAACTGCCATTGCCAGGACCAGAGCTATACAGCCTGGGCACCATGTTCAAGTTATGGCCCTGCTCCCCATTGACGATAATGGCAGAACTCCAGTTGCCTTCAGTCATGTGATCATCTGTGCTGATTGAACTTTGTGTAAAGATCCATCCACCTGTATAGATCCAGTTGCAGGATCAGAAAACAAAGTTGAAGAGAGAGATTTCTGTTCTGAAATAACAATGCAAATTTGCAGTGGATATTTCTCACTGATTATATCCAGCCTGAAAAAACTGAAGTTATATTCTCTACACTGTTATCATTGCATAATAGAGAGCAATCCTACAGACAAATCCTGTGAAGTGCTGAGCTCAAGAGGCAGCCATTGAAGTTAAAAGGAGTTTCCAGTGTGTAGCACCACTATAGATGTGGTTCGTAGTGACAATTTTTGCATTTACTACATAGAAAGCAGTTTTAGACAAACACTTTGTAACCAGTAATGCGCCTTCTGTTTAGCTAGTGCTATGCAAGCAAGGTAAAATCCCAGAGAAAATACGGAAATGTGGAAAATCAATTATGAATTCTCTTTTTCACATCTCCAGTGATGTGTTTCCTTTTCTGTTGAATTGGAAACAGTTTTTTGTCTTCATCAAACAGCATTCTAAGAGTTTTTAGACATGAGCATTTAGAAGCCTCGGACCAGATTTTCAAAATAGCTCAGCTGCCAATTTAGACACCACAATAAGTACCTAGATTTTCAAAGGTTTCAGAAAAAAGAAAAGGAGGACTTGTGGCACCTTAGAGACTAACAAATTTATATGAGCATAAGCTTTCGTGAGCTACAGCTCACTTCATCGGATGCATTGATGAAGTAAGATGTAACTCACGAAAGCTCATGCTCAAATAAATGTGTTAGTCTCTAAGGTGCCACAAGTACTCCTTTTCTTTTTGCAGATACAGACTAACACGGCTGCTACTCTGAAAGGTTTCACAGTTTCACTGTTTCATGTTCTCTGTGTAGATAAAATCTCCCCACTGTATTTTCCACTGCATGCATCCGATGAAGTGAGCTGTAGCTCACGAAAGCTTATGCTCAAATAAATTTGTTAGTCTCTAAGGTGCCACAAGTACTCCTTTTCTTTCTTTTTTTTTTTGGTAGATTTTCAAAAGAACTCACTTTCAAATATTATTCTTCCATTGGGAAATTCCTCTCACGAGTGAGTGGTGGTCTAGGTGATCTTAACACAGGACAGGAACTAGAAACACCTGGATTCTGTAATCCTACTTCTCCCACTCACTCCTGTGGTTTTGGCCATGTTTCTTAATCTCTGCCTCAGTGTCTTCACCTGTAAAATGCTGAAAATAATACTTACTCTACCTGTGGGTGTTGTGGGGATTAACGTTTGTAAAGAGCTTTGAAGTTAAGTATTTTTATATTTATATTTTTAATATTTATTTCCAACCCCAATTCCAGTGCCCTGCTACTGAGGCACTTCAGGCAGTAGCCCAACTCAGTACACCTTTAACTCTGCTCCCTTCAATGCAGGGATTTAAAATTCAAAGCTGCAGAAAAATTTTTGAAAGCTAGTTTTGAAAGCCGCAGAAAAAATATTACATTTATTCACAGAGTTGTAGTCATTCTTGCTGGCATCATAGTGTACACTTAGAACCATAGAAGTGTAGGGCTGGAAGGGAACTCGAGAAGTCATCATGTCCAGCCCCATGCGCTGGGGCAGGACCAAATAAACTTAGACCATCCCTGGCAACTATGTTTCCAAGCTGTTCTTAAAAACCCCCATTGATGGGGATTCCACAACCTCCCTTGGAAGTGTATTCTCGAGCTTAACTATCCTTATAGTTAGAAAGCTTTTCCTAATACCTAACCTAAATGTCCCTTACTGCCGATTAAGCCCTGTTGCTTCTTGCTGTTCAGTGGACATGGAGAACAATTGATCTCCATCCTCTTTATAACAGCCCTTAACATATTGAAGACTGTTTATCAGGTCCCCCCATAGTCGTCTTTTCTCAAAACTAAGTACACCCAGTTTTTTCAGCCTTTCCTCATAAGTCAGGTATTTTAAACCTAACGTGTTTTCTGAATCACAGGTGCTTGTACTTTTACCTCTCTGAAAAAACAAACATGGAGGGATAGGAGGCACACACGACAACTGTGATGCTACTGATTCCTTTTGGAGTCTCCAAGGAACGTCTGTGATAATATTTGTTTCTCAGCAATGAAAACAGTTGTTAATTTCAGGCTCTCAATCACTTGGTCCTGTTGTGTTTGTGAAAACCCAGATCCCTAGCTCCATCCTCATTGTCACTTCTTTTCAGAGACAGTTGTGTAAATTATTTTGAAGCATCATGAGAAAATTAAATAAAGGAGAATTACAAAGCTGTCTTCTAGCTTGCTGGACAATGAAGCAGTCATGTAATTTATGTGGAAACCGCAAGCTGTACTAACGAGCTTGTCCACATGCAATTGGAATGAGGAGCTGGTGGTGGACCAGAGTGCAGCAGTTTTTCATACAGTAGCAACTTGTCACTCTTTACTTCATATCATCACTCTTTCCTTTGTATCGCGGGTGTTCTGCTAAACTCAAGCTAAAAGCCCTTTGACCTTTGTATTAGTATATTTCAGATTTCAGCCTCAGGCTTTGACCTAGTGTATAAAGTATGTTCTGAAAAACTAAAGACTCAGTTGTCAACAAGTCATTGAATGTAAAAGAGGGATTGATTACGCTGTTTTTAATACGTTCCTTACAGAAAATCAGAGCATGGTTAAGAGGGGAGAGAACTCATACACTGATAGCATCAGTTTTAGATCAAAGACCAGTTTTAAAAAAAAGGATTAGGGCAATATGTACATTAATTTCAGGCTATTATGAACGCTGCATAAAGTTAACAAACTTTTAGAATTCCTACAGTTGCCTCTAGGTTTTCTACATAAAAACACTGGGTCAGGGATTGATTGCAAAGTCTAGCAGTACAGAAGGTTAAGTTAAACTTAATTGCTTGCAAGAATATCTGGGGTTACTTTAGTAGGCAGATGTTGATGCTAATTGTACAGGCTTTTTCCTTGTCCCCCTACCCGGGTAAATGAGAGCTGTTTTACTTAGAAATTATCACAGTAGGGGACAGTAATGGGAATGGAATAAAGAGGCTTTCACATCTAGGTCACCGGCTCAACTCAGTGCAGTTCAGAGGTGACCAAATGCTGTTGCCATCTGGTGACTTGTATGAAGTGAGTTTGGGATTCTCAAGGTACTTCTCAACTGAGAGAGAGAGAGAGAGAGAGAGAGTTCCACACGTGAAAAAACCCAACTATATTTGGCACTGACGTGTTTGATAGAAATCTCAGAAAAGATTCTCCTCTCCTCTCCATATGTGGTTCCCCCAGAGCAGGGCTGAGGCGCATGTGGTGGGATTGTGATGTACTTTCACTGCAGTCTCTAGGGCTATCAGCCTCAGGGAGGAGGGTAAAACCGATATTACATTGTTACAAAATTATATCACACGTAGGCAGGTACCTTTCTGTCAGAGAGAGAGAGAGAGAAAAAGAGAGAGACATGCTACTGTTGGGGGGGATCAGAGAGGGAATATTGACAATGCAATAGTTATGGCAAGAGTGACCTGAGCTGCCTCTCCATGTCAGCTGTGAATGTGCATCGCGACAAAGATCTTAGAGTTCATACTGTGGAGAAGGGAACTTTGGCTTCTTTCTCAGTCCACAATATTCCAGCTTACTGACTTTTCATTTTCCATGGTTCAGTTATATCAGTCCACGTCACACATGCAAAGTATGCTCACTGGTCTTGGAGTGACCCCCATTGTTTGCACATTTCTGGCATCTGACTGATGTGCTGGAAACAATATGATCAGGATGCTTTCCTGTCCCCAGGCTCTTTATAAATATTGGAATCTTAGATTCATGGGAGTTAAAAATCACACAACAAACCAACAACAAAAAACAATAGGTTTATCAAACTTCCATATTAGATAGCCTCACATTGAAAAACACCTGACTGAAATGTTGGTCTGCAATTTAGGGCCCAGTATCATACCCAGTGAAGTCAAATTGATGTTTGCCATTAATTTCAGTGAAAGCAGGATTGGACCTTGAATAGCTGCCATACTGGCTGCATTTTGGCAATGGGTGAAATGGTTGATATATTTATTTATTTTGCACAGTGCTTTGTGGTCATTTAGAATGAAGAGTGTTCTCCAAGTGTTAAATTTTGTAAAATATTGGGGGTCAGTTGTTCCCTTACAGTTTATATTAAACATCAGTGGGAGCTATGCAGGTGTATGACAGGAGGGAGAAAAGTCTCTTGGGAATCTACATTGCAGTCCCCTTAAAGAGAAGTTATATAATTGGTGTGGGAGTGGCAGATGTCACAGTTGCAGATAAAACATTTAATAGGGGATTGACTGGTTCAGGGAGCTGGTAAAGGAATAGGAGAGTCTTTCCCACTAGGTCACCAGTTCAAGTGCAGACCGGATCAGGAGTAAATGAAAGTTGATACCAGCTACAAGTAGCATACATCATTTGAGCTAGGAGGTCTGACTTTAGTTCCTAGAGGACTGGTGTCGCATCACAAAGCCACTGCCTCAACTGACACCATCAAGGCAATCTCATTAAAGAAGTCAAAGACTGAATAGATAGGAGGCTGAACTGGTTGCTCAAACCTTAAAGGAGGTCCCTCTGGAGTAGGATTGGAGCAGTGAATGGAAGCATGAACTGCAGATGGTCAGGCCTCAACTGTTCTGTGAAGAGAGGATTTCAGTCTCTAGTGTTGTAAATCTGCCTCTTTTCATACACACTAAATTCACTGATAAAAGGAAAGTTGAAAGGAACATTTACAAATAAAAATCCATATACTTAAAAATGAACAATGTTGAAGTCAATATACACATACTGTACACACGCAACTGCTCACACATACTGCATTTGTTATTTTTGCAATTTGGTGCCTTTGATTAGTTTCTTCTGATTCTAGTTTCTGAGAAGACTGATTTAATGCCAAAAAATAAACCTGGATCCACTAAAGAGCCTGTATGTTGCTTTCAGGTTTTCACTAGCCAGGAAGGAGGCTTGCTTTGTTCCGTTTCACATAGTTGGGAAGTACAGATTTGACTTATGAAGTAATGCTGGATTTACTTTGTAAGAACTCACCAGATATTAATAAAAGCTTAAAATGATTCAGGCTACAATGACTGCAATGCAGATGAAGATGAAAAGAGTCTAGTTTAGAACATCATTGCAGACACTGAGGATAAAAACCAAAGATATGGAGATAAAATTCAGCAGACAATACCATTCTCAATACCAACTGTAAGGCATTGAGAAGTTACACTGACGATATGGCGAAATAACTTCATATTAAGAAATACCAGGTAACGATAGGGAGTCCTTGCAGATATGCAATTTTCGGAATAAGGGGCAAAGCTTTGACATTGAAAATCTGAATCTAGTTTACAAGGTCCAAGCAAACAGTTCTTTTTCAAAATTGACTGTTAAAATGATAGTGAAAATCCCAAGCACCTGATTCTTCTTTCGCTAACACTGGTGCAGATGAGGAATAATTCCACTGAAGTCAATGGAGTCACAGTGGTGTGAAGTGGGATGAGAATTAGGCCCTTGGAACGTAGATTATTCTGTCCTGTCATGGTGAGGAATTAGCAGTGGTTGCTCTCAATCACAATTTTAGGTGGGAAAACCTTCTTGCTGCTCATGCACTCCTTAATGACGTGCAGTTCTGATAGTGTCTGTGAGCCCTGACATTTAATCTTGATTTTGTCAGTTGTAGGTACAGTGTGTGAGTGTGTGTGTGCAAATCCTTTCACTCGAACACACTCCCTGAAGGACTTGCAATACCATCTCTAATATTTTGGGGGTAACTACTAAAGATGGCTTAGCAATGCATTAGACCTTTCAGGAGGAGTAATTGATTAATACCTCTCTATCATGTTTGCTGGTTATATATTAATATAATTCCTGGAAAAGAAATGGGATTATATGATTTATTAAAGAAGGTTTCTTTCAAAATGATAAAACTTAATGACTAATGAGAGCAGCAGTTTATTGCACTTTAGAAGAGATACTTATATTTTTAGTTACATATTTTTTCATTACTGTGTTTATTTGGTTTTAAATTTTTGTTGAGACTTTTCATTTTTATGAAAATCAGGGTCTAATAAATGAGATAACCTGAGTGCAGGCATGTTTTTGCAAGCTTCCTTTGTACAGCTCTGCTGCTGATACAGCTCAATTTTGAACTTCACATATGTTGCTCCAGTCCCGGGGCCTCCCTTAAGCAAGACTAAAAAATGCTACTGAACTGTGTGGAAGTTCTCTGATATAAACTAGAATGAATCCATCCAACTGCTTTTAATTTGTTACCCTGTCTCCTTGGTGCTTTAACCCACTGTGATACTTCACCTCAATGTCAGGAAGTCAGTGATTTTCTGAATATAGACATTTTTACAGTCCCAGCATTCAGGAGAGTTTAGAGCTTTACCAGTCCTGGCCCCTTTTTCTTTCATTGAAACATAAAAGTGATTTCTTAAGTGCTGATAGCAAGAAGGAACCTTTCTGTGAAGTTCTCCTCCATGCAGGGAGGCAGTCTGATATCTTAGGTGTGAAAGGTGGCAGGTCTATAGCAACACCAATTTGTTTAGGAAGGAAGTGAGATTCAGAAAATTAGCCTTTTTGCACATTTTCTCTGCATAATACTGAACTTGTGCTTATATATCCCACTAATACGTTTGTGCATTTTTATGTATAAGAGGCTGCAGTCGAATACACTTTTAAAACAACGATTTTCTTTGTCCATGGGACAAGCAAGCAAACCACCAAATCCATCAAAAAGTAAAAGACTTCTCATTATGAGGCCATTATTTATGGACACTGGAACTGATTAGACTGTCAGCTATATATATATACAGTATATAGTGTATACTATATATATAGTATTCATACATATGTTTGACGATCTATTTTGCTAATCAAATAGACTTAATATAATCTAAATAGTGAGATATGCTAGGCAAAAATAGTGAGATCTGCTCTTAGATTCCCCTGGAAGAGCCCCACTCCAACAGTCTGCTCTCCCTTTGGGAATGTCATACATGTAGAAAGAACAAAATTATCAGAATTGAAATCTGTGTGGATCTGAGATGTGGATTTTGCTCATGATGTAAACCCCAAATGTGTTAATGTTGTGTTCCTCTGATGTACTGCTGCCAACAGATTTCCTAGATGAAGAGGCAGCTAATGAGACGAATGTGTACTAAAACATTGGGCCATATTATCCCATAACTTTTTAAAGCAGAATTCCCCATACAAATCAATGAGAAAGTCTCCCTAAAAATAGTTGGTATAATGATGTGACCCTTCCTTGTATTCCCAGATACACAAGTGTTAAATCTGCCCTATCTAAAATTGCATAGGTTGAAGATAGGGCAGAATTTAGCCCACCTATGGCTTGGAAACTTAACATCCAAAGTCTCTGGATGAAAAGTTTGCAGAGAATAATTGAAAATCCAATTTTTTTCCTCAAAAAGAAAAAGATATTTTTAAACTGCAATCTGAGAAACTGATAGCACAATATATTATGATGTTATATGATACACAATGGAACTCCTTAGCTCCTTATATCAACTCGATCCCTTTTAACTGGTGAATTTATTACTATTTACTATTGATGTCACGCTGGCTATATTGTTTTTATTGGAAAATGAGAGTGAAAATTTAAATGTCTGATTAGCCAGTCAATGAGGATCTAGGTGATGATGTAGTTTGCATATATTATAACTTGAATAGGGATTTATTTTTACCAAGTTTAAAGAGACACTGTCAAGGCCCAAAACTGACCCATTGTTTTTTATCTGTATAATTCCATGCTGTTCATTTACACATGCTTTTGCTAAAGAATGGCAGGTATCTAGCAATGAGAATTATCCTCCCAGACTAAATCAGAGGCACATCGTGCCTTAATTTTTTTTCAGTAGAACTTCCCATTAATGGAATGATATGACACTTAGCATGCATGTGAGAAGAAGAGGAAATAACAGTGAGGAAACAGATTTCAAATTCAGGTTTCCAGAGAATTTTTCTAAACAACAGTTTGTAAAATCAGATGTTCGGAATGTTTCAAAAATACCTTGGCAGGGACCTTCATGTTAGCTCTGAATGCAGATGGGCTGAGGAGGCTGCCTTTGGGATGCAGAAAGTTCAGGTTCAAGGCTGAATCAGCACTAGAATTCAGATGGAGTTGTTCTGAAATCTTGGGAGCTGTTCTTGAGAGATTTCAGTCCCGTAAGTGGAAATGGAAAATAGGTTCTTTAGGGATCCAACTCTGAACTAAAATGGCAGGGGTGGGCATAGATACCCCCCTCTTCTAAAAGGGATTTGGGTAGTGACCATCTTCCAGCATGGAACTGTGGGTGATTTACACTTGTAACTGAATTTCTATGAAAACTCTTGGAGGACAAAAGGATGCAAAAAGCTGAATCAGTTCAGTCAATCTACAGATAAACTTTATTTTGTTTTAAACTGGAGAACTAAATGAATCCCCTTGTGTTACCTCATGTTACAGAGGAGTTTAGTCCTTAGCAATGAAGCTCTGTTTACATTAGTTTTCGTGAGCTTTACTCTTTCTGAGTGGGTGGACTTTAAAATGCTGAGATTAGATGGCTACTCTAGTATTTTGGCTCTGTTCCAGATGCTTATAGCCTTCCCGGAGAAGGATAACACTGTTTTGTAGAAAACAGAAAGTGTTGACATCCAGAACACATTGAGTGGGTGTACTAAGTTCAGCCAGCTGGGGTCATGTCCCCCTGGCCTGCCATCCAGGCTTAGCCAGTTTAGGAGTGCAGGGAATGGACGTGAAGACAAAGCACAGCAGAGTCCAGTGCACACAGTTGAAGGATACACACCCTAGAGCCTGTTTCCTAGAAATCTGCGGACAGAAAATTTAGGTGTACTCTGCTGCTGGAAAATAGCTTGTTTTTTGTTCTTAACTATAGTTATTTCCTGTTGCCTCTCAGTGGCTCATGTTGTATTAATTTTAACATACTGTTTTGGTCTTGAAGGAGTGAGAAAAAGCAAGTCCTGTTTTGCAGCAGCTTTTTTGTAGTTCAGGAAAGGAACTGGACACTAATGTAGATCACAACATGACTGAAGGAAGGTCACTTTTATATCCTTGTGCACATCGCAAAATTAGCCTTTGTCACTTGCCACAGCTGCTAACAATGCCTTGGTAAAGAACAAAGAATGAACACCTCAGCCTGGCCTTGAACCATGATTCTGAAAACAAGGACCACAGGGCTTTACCAGCCCAGGCTGCCATCTGGTCTTTTATGCAACACAATAAAGTAATCCCTTTGAATGCAGCCACAAGATTGTGGAACAATAAAAGGTATTCAGGAAGTTTGTTTTTTGTTATTGTGTTCTCGGTTCAGGGATAGATTGTGGATAGCTTTGCGCCTGTGCAGGAGGATCAGAAGCAAAGAGAGAACAAGAAATACTCCCTCTGTCTTACACAGATGCACAAGGGACAGTCAGTCGGTCTGTCTCAGTATTTATATTGAACTCATCATTGTAGTATCTGAACATCTGAGCTCAATCTTGGCCCTGGCACTGCAAGCTTTCAGGGACAGAGGTGGTGTAGCTCCAACGGCCCTAGGAACAACAGTCTAGCACCACAAAAGTGGCAAGTTGGGGTGGGACCATGGATACCAGCCCGCAGAGGAGATCAAGTGCAAACGGAGCACATGTAACCTCCTTTCAAGGGGTTACATTGCCTCTGATCATGGCTGGTAGGGATATTGTGACTTGGGCAGGCAAAATGCCTCTGGAGACTGCTGTTCAGGATACAGTGCCCTGGGTTCTGGTGTAAAAACTGGAACAGAGCCACATGGATACAAAGCTGAAACAAAGCTAGTCAGGCACTGGATCCTTTTGTTCCTTTTGAATGTTGCTCGGTTTACCACGGTCATGTTGAAACATGAAACCATTGTGGAATAGTCAAGTGAAAGCTGTATTGTATGAAATATATTTGACTGGAATGAGACTAAATCTTGACAACGCTTAATATGCAGTGCTGTTACCAAATCATCTGGACTCACGTTGCAGTGACAATTTGGATATAATTGAGGTTAGTTTCATAGGCTAAATAATGCATATTTCTATGATGTGCTATTGGTTTTATTTTTAACTCTTCAGCATTTCCATACTTAGTAGATTTCCTAGCATTCGCCCCCACTTTTCCATCTGCTGATTTAATTAAGTTCTGGTTTTTATACTGTGAATCTAGAGTAAACGAAATAGAAACCTTACCTACATTATTTGGCACTTAGCAGTAGACATGAATAATTTTGGAATTTATGGGGAAAAAGAAAAGTTATGTGTTTTGGGAGCCAAAATATGATTGGCAAGCCAGACCTTGAAGGCAGCTCTATGCAGTATGGGATCCAGTTGCAGCTATTTGAAAGTGTAATGTTCCAGGGTTCTGTTTGTAGGTGTATTTGGGGAATCAGAAATCTCATCCACCATCTCAAGATACAGGGTATACAAATTTCACATTGCTTTTTCAGATGTGGAGAAAAAAATATTGTGGTTTGCCTTTTTATTGATTCTAAAAACACTTTTGAATATAGATGACTTGAAAATGTGACCTTAGAGAAAGGATGAACTTTATACTGCCATGAACCTTTTGGAGAAAACGAATGGAGAAAGAACACACTGGTCCTTCACAGGAGCAGACGCTCAATTAATGGTATTCAGTTTTACAGTTTCAGTCAGTGGACGAGTACCTCTAGTCTCCCTTGATGAATAAGAAAGTGCATGGTAAAGCGGAATGATCAAATACAGTCGGATGAGTTGATGTTATGTCATTCCAAAGGCAATCCAAGTACTTTGATTATAAAGCAGGCCTATGCTCTCCTCTGCATAGCAGCAGGTGATCTCCACAAAGCTTTTTATTTTATGACGCTTTGTAAAGGCAAGATATCATCATGTTGATAGAAAGGTGAAAGTAAATACAGCTGCTGTTAGATACTATCAGGACCTGATTCTCCATTGCACTGCTGCCTGTGTAGTAACTTACAGCTGTGCAAAACGAGTGTAAAGTAGGTGTAAAACACCACCAGTCTGATTTAGTAGCATTGCATATCCACTTTGGGCTGGTGTTAATGATTACACACAGTGTAGGACGATGGAAAATCAGACCCAGGGACTGTATCGCGATTCTGTGAAATGATTGTATGAGATGAGGTGACTGTAACAGAGAAGGCAAACACAGGGGTGCTAAGAGTCAGGTTTAGTTTAGATTTTACCATGAATAGGATAGTTACTGATGCAATGAGATCATAGATTTTAATTTAGGGATAAAAATGGAAAGAGAAATAACCCAAACCATAATGAAGCACCCAGTCCTCTGACTGAGCTGAAAAGTGATGCTGATGTTTGTGAAATTCATAGTGGTTAGAAAAAGAGGAAATGACCAGCAGCCTTATGTGAGTCATTCCGCTTAACCATAAGGAACAGAAAAAGGGTCCGAAATACAGACTCTTCATTCATGTTAATTATTAATACAGTCACAATTACTGCAAGTTATAGGGTCATGCCAATCCAATTTATTACCCTTCTTTGCTGTAATTACTGATTTAGTACATAAAAGATACGCAATGGATATAGTGCATTTGGATTTCAGGAGGAGATTTGATATAGTGCCACCCAATACACTTGTAAAGGAATTGAATTGCTGCCAATTAGATAAAAATGCCATAACATGTATTAGAAATTGGTTGTCTAACAGGAAATAGGGATCAGTTATTTATGGAAAGACTTCCAAGTGCAGAACAGTATCAGCTGGGGTGCTGCAGAGGGCAGCATTTGGATGACTATTATTTAATACATTCATTAACAATCTAGAGAGAGGGATAAATCAATCAAGGTCAAAATTTGCTCAAGGAACTCAAAGAAAGAGCAGGAGAGCAGAACTGAACTTCAGAGGGAGCAGGAAAAATTAGTTTAGTTCTCTGTAGTAAGATTTGATTTAAAGGCCTGTCTTCACATACAGCGCTTTATTGGTGCAGCTGCACTGTTGTAGGTCTTTAGTAAAGACACTTGTATGCCGACAGGAGAGCTTTTCCCGTCGGTGTAGTTAATTCACCTCCCGGAGAGGCAGTAGGTATGTTGATGGGAGAAGCTCTCCTGTTGACATAGCGCTGTCTACACAGGAGGTTAAGTCGGGATAATGATGTCACTCACGGGAGTGAATTTTTCACTCCCCTGAGCAACGTAGTTATACCTGTATAGGTCTGTAGTGTAGACCTGTCATAAAAAATGGAGTCCCCAAACATAGGAGGAGGGAGTAAGATAGAAGCCTGGGAGAGGGCTATCTGAAAAGCAGTGAGTCTGAGATTATCTGGAATGAGCGTTGGTAACAGTCTCCATTAAAGCAGTGCAATTTGATGCGTTTGTGAAGAAAGCCCTTGCTATTTTCATGGTGATTCACATATAAAGCAGAAGAGATAATGGTAAAGAACTTGCCTTTAAGTAATGTCTGTGTCAAAGTAGAAAGGTGTCGCACTAGGTCCAAAGCATGCCTTTCCCTGCCTACCACAACGGTGATCAGAAGGGATAGAAAGGTAGCTAGG
The DNA here is from genome assembly GCF_965152235.1 of Eretmochelys imbricata. Lineage (NCBI taxonomy): Eukaryota > Metazoa > Chordata > Testudines > Cheloniidae > Eretmochelys > Eretmochelys imbricata. The sequence continues at coordinate 28,609,461 of NC_135582.1, forward strand.
GCTGTGGTGCAGGCTAATTAAGGGGAGAGTTGTCTTTCCTTTTCCAGCTGGCTAAGAAGCTGGAACTGTCTCTGGCAGTTGGGACCCACTGTTGTGAGCAGCTTGTTTTTGTTTGGAATCCTTTGTTTATGAATCAGTAAGAGAAAGCCCATGCAAAGGAATTGAAACTACTGCTGGTGAGCATGTTATTCAGCTTCCCTTACTCGTGGTTCTGCCCACCAGCCGACAGTGACTTTCATGTAAACAGATCTCAAAGCTGCTTAAAACCTTTTTCCTAAATGAGATGTACAAATCATATACGGCTGCTTATGCAGTTTGCTAGTCAGCCTCACCTCACTCTCATCTGAAGAAGGTGAGGAAGATTTGGTCCTGACTGCAGAGAAGGACTCGAGGAATCACTTTACCTTCTAGTGTGGTGCAGTAATCTCTAGAGTGAAATGTAGTAAGTGTTTGAAAACACACAGTAATAACACACAGCAGTTTAGGAGACAGAGTGAAGAATACCATGTCCAACAGAAATTACAAGGGGATTGGAAGTGGGCAGAATGTCAGTACCACGTAGGAATTTGGCCAAGATACCAGGGTTGACATTCCTACAAATACCAAAAAGGAGAGGGGATCTTTAATGGCAACTCTGCAAAAGACACCATCTCAACTCCTCTCCCCATGCCATGGCATGGCCATGATTGAGTTCCCACTCACAGGCAAAATTGTTGTCTGCTGAATTGCCAGCTCAACTTCTTGTAGTGCCTAGGTTTTCCAGGCAGGTTTCCTATCCATGTGACAGTCTGGCCTGAAGAGCTGATTAGATCTAATCACATCACAGCCTGACAAGGTATGATTGCACGTAATAGTGATTCTTTGCCTAACTTTGCAGCCATTCGTAGTCTTGAAATGTAATTTTGATGTAGAAAGGATATTTTAAAATAACTTAGAGAAAATATCAAGAAGGGCAATAAAATGATATGTGAATTGGAGGAGTAGAATCATGGGGACATAAGATCATCAAAGTAACAATATGAAGAAAGATAAGACAAGGAGCAATGGCCACAGGTTAAGGGAAGAAAAGGGTTTGCTATAGCAGAACAGTGTAATGGGCTCTCAAGGGAGGCTTTCTCACCCAGTATGGGACTAGGTAAGTCATTTGTGAGACTGATAGTAAGTACATCTACAAAATATAGTATCTCTGATTGGATGAACCAAGCAGACGTTTCTTTCACTCTTATCAGTGGTTCTATCTAGATCACATGAAGGGTAAAACAGAACCAGGGGTGTCTGTCAGGTAGCCAGAGCATTTCCAGTAATCAGAGAAACTTCCAATCACATTTATCTTGAATGGAAAAGTTAAGGGAATTAGTCACTCTTTCTGCATGTGCTTTCACTGCTTTTAGCAAAGGTGCTGGCTGACTCTCAGAATCCAGGGGTGCAGAGGAGTTTGATAAGGTCTTACAAGTACTGGGGAAGACAAGAGGTGGGAACCTTACACCTCAGGTGTCACAATTTGCTAAACTGGAGACTTAATAAGCAGGGTAACTGTAGATCGTGCTGTTTGGTAGACTGGAAGAGGTAGGTACAGAACAATAATGCTAGCAAAGTTACACTATTTCAGTACAGTGAATCAGATACTGTAATTACTGTAAAAAGGGCAAGTCATACAATCTGCTATGAAAACGTAAGAGAAAAAGTCCTTATCATGATGCAGAAGGTAATGTTATGTTACTGTGAGGTGGTAGGCAAGAAGGAATCAGCACTTGATATATATAAGTTGTGAAAGCAGCTTTCCTTTGACAGGAATGTAATGATGAGACAGGGAGAAAGGACCTAAGAAATCTTTGTCAGATATATTGATCCACAGACCATTGCAAGTTAAGCTCTCTTGTCTAGCTGTCCTCTCTAATTATATAAGCATGAGGTATTAATATTTTGCGTGTAACCCTTACAGTTGTTGTTAATTGGCTGCCAGCTGTGTGCGCTGGGCGCTGTCCAATCATACAGACTACGCAATGCTTGTTCCAAGAGGATCGCAGTCTGAATTCCTTGGGTTAGGCTTGGTACATAGATATGAAAGCTACATGCCCGCTTTTCTTAAGCTGTTTAGCTATGGATCATTAAGCCCATTTAGATGTAAGTACAATTGTTAGATTATGCTCAAGGTGCATTTCAACTCCAATTTAAGAGATCACTGAAGTTGCACTCCAGCTTGTATTCATATGTGGCTATTAAAGACACTCTGCCATTAGTCCTTAGCCTGCCGTTGCTAGGGCTCATTTAAGTTTTCAGCATATAGCTTGCCATATAGCATTCAGGAAATTGCACCTGGCAGTCTCAGCTGGCTTTGGCAGCTACTTTTCCTTGAGGTACAGCAACTTACACAATCCTGCCTTCTGAACTCTGCCCTCAGTTATGGTTCTCCAGCGACAGTGATGTCAGTGGGGCTTCACAGGCATAACTAAGGGCAGAATGCAGACTCTGGAGGGTGTTTTGAGGAATCCTAAGGATAGGTTTGTTTCAGTATAATGGGAGGTTTGATCAAGTCATAAATTGTGAAATTGTACAGCTCAGGGGCTGAATGTTTTGTTATCTGTTTGCCAGCATATTGTCTTACTGCTTCACTCCTGGATGATTTAAAGCCGTTTGATGCTGGCATCCGTTGCAGTCCCTGTGCTGATGCAGAATACTGAGTAAATGTACTTAGTAATTGTACCTCTGTGAATCAACCTCAACTAATACCTAACAAATAGATATCAAAGGACATTTTTTTTACCATCAAAGGAGGTGATGATGATAGGCTTGGTCTACCCTGCACCTTTTCCATACACTCTTAATCTTTATTGCAGGTTGTCAGCCATGGTTTCTAGTTCATTATATTTTCTTTATGTGAATGGTGCTATATCACTATGGACAGTGCTCATATCTGCAGGATATAAATTATCTAGTTAAGGTTGCACGCAGAGACATTTTAAAACCCAAATATTGTCCTGCTGTTCAAATAAAATATCATTTCAATGGCATTTCAAGATCTTTCTTACAAAACAAGCCTTTTGAAATCTCCCAGTGTGGGGATAAATTGCGCCTTCCCCTTTGCCAGTGTGTGGGATTGGGGAGATAGAATCATAGAATATCAGGGTTGGAAGGGACCTCAGGAGGTCATCTAGTCCAACCCCCTGCTCAAAGCAGGACCGATCCCCGACTAAATCATCCCAGCCAGGGCTTTGTCAAGCCTGACCTTAATAACTTCTAGGGAAGGAGATTCCACCACCTCCCTAGGTAACGCATTCCAGTGTTTCACCACCCTCGTAGTGAAAAAGTTTTTCCTAATATCCAACCTAAATCTCCCCCACTGCAACTTGAGACCGTTACTCTTTGTTCTGTCAAGGAGATGGTGCAAGGAGCATGTGTGCTGGGAAGGCTAGTGCTTTTTGCACTAGTAACATACACTTCAGGATAGCTGGGCTGGGAGAACAAGACCCCATCTGTGCCATGCTTCTTCCAACACCAGGAAGTATTATGCTTTTGAAAGACATAATGCCTTTAAAAAGCAGTGCACTGTCTCCTCCTGCCTCTTCAGACAAAGCTCCATGGCTGAGGTTAAAAGGGCCTCTGTGGAATGTGATTGACTGTGCCATAAGGAATTCAAATAATACCATTAAATCACCACAATCACGTTGTCTTGTTTTGCTCATGTCTGACCTCTCTCAGTGCTAAGCCTGTTGCAGTCTCTTACATTTGTTTTCTCTTTCTCCACAGAATGCAATGAACTTGCCACCTGACAAAGCCAGGTTACTTCGGCAGTATGACAATGAGAAGAAATGGGAGTTGATCTGTGATCAGGTAAAGGGGAGCCATAAGGGTTTTTAGCATTGTAGTCATTAAGGGCACAAGACAGGTTTCTTCCTTGTCCCTATCTTTAAGGGGGGCACTGTCAAGGACAACTTTTTCTATGGCTTTTCCTTTCTTTGGCTTTATGCTCCATTGTTTCTAGCATCCCTTAGAAGCTATCCAATAATACTTCTTTCCCATCTATTAAATAATATTTCTTTCCCATCTGATCTTACTCTGTTCTATTTGCATATTTCCGTGTGTGCTGGATGACATTAACATTAATGTGGCATAGATTTAAGGAGGGTGACCTTTCTTCACCCTTAGGCCTCTGGTTTGAATTTGACCTAGATTAGTGATGCCCCAAATTATTACTGTCTCTTGGTCTATGTGAAATGAGGGGGGTTCAGTTCACAAAACCACGATCACGCGTATCACCCTCAGCAAAGCATGAATGCTTATGGAGCTGAACTATTTCTTCATTTCCAATTGAACGACTTCAACTTAAACAGCACCATATGCCAAGAAGTGTTTGTGCACTAGCTTCACTGTTTTGTCAGCACAGCCCTGAGAATAGCATATGATTGTTAACATGTTGGCTCTGCAACAACAAAGGAACAGAAAACAAAATATTTAAAGAACAAAGAAGCGAAAAATGGCAGGACATAGATTTCGGAGCTAACACCTAAATCGCCTTGTAATTTACACAGTCATTGCTAATAACACAAATCTGGATTCCGTTTAGCTTGGGGTGAAAGAATAAGATGTACTGTAAAGATGTAACCACAGAGAAAAAGTTAGGGTGTAGGCACCCAGAGTGAGAATTCAGGAGAATCTCTAATCATGTTGATGGATCATGGACAGGATAGTAAAAAGCTCTGTGGGACATCTCCCATACATCCTCCAGTGGGGTAGAGTGTTAAAAAGTCAGATTATCTTGAAGTAAATTGCAATACAGGGCCATCTCCTGGTGTTCCTTGAATATTCTATACAAAACATTTAAAGAATTGTGCTACTTAAAATTACTGCTTACTGAAACACTGCAGTAAATTGCTTAATCTACTGTAAGTAACTACTGTTCTCAAGGATTATTGCTTAGAGCATGTACTGTTAAAGTTTAAGTAATGAATTGTGAGATTCATCCGTGGTATTATGCAGTCATTTTGCACCTGTACAAGATTGAAGAAGAAGGAAGCAGCCATATCAAATGGCTTAGAGCTGGTCATACATTTACAGTACACAGCTGCTGCCACTTCACATAAGTTTTGAAGTCTATAGATAAAAAGATAACAGAGCTGAGACAGACAGGTGGTGACATACAGCACAGGAAACATGAGGGAAAATCCCAGTAATTAGTGGCACATTTTCATCACTCTATTTAAAATACACTGGGTCAGATTCTCAGCCAAGACAGGCCCCCTTTCCATTGAACTGATAGTGATGGCACAGAGGAGTCACTGAGCTGTCCTAATGAGCTGCTGCTGATTCTCTTAATTGGGAAAATCAGAAAGTGGAATAGAGTCAGAATAGCCGGCTTTATGCAACCCCTTCCTGGGTGCATCCCTCATATGGGGCCTACATTGGAGTCCTAGAGGCATGTGACTGAAATGCTGTTTGCCACAGCTCCCTAGCTGCCCTGACATCACCTTGGGAGTGATTACCAGTCAGTGTAAATTAGAGCAGCCATGAGGCGAACGTCTGTAATGAGAGTGTAGTACAGCATATGGTGCATGAAATATTTGTATCTGTCTGCATAATTATGGCACCAGGTTAAAACACATTCTCCCACGAATAGGCTTTGTATGTAATATGTTTTCAATTTTAATTGACACAGAACATGAACTGCTGTTTTTTATTGACATCCTTCATTACTCTATGCCGTTTTTTCATCTTTTTAGTTAAAAAGAAAAAAGTAAGTGACTTAACATAACTGCCTAAGAAATTAACAGCTTTCATTCCATAGAGTCCTGTGCCGGATTTGAAGTAATGCCCTGAAGGAGGAAGGCCCTAGATTAGAGCAGTGTTCTCAGACTGTGTGGTTTATAAGTGGTTTATGGCGCATTTCCTGGTCATGTGCCTATGGAACATTTTAAGAAACACACAGTGGGGAACTGGATGGAGAGAAGTGACTCCATAAAATGAACTTCTTCTTACAGCGTGTCTGATTTATGAACAACATTGGAGAACCACTAGTTTCATTCTTATTTGAAGAGGCAGATTATCTCACATCTGCCTACGCTGGGTTTCTTATATCTTCCTTTGAGGCATCTGGTACTGGTCACTGCCAGAGACAGGATATTGGATAGAGGGACCTTGGTTCTGATCCAGTATAGCAATTTCTCTGTTTCTGTATTATTATAAATCTTCTGAGCCAAGTAGGCCCTTCTCCTGCCACGCTAAAAGAGTCTTCCCTGCTGCTAGTTCACTGAACAAGGAGTAAAATTAAGAGTTACTAAGAGGTATCAGAGTTCCTGGGCTCACAGGCCATGGGAGAATTGCTGACGAGATGCTCATGATTCCTGAAGAGGTGGTAGGGTAAGAAGGTTTCCTGCTGCTGCATCATTTGCTACAGCTAATTGTTTTGGAGAAATGAGGTGTCATTAGGCCACTCATCTTGTTTTAAACCGCGCAGTCCTGCTTTTGTAATATTTGTCTCCCAGCCAGTTCTGAGACAAAACCAGACATGGTTTTGTCTGGTATCGGATGCTGTAATGGATAGCACACCTCTCTGCCCCTGCCAGTATGACCTCACATACACTGTTCGTGCGATGGGAAAGCGGAGTGGCATGCTTTTCAAAATCGTGTGCCCCGGTCATCATGACCTAGAATACAAGGTCATGCTGGAAGGGGCGTGGCCACACTGGCAGGGGTATGCCTATGCCATTCCTGGAGGGTACCTGAATGTCCAGTATTCCAGGAATGTGCAAGTGGCCATCTGAGTGAGGTGACACCATCCTTGGGAGATCTGATTCTAATTGATGATTACAAGCCTAGAGAAAAGATTGGAGGATGTTCCTGTTTCTGGACCAGAACAGCAGGAGAGCCATCTAAGGGAGAATGATGGGAAAGGATTGACACAAGAGAAATAAAAAGCTCCAGTTTCTAGCTGCAAATCCTCTAGCCTTGGAGATTCCTTATTGTGGAGGCTAAACAGAAGGAAGCTGGGTATCAGGAATGGTCTGAGTTAGATAGCAGGGAAGGTGATAAAGTTTTTTGCATTTGGTAGGCTGCCCTAAGGCTTAGAAAATATTAGAGTTTTGCAATCCTGTGGAAGGGTCAGGGCTTATAGGCCTTTTCAGATTTCTGGGCTGAGAATACTGTGAAGGGGACACAAATGTTGTGGGGATGGTGGGGAACATGTTACAAAGCATTTTCATGCCCCTGATGGCTTGCTCTCGCATGACATGGCAGAGAAGACTCACTTCTAAGCCAGGGTGACTTCTGTATTTGAAGCTGTTGGTGGTATGTGGAGTAACAGAGAAAGGATAAGTAGGAGGTCTACAAGGAAGGCAATGGTTGGTTGAAAATCACAGGACTGCCACCAAGATTAACTATTTTGGTGAGTCAGTGTTGTTTTTGTAATGAAACCCAATATCAGGGAAGTATTTAACCAAAAGGCTCCTGTTCTAAGGATTTGTTACCAACACGATGAAGGTTCACAGAGAGATTCTCTGAGGTTCCTCAATTTTTTGGAGCAAGATGGGGTCTTGATTGGAGTGAGCTGGGGCCTCGTTTCCAGTGAGCTTGGCTCAGTATGGAGTTGTGGGTGGAGAGCATGGTAGCTTCACCTGAAACCAGGCCAAATTTGATGCTTCGGCTAAGCTTTACTTTAAAATTTTGTGTTGATTGTAAATTGAAGCTCAAAAGGAGATTCAAATCACTGGGGACTCAAATCAGAAAATAGTTTTTACAAAACTTGAAAAACCAAATCCCATTTCTCTCAGATCTAGGGTGAATCCTTGACTCTTTTGAAGACAATCGCAAAACACCCTTTAACTTCAGTGGGGCCAGGATTTCATTCCTGGTTATTACCGCAGGAAAATGAGAACCATTTTGGCATGTTCCTTGGCCAAAGTTCGTGTGTCAAAGAGAGTCCACACTCAGAAGGTGATGTCTTCACACTATGCTGCACAAAAGTAAACAAATCAGAGCCATTAAAATGCTCTCGGTATTAAGATAAGATCTATAATCACAGAAGAACCCTGGAGGGATTTATTCCCCTTTATACTTGCATTGAACGAGCCTTATATGTTCTCTTTAAAATAAATAATCTACTTCATTTCTAAAACCAAAATTAATTATTAAGCCTTCTGTCCTGAGCTGAGGTTACTGATAAAAGATCTACAGTTCACACTCAATTATTTTCACCTTGACACTACTTTCTGGAACCCAGCCTTCCTTTTCACACCTCCTGCATCTTGGCTTCTGACCTCTGTACAATCACTTTTTTATGAATCTTTTAAAGGGAAATGATGTGAAACTATTCTTTCCATGAATCACGGTAGGTTTTGGAATAGATTGATAGCTTAACTGCAACATCAACACAGATCAGTGACTGACATTTAAAGCCCTGAACATTAGAGACTAGACTACAAGTACCCAGTTACCCTTTAGCCACGGCCTGGGCATTGTTTCAAAGGCGCCATCAGTCATCACAAGTGGCAGAATTGTTCAGACAAGATTATTTTAAAGGGTATTTTCTGCATGTTGAGTTCAGCTCTCAGATGGATTATTGAGTTCAAAGTCTATTTTACTGATAAAGAAAAACTGAGAGGCAGGTTGATTGTGGTGGAAGCTGAGCATGGATTGTGATTTCTTTTGCCTGATAATTACTGATTATTTAAAATAAGTAGCTGATAAGCCCTGAACCTCTGTTTAGTTGTTTGATCACGGAAGGGTAGTTGAAAAATGACTTCTTTTGCTGTGTATCGTCCTGGAAAGCCATTAACTCTTTGGCAGCAGTTTTCATGATTTCTTCACACTGAGCACTAATATATTTGGTGTCTCTTTCCTTTCATTTCTTGCAGATGCCCATTTTTAGGCAGAAAAGCTCCATTTATTGGAGACTTCACATTTACATTAAAACCAGATTATTACTATTTTCTGTTTGTACAAGGGAATCAAAGTTTTTCAAAGAAACCTGTTGTGATTAAAAAATGAGTTATTTTTAAGACACGGTCGTATAACATTGACCCAGTAAGCAGTCTTACATTATAAATGTGTAAGATTTCATTTATCCGAGTCATTTTGACAAAATGAAATGGATTAAAAGTCATTCTGTAAACACCAGACATTGAGTAATGAGGTTAAGCAAAAACATACACATTGGTGGAGAAGTCAGATGCTTCCTGTTCCACTGACATGACAGGAGGAAGTTAGTATTGTTAACTTGTTATAGAGCATCTGAAGAATTCACATAGATTGACTAGTCGCTAACAGAAGTGCTGGTGGCTTCTGCAGCAGATTCGTAAAGGTGGAAACACATCCTTCCACTCAGATCACCTGCTGAAATCTGGCCTAGATCATTAGTGATCAAAAGTTATCACCATCTGACACAGGTTGATGCTGTCATTTCATTTCCCAGTGGACACACAGGAGAAAATAGCATTAGCATGGCTGCTTATCTTAATAGAGAGACCAACGACTGAACAGAGCTGACCCCTCATTCAGATTAGAGTGAAGGACATTGGTGCTGAAAGTGTGCAGTACCCTTACTGCACGTCATCTAGTACAGAGGACATCAGTAGCTAGGGTAGCCAGGCGAACACCTATCATTGGCACTAAATCCATGTTCAAAATGAAAGAGAAACTCTGTGGTTGGCAAGACTTTGGTTTAAAATTTCACTGAGCAATCTTTTCAGTCACTGAAACCAACCAAGTAAGCAACCATTGTTTGTCAAACCATATCAGACCCCAAATGACCGTTTTACAAGGTGCAGGGCTCTGTAACTGTCAATGGTTCTGGGCTCTGTTCTCTTTGTACTCTGTGTAGTTACTTAATTTACATTAATACTAAGGATGAAACAAGTAAACAAAGGAGAATGTAGGTTCCGAAGGCAGAAGATGTACTGAATATTTTAGGAAGCAAAAGGATATTGGAAGTGACATGACTTCCTGGTTTTAGATTAAGTCTCTTTTCCAGATTCAGGTGAATAAGAGAAGCATCAAGTTCTACTTAGGACCCTACTGATAGGGAAAATATAGAACTCTGACATTTCCTTTTGCTACCAATATAGGTCTTAAATTTTTAACTATGAGGCATAAATAATAAGTATAAATAACTGTCTCCAAGTATTATGAGAGCACCCAGGACCATAGTTAAGGAAACTCTGAGAATGGTTTTATGCTTATAGGAATTGTTGGTGACTTAAGTTCAGATTCTCTTAGGGCCATGTCAGTTAGTGCTGAATGGTTCATCTGCCATACTAGGATTCCCTGCAGCAACCATGCCAGGATATTGTACCAACATAGCAGTTTGAAAAACACTAGATTGAGTCAGTTTCAGAGCAACTTTGTCCAGCTGGTATGTGTCATACTGGTGATCACTCCCAGGTAAATGAAATCAATTCGCTGTAATGTTTTGTTCAGGCAACATTCAACTCCCCAATTAAAAGTTGTCCAGCAGTTCTTCACTGAGAGCAGATTCACCCGTCGTTCATTTTAAAAATCACTGCCATTATTTTCCAGCTTTTGCCTGTCTGTGTTTCTGTTGCCTTTGTTGATGTATATAATGTTCACCAAAGGACCAGACTCTAGTTCCCTCTCCCTCTTCCTACTGGCCTGTCTTAACTGGATTGAACCAAGTACTTTTCAAGGTGTTCCTTCAGACACTGTGATAATGGGGAACCAGCATTGTCCACACCTGATGAGATGTTGTAGAGCTGGGTGACATCAGCACATTGATAGGACTGTGGTCCATAGCATTTGGAGTGTCCACTCCAATGGTTTGACATATAGTATACGAAAAAATAGAAGTGACAGGATTTAGGCCTGTAAGACTCTATGGGGGACAAGGAGCAGCTGCCCATCATGCGATCTGAGATCTATTTGAGAAGAATGAGTGCAGCTAATTCCATCCACCCAGGCAAGGTCCTGAGCTGGGTCAACAGCCCCTTGAGATAGGATGGTGTCATGATCTGCTGGTATATTGAATAGTTGCTGTTGAAGTAGGCTGGCCAATATTTCCTTGATAACATTGTTGAGGAAAGGGATTTTAGAGAGACACTAGTGTTGGCAAGGCAGTCAGTGCTGCATGAATGTTTACTGAACACTGGCTGTACCCAGGAGTGAGGGGGGCTCCTTTGGAGGCACTGATATCCTCTGTCACAGGTGGGCCAGGGGATTTTCATCGCTGGCTCTCACCAGGCAAAAGAGACATTCTATTATGCACACACATGCACACACACACAGAGGAGGCAAAAACAGGCAGGCCCTTACTCCCTTAGGGCATGTTTGTGCCATTGTTTCATGTGCAGGTATCCCAATAAAGTCAATGGGAGGCTTGTGTGTGGGTGGCGTCTAATTAATGACAGGCTTGGATTCCTACGATCACGTGTGTAATCTCAAGAGTTTGCACAATACATTCAACAATTTTTCTTTACCTGTTCTATGAGTTGTATCCAAGATGGCCACAAGAACCGAGACAATAATATTCACTGTGTTGTGTCTTTATTTGATTACTTATTCAAACAGACAACTTTACATCCCCCAAGAAGTTAAAACACACAAGCAGTTTATCCACATGGCTGTGCTGGGGTAATTTGTGTTCTTCCTCATTTCATTGCTTCCCTGCAATTTTTCTTGGGCACTCAATATGTCATGTCTGAAATGTAGATGGTATCATCTTTGGGGCAAGGAATGTCCCACTTTGTCTTCTGTGAAGTGCATAGCACCATTTTTGGCACTATAAAATAAATATATAATAATAATAATTAATAAATTGTATGTAGCACCCCCACTCCACAGTCTTTAAGCATTAGTATAAAAAACCTTCCGTTCTACTGAAAGTTCAGGATAAGATAATTTACTGGCTACATAGCTGATAAATAAGGATTGACTAGAATCGTTAGATTTTGCTTCCCTCATTGCAGGTTAACAGGTGCTGTTGATGTTAATATGAGTTACATGCATACTGAAGGTAGCATAGATCCCATTGTCATCTATTAGCTTTGTTTTATCTCATTATAAATCTCTGGGATTGCAATGAGAGGAACTGATGATAACTATATGGCATGAAGTTACAAACTGGCTTACATTTCTGCTTTTAAGTTTTGGAGAGCTGAATCTAAATTTTAAATTCTAAGTACGTGTGGTAAAAAAATAAGTTCAAATAGTTTTAAACCCCTTGCCATATACATTTTTATTTTGGAAACATATTTGTCTTGACAGCAACTATTAATAGCCAAAAATGGGATGGGGCGAGGGGTGTGTGTGTTTGTGTGTGTGTAAATATAGAGAGAGCGAAAGGGTACAATGTTTTTTAACCTGTCATTTGTGGTAGCTGAAGAATGTGAATGTCCTGTGAAAAGCACTGTCTTAGTGTCAGTCAGACAGTGCAGAATCCCAGAGTTCAGGCAATTGTTTTGTGTTTGTAGTCATAAGCACTAGACACTGTGGCATAGCGCTATGCATGAGTGCAAGAAGGAAATGGCACGTGTCCATCCCTGCACAGGGAACTGACACAATCAGTGTATCTACTAGTGCTAAAATGTTCTAAGGGGGTGGGATTCAAGCAACGATCATCATTCTCCCTTTTGCATCAGCTAGTTGAATCGAGTCACCACAAGAGGAACACGCACTGCACGCTGTAGGTAGTTGCTGGAGCTCCCTCTCCAACATGTGCTCTCTTAGGCTGCACAGAGAATTTCTGACTGAGTAAACCAAGTCTCTAGGGGTATGTGCAACTGCCTCAATGTAGGCTCTTATTTGAAAGGTAAATACACGCCTTAGTATTTCTTTAATAAGGTATCAAATTTTACAGAAACTGATGTGCCATCAGTACTCCGTGTTGTGATGCATCTGCATAGAAAACTAGTGTAGCATCTATTGTTTTTATCGCTATAATTCGTTGCAAGCTCCCATCTAGTTTTCTGGTCTCTTTGTCAGTCTGTGATTCACATCTACTTACTTTATTGACAAACCAGCTTTTTGCTCTTGTTATCTCTGCAGAGTTAGCATAGCTGCAGACAAGTGAGATTGATTCCATTCCGTCTTGTTCAGCAGCAGTCATATTGCCAGTGAAATTCTTGTTGCAGAATCTTTATTACTGGTGATGCTGTGAAAGCCAGAAAAGAACCCACCCTGATTTTCAGATCATAGGCTGAGTTTTCAGTCTCGGTAGAAAACATATACAGTAGAATGTCAACAAAGATCAAATCCTCTCTGCGTATGGAGTTTTGGGGGTGCCACTCACTGAAACACAGACCAATGAGATTTTGCTGTTGGGCCAGTGTGTTAACCCCACCCCAGGTTAACACCACTGAACCTCCTGCCTTTTCCCTGATAGCCAGTAATGCCTTGAAATATGAGTAGAGCACTTACAGTTGACTGGTGGGCTGGTACTTTGCTGCTCCATAAACCTCAACAGTCCCTGGCAGACCTCATCCTTGAGAGTCCAATCCAGAACCCACTCAAGTTAATAATGGCTATCTTTTCATTGACTTCACAAGGCTTTGGATCAAACCCTTAGTGCAGGTTAGTGAATTTCTACTGTACAGGACCACAGGATATTATTTTTAGGCAACAGCTTCTCAGAGTATAACCAAACTCTTTACAATCATCAGCTAACAGAGTTAAGAAAAATTATTTTCTTGGGTGGACTAAAGACTGTGATAAAGATATTTAAAATGAAGACAAAGCCTGAAATAAAGCCACTGCATGAATTGTATTTAATGGAGAACTCATTGGAATAGAAAAGCTCAAGATCTAAGGTTCAGAAGGTCATAAGAAAAGAGGAAAATAATATATTGGCATAACTTTTGCTTTACGATTTAATTAAGTACTGTGTCTTCTCAGGCATGGCACAAAGCCAAGAATATGTCAGAGATTAGAGAATTTAAATTAATATTATCTATTTAAAAGGAAGATGGCAGGTGTTCTAGTCAGCAGGGATCTGATAGAGACACTTTTTCTCATCTGAATAGAAATGAATCATTTTTAGATGCTATGCAGAGATATTTTGAATCTGTTGGGGTTAACACTTGGAAAACATGTTTGTTGGACTTGCATACAGATAGCATATTTCTAAGTTGTAGCCGGCGGTACAATTGTCTCCAGTAAACCCCTCACTTAGAATGGAGCAGAGCTGTTGAATTAGAGGAGTGTGGTTTAGTAACCTGGGCACAAAAGCAAGAGTCAGAAGCTCCTGAGTTCTAATCCTGGCAGTGACTAATTGTGTGGCCTTGGGAAAGTCACTTAACCTTTCAGTTTCTCCATCTGTAAAATGGGAATAATAGTCCTGAGGAGAGGCTGAGGTTGAATGAATAAATAAATAAATAGCTGGCTGCACATTGCTTTGAAGATGTAACGCTAAGAATTGAAGATGATGAAGTTGGCAAACTGCCCAAAAGCTAGCAGGTTGTTATTCAATTATATGTGGCTGCCTCTCCTGGATCCTTTAAATGAACAATGCTTCTTATTCATATGAAATTTGAAAGGTCTCTTTGAAGTGAAATGGGAGTGGTAAGTAAGGAACTAAACCAAAATATGATAAAGTGCTGTTGTGCACAAAAATATTATTTCACGGATTGAAAATAACACTGGCTTGGCTTCTAGAACTTGCTGTATTCAATTTTGGATCAGTTCTGTTACACTGTAGTCAGAATGGTTAGCTGTGTGTTATGTACCACTGTCCAGAAAGCAGGTAATTCCCAGATTTTCAATAATGTAAAACATTCATTTGCAGGTCAAATGAGAGGCAAAATATCAATTCATAAAATCCTGTTGTTCTGATTAGCGTCTTGCCTTTTTCCTCTCACTTGTATTCTGGCATAATTTTAGTGGCTGCTTTCCTTTTATAAATGCGAGAGGTACAAGCCAAAGCTTTATGCATTTTGAATGCATCTTGGAGTCTCAGATAGCAAATATTATAAAGCATTAATCTCTGACTATATCAATTTGTGACATGGCTTCTAATATAAAACAGTTGAATCAGGGGAAAAGCAAGGTGATAGTCATAGCCAGGATGATGTGATTTTAAAGTCTGACCCCTTGTGACTTTCTAGGGCTGGAAGCACTTTGATGGACTAGTAAAAATGTCTTCAGGGTTAGTAAACATTTCAAACCACTGATCATTGATTAGAAAGAAACATGTTTGATGCCTGCTGTTGCTAATAATGACTTACTTCGTGTCTCTCAACTCAAAGAATTCCGTTGTGCTTTGCACAATAAGGAGCTGTTTTAAAAAAAAATTCATTGCTGTTTTAAAGACGATTATGTCGGTGAATAATTATTGATAGACTTTGAGAAAACAAATAAACAGAAAAAAGATCAGCATCGGAAACGATAATAAATTTGCTAATTAAAGTCCTCTAAGTGTCTTGGTTTAGTCTCAGAAGACTAAAAATATTAAAATTGGCAGCTAGGAAAAGCTTGTATTAACATATAATGCCTGATTATTAAATAAGTGCAAGGTAGCCAAAGAATAAAAGCTCTGCTCTTGAGAATTAAACTAAACATATCCAAGCTATATCTCCATGAAGAACTCCCAAGAAGAGAGGGACTAAACTGTTCAAACTAATGTGGAAAAAAGCCTTGTGGTGGTATTATTCTGACCCTTTTCAAGATTCAAACTGTTCATTTTCAGGAAGAATTTAATTGGATACACTCTAATTTGTACTAATTGTCCTTATGACTTGTAAATTACCTGCTTTATTTGTAAAACTGGCCTCCAATTTTGTGCCTGCTATTTTGCTCCTTCAGTTGTAGTTGCAAATGGTGACATTTGGTTATCTAGCTATCTGATTGTACATTATTACCATTTTCCCCTGTAATTAATTGTAGATAGAAACGTAGGCACAACATTGGAGGCCAGTTTTAAAACTCAGTCTCTATAGTATCTCTAGATTTATAGCTGACCACTACTTCACCTATCACTGGAAAAGTGGCAACTGTACAGCAGTGCACAATGGGACAGATTCTTATTTATATTAAGGCCCCTTTACATTGCTCTGGTAAGGGAAGGGCTTTAGCATGAGTTGATATGGGTGTACATTACTTTTAAATTTTTAATGACTTTTACTCTCACTTTAAGTCCCTATTGTCAGAGTGACATAAAAGGGGCCTAGTGTAAATGTGATCCAATCCAGTAACACTCTGTAAAGAGCACACCAAAAATAACGATACAGTGAATATATCCCAAATATTAGTTAACATCTTGCTATTCAAAGTAGTTTATTTTATATATTTATTTTATTTTTCATTTTATAAAAATGTGCCCTTCATAACATCTTAGGACACAATGTGTTCCTACTTCCATGAGGTAGGTTTCCTCTAGTTCAGCTATATCCGTGTGATCTCTGTTTCTTTACAGTCAGTTGCTGGGGGTATGTGTTCTGCGTGGTTCATAGCTTTATAGATGACTTCCATTAACACTAGAGGAGGCTGCATGAATAAGCCTCTGCACATCATGTGGAAACATACCCTTAACTCCTTGCATCTGTCTACTTCAGTGCTTTTCACAACATTCTGATAGCAGCTCCAATTAGCAGCAATTTAACTACGATTAAGCAATTTCCTAGGTAATTGTATACACACAGAGACAGACAATTCTAAGGAAGAGAAGGTTTTTAGAAACACTGAAGTTTCAAACACTTAATTTCATGACACTCTACTGGCCAGTTTCAGAACTAGTGTAAGCAGGTGCAACTCCATTGAAGTCAGTGGAACTGTACCTCCTTATACCAGCTCTGAATTAAACCCTTTGTCTTGGTATGTCTTTGTTCTTTAATTAAAAGAGTATGGTCAAGGGTCAGAAGCTACAAATATGCTTCTTTCCCATCACCCAAAACACATTTACTTTCCAAATATCCTGCTGATGTGGAAGAGACTCTCAGCCACTGAACTCGACCCAAATCAGAGCAAATAGGTGATGAAGTCAGAATGCTCTGGGTTTTCTGTGCTAACACTGTAGGCTTGCTTGTGACCGAGCACCTAGATATGGAATGTGCAGCTTGTGTTAGTTTACAGGGAGGTGGGGATAAGGAAGTGCACACTCACACCTGTTCCACCTGCAAGCCTTCATTGTCCATAGAGAAAACAAATTCAAGGTACGGCCTATTTAGGTCACCTGACCTGACAGCTGTGTTTGTTAAAACCATTGCTGCCCTTGATTTGGAAGCTGAGAAGGACTTTGGGTATGGCTACACTTGCAGATGTAGAGTGCATTGAGTTAAACCAGCCTTCGTAGAGTACAGTAGGGAAAGCGCTGTAATCTGTCCACACTGACAGCTTCAGGTGTACTGGCATGGCCACATTTGCGGCACTTGCAGCGGCATTGGGAGCTGTGCATTATGGGCAGCTATCCCAGCATGCAATTGACTGTAATGTGCTTTTCAAATGGGGTGAGGTGGGGTGGAGTGTGACAGGGAGTGTGTTGTGTGTATGTGGGGGGAGAGAGAGTGGGTTTTGGGGGAGCTGAGAGCATGTCAGCCTGCTGTCTTGTAAGTTCAGACAGCAGCAGACCTCCCCCTCCTCCCCGCCTCTCTCTCTCACACACAGCATTCCTCAGTAATGGCTCACTTTGTCTTGGAGCTGGCTGTCAGAAACGGAGCTTTCGAAGGGCATATCCGCATTCCTCAGTGAGTTCAAAACAATGAGAAGAGTGGCTGCTTGACTTAAGGGGATTATGGGACCTTTCTGGAGGCTGATCAGGGCGCAGTAATGCAACACCTTGTTCACACTGACACCCCGGCGTTTCAGCCACTACGCAACAAGCATTAATGTTCTCGCCGAGGTGGAGTACCAGGACTGCTGTAGCCGTGGAGTCAGAGTGCTTTACGTGCCTTGCCAGTGTGGACGGGGAGTGAGCTAGGGCGCCAAGGGCTGCTTTATTGTACTGTAACTCGCAAGTGTAGCCAAGCCCTTTGTTATGAAGGAAACATGCCTTCCATTGCACCTTTCAGTACCATCCTGTTGCGTTAGCTTTAGAATGGGCAATCCCATTCAGACAAAACAGGAATGCCCCAAAAATTCAGCCCCAAACTTCAGATCCCCTTCCATTGAGTCCTAACTCCCTGTCTACTCTGCATTTTCATCCTGATCTAGTCCCTGATTCCTCTCCTGTCACTAATTTGCAGTTAAAAACATTTTAAGG
The DNA here is from genome assembly GCF_965152235.1 of Eretmochelys imbricata. NCBI lineage: Eukaryota > Metazoa > Chordata > Testudines > Cheloniidae > Eretmochelys > Eretmochelys imbricata. The sequence continues at coordinate 28,627,591 of NC_135582.1, forward strand.
CATTTTTGTTTTTGTGGCCCAGAGTGCACTGTATACCTAGAGCCTTTGAAATTTCCTGCTACGATTGGGTTTTTAGAAGCGGTGTTCAGCACACTCTGCCCTCAGGAAGCTAGCAGCAAGGTGACTGGGGCCAAGCACGAGACCCAAGACCTGCTAGGTTCTCATCTATAAAGGTGGTCGGGAGGAAGCAATAGCAGTGAAAATGATGCAAGTGACAGGACTGGAACAGAAGTAGGTGTTTGTGGGCCAAGGTTTGGGTAATAGAATTGGGAATAAGGTCAGAAGCAGGAGGATCACATGGACCCAGTGAGAAGGAGAGATGAGTTACATGTGTTCAGAGGGTTAAATAGACAAACCTAGCTTTGGATACTAACGCAAACCAGTGCTCTAAGGTGTCTGAGATTTATCCATCACTATGTATTGTAACATCTTGTCTGTGTAAGGGAGTCAAAACACAAATGGCATGAAAATATACAGGGGCTTGAATAATTGTAAATTACTGCCAATTAACCCAATGGATATATAAAATTAAGAGAGTGTCTTTATCATTTGACAAGAATACTTTGATTATGTAATGAAAAGGTTGTCCTGCACCTTGTGCTGACATTTACAACAGTGCAAAGTGAATCCAAAGTGCTTGTAGCATGCTTCCAAATCAGACTAGTACGTGCTTTGCACCTACTTTGCATTGGTGTAAATGCCCTACATGAGGTGCAGGGCATTGGTGAATCAGGCCTGTTACATGGGCAATTTTGATGAGAATCATTCTGTAAAAGAAGGAGTAGCCTGTACAGAATGAGTTTGGTGGATTTAGTTCAGGTCCCAGAGGATAACTGACCACATTACAATATTTATCAGCTAAAACTGTCTCTAATTTTGCCTCCTCTCAGCGCAGAGGACCTAAGACCCCACCACTTCTCCTTGACGCCAGCAAATATTATGGGTGCTCAACAGCTTCCTGGAGCGCTCCCCACTTTGCAAGATCAGGCTCTCACTGACCTGGAAGACAAAATTACTTTCAGAGATGGCCCCTCCAGTGAGTGCTGGAGGTTTACATGGGGAAGCTTGCATTGAACGGTTGCACAGGCCAGGAAGCTGTGCTTTTTGTCGGTAAATAGGGGATGTCAATCTGCAGGGTTCTCAGTCAGCCCTTACATCAGCACTAAACTTGCACAAAAATATTTAAAAGATTAAAAACATTGCAAAAGAAGGAAGAAGTATTGCATTTGGAAGGAATTTCAGCCAGAGGTTGGTGGAGCAAAGGGTAGGATTTTAAGACCATTCCTACTTATTATGATGATGATTAATTATATTTTTGCAGCAGGCAGCAAGAAAATAACAGCAATGACTTTCAGTGTATATGACAGTGCCTTCTGAATACTGAGCAGGAATCTACCACTCATTATGAAACAACTTACAGATCATGTAGTCAGGATTTCATCTTGACCTAATAAATGGGGGTTTCACATTTCAGTTACAGAAGTTATTATGTGAGCTTTCTCTCAAACTAAGGGAAAGAAATTTAAAATTCCTCCAAGATTCAAGTATCAGAATGTTCAGTACTGCTCTTAACAGGTCTGAATACAGCCTATTCCCCATGGAAGAATGTAAATTTCCCAGCAGTTTTATAGAATAGATGTCTGTCTGACTATGGAACAGGCATAACAAACAATATTTTTGTTATATCAGTGTGTAATTAGATATTGCATGTCGTGGATTCTGGCTGCCAGATTTATGATTCATCCAGTGGTTCCCTACAAGATTCACCAAATTATCCTATGTGTTGGGAAAATGCTGTAGAGCTTTGCATTCCCCTCCCATTGCATCCATCGGAAATGCTGTATATCTCACACTGAGATGAGAATTTTTCACCATTAGACTATATTAGCATGTCAGTGAAGTGGGGAAATACTTAGGCAAAATCAGATCAATCAAAATTAGTCAAAGGCACAGACATGGAATTTACTAATTGAATTCTAGCTTATCTGTTCAGATGGAAGTGACCGAGAAGGAGAAAGACCTGGGTGTATTGGTCGATCACAGGATGACTGTGAGCTGCCAATGTGATGTGGCTGTGAAAAAGGCTAATGTGATCCTAGGATGCATCAGGTGAGGGATTTCCAGTAGAGAGAGGGGAGTGCTAGAGCCATTATAAAAGGCATTGGTGAGACCTCATCTGAAATACTGTGTGCAATTCTGGTCTCCCATGTTTAAGAAAGATGAATTCAGACTGGAACAGGTGCCGAGAAGGGCAACTAGGATGATCAGAGAAATGGAGAACTTCCTTGACAAGAAGAGGCTTAAGTAGCTTGGATTGTTTAGTCTAACAAAACAAAGGCTGAGGGGAGATATGGTTGCTCTCTCTGTAAATACATCAGCGGGACAAGCACTAGGAAGGGAGAGGAGCTGTCAAGGTTCCTCCCCCACTCTGAACTCTAGGGTACAGATGTGGGGACCTGCATGAAAAACCTCCTAAGCTTATCTTTACCAGCTTAGGTCAAAACTTCCCCAAGGTACAAAGTATTCCACCCGTGGTCCTTGGAATGGCCGCTACCACCACCAAACTAATACTGGTTACTGGGGAAGAGCTGTTTGGACGCGTCTTTCCCCCCAAAATACTTCCCAAAACCCTGCACCCCACTTCCTGGACAAGGTTTGGTAAAAAGCCTCACCAATTTGCCTAGGTGACTACAGACCCAGACCCTTGGATCTTAAGAACAATGAACAATCCTCCCAACACTTGCACACCCCCTTTCCTGGGAAATGTTGGATAAAAAGCCTCACCAATTTGCATAGGTGACCACAGACCCAAACCCTTGGATCTGAGAACAATGAAAAAACATTCAGTTTTTTACAAGAAGACTTTTAATAGAAAATAGAAGTAAATAGAAATGAAGAAATCCCCCCTGTAAAATCAGGATGGTAGATATCTTACAGGGTAATTAGATTCAAAAACATAGAGAACCCCTCTAGGCAAAACCTTAAGTTACAAAAAAGATACACAGACAGAAATAGTTATTCTATTCAGCACAATTCTTTTCTCAGCCATTTAAAGAAATCATAATCTAACACATACCTAGCTAGATTACTTACTAAAAGTTCTAAGACTCCATTCCTGGTCTATCCCTGGCCAAGCACAGCATACAGACAGACCCAGACCCTTTGTTTCTCTCCCTCCTCCCAGCTTTTGAAAGTATCTTGTCCCCTCATTGGTCATTTTGGTCAGGTGCCAGCGAGGTTACCTTTAGCTTCTTAACCCTTTACAGGTGAGAGGAGCTTTCCCCTGGCCAGGAGGGATTTCAAAGGGGTTTACCCTTCCCTTTATATTTATGACACGCCCCCCAAATCTCAGCTAGGGTGAAACACTGGCTGGGATTTCTTCCTGGAGCTCTAGGAAAAACAGAGTTAATAAGACACATGCATCTCTAAATATACTACCAAGTACATAAAGACTAACAATATTTTCCACATCTCAAGGACGATTTTAACCAGTTGACTCTGGGAAACTTTCACGGGAGAGTGCATCAGCCACTTTGTTAGAAGCTCCTGAGATGTGTTGAATGTCGAAATCAAAATCTTGGAGAGCTAAACTCCACCGAAGAAGTTTTTTGTTAGTTTCCTTGACGGTGTGAAGCCACTTCAGTGCAGCATGGTCGGTTTGCAGGTGGAAACGCCGTCCCCAAACATATGGGCGTAGCTTTTCCAGAGCGTAGACAATGGCATAACATTCTTTTTCAGTGACTGACCAGTTGCTTTCCCTCTCAGACAGTTTTTTGCTGAGAAACACTACAGGGTGGAATTCTTGATCAGATCCTTTCTGCATTAAAACTGCTCCCACACCACGCTCGGATGCATCTGTGGTTACTAGGAACGGTTTGTCAAAGTCTGGGGCCCTTAGTACAGGGTCAGACATGAGTGTCGCTTTAAGCTTGTTAAAGGCCTTCTGACACTTTCCGGTCCACTGAACAGCATTTGGCTGTTTCTTTTTGGTTAGGTCTGTCAGTGGGGCAGCGATTTGGCTGTAGTGCGGTACAAATCGCCTGTAATAACCGGCCAAGCCTAAGAAGGATTGAACCTGTTTCTTTGACTTTGGGACAGGCCACTTTTGGATAGCATCCACTTTGGCCTGTAGGGGGCTGATAGTTCCTTGACCCACCTGGTGTCCAAGGTAAGTCACTCTGTTTAGGCCTATTTGACACTTCTTAGCCTTAACAGTTAGTCCTGCCTCCCTTATGCGCTCAAGGACTTTTTGTAGATGTTCCAGGTGGTCTGCCCAGGAATCCGAAAATATGGCCACATCGTCAAGGTAGGCGACTGCATATTCTCCTAATCCCGCTAGGAGACCATCTAGAAGTCTTTGGAAAGTGGCGGGTGCATTTCGCAGCCCGAAAGGGAGTACATGAAATTCATACAGCCCGAGATGTGTGATGAAGGCTGACCTTTCCTTGGCAGATTCATCTAGCGGTACCTGCCAGTACCCCTTTGTTAAGTCCAAGGTAGAGATGAACTGGGCCCGTCCCAGTTTCTCTAACAGTTCATCTGTGCGTGGCATTGGATAGTTGTCTGGGCGAGTTACAGCATTTAGCTTACGGTAGTCCACGCAAAAACGTATTTCCCCATCTGGTTTGGGAACTAGAACCACTGGAGATGCCCATGCACTTTCAGAGGGGCGGATTACACCCATCTGTAACATATCCTGGATCTCCCGTTCTATAGCAGTTTTAGCTTGAGGAGACACCCGGTAAGGTTGGACCCTAATTGGGTGAGCATTACCTGTGTCAATGGAGTGGTATGCCCGTTCAGTCAGTCCTGGGGTGGCTGAGAACGTTGGCGCGTAGCTAGTGCACAGCTCCTGGATCTGCTGTCGCTGCATACGCCCAAGGGTCATGGAGAGGTTCACCTCTTCCACACCACCAGCACATTTCCCTTCGTAGTAGACACCTTCAGGCCACTCAGCATCATCTTCTCCCTGGGCTGTAAACTGACAAACCTTTAATTCTCTGGAATAAAAGGGCTTTAGAGAATTAATATGGTACACCTTAGGCTTTCGGTTGGAGGTGGGGAATGCTATGAGATAATTAACAGCTCCCAGGCGCTCCTGGACCATGAATGGCCCTTCCCACGATGCTTCCATTTTATGGGCCTGGAGCGCCCTTAAGACCATGACCTGGTCTCCTACTTTGAAGGAACGCTCTCTGGCATGTTTATCATACCAGGCTTTTTGCTCTTTTTGAGCATCCTGTAAGTTTTCTTTAGCAAGGGCTAAAGAGATTCAGAGGGTGTTTTGTAGGTTGGTTACAAAGTCCAGAATGTTAGTTCCTGGAGAAGGTGTAAATCCCTCCCATTGCTGCTTCACCAACTGCAATGGCCCCTTAACCTCACGGCCATATACAAGTTCAAATGGGGAAAACCCTAAACTGGGATGTGGTACAGCTCTGTAGGCAAAGAGCAACTGCTGCAACACTAGGTCCCAATCATTGGAGTGCTCATTTACGAATTTACGTATCATGGCCCCCAAAGTTCCATTAAACTTCTCCACCATGCCATTTGTTTGATGGTGGTAAGGAGTGGCAACCAAGTGATTTACCCCATGAGCTTCCCAAAGGTTTTTCATAGTTCCTGCCAGGAAATTAGTCCCTGCATCTGTGAGGATGTCGGAGGGCCAACCTACCCTGGCAAAAATGTCTGCTAGTGCCTGGCATACACTTTTAGCCCTGGTGTTGCTTAGAGCTACTGCTTCCGGCCATCGGGTGGCAAAATCCATGAAAGTCAGTATGTACTGCTTTCCTCTGGCTGTCTTTTTCGGAGAAGGACCCAGAATATCCACAGCTACTCGCTGAAATGGAACTTCAATGATGGGGAGTGGTTGTAGAGGGGCTTTGACCTGGTCTTGGGGTTTTCCCACTCTTTGGCACACCTCACAAGACTGGACATAGGTAGAAACATCCTTGCCCATTCCCTCCCAGTGGAATGACCCCCCCAAACGGTCTTTGGTCCTGTTCACCCCAGCATGGCCACTAGGGTGATTGTGGGCTAAGCTCAAGAGCTTGGCCCGGTATTTAGTTGGAACTACCAACTGCCTCTGAGGATGCCAGTCTTCCTGGTGTCCACCAGAAAGAGTTTCCTTGTATAAAAGTCCTCTTTCTACAACAAACCTGGATCGATTAGAAGAGCTGAGAGGCGGTGGGTTGCTCCGTGCCGCCATCCAAGCTCTCTGGAGGCTTTCATCTGCTTCCTGTTCGGTCTGGAACTGTTCCCTTGATGCTGGGGACATCAGTTCCTCATTGGATTGTGGACCTAGGCTTGGTCCCTCTGGAAGCGATATAGGGGATGGAGCTGTTTCTGTTGACTGTGAACCGCTCTCCGCTGGTGCACTAGGTTGGGATTCAGGCTCCGGCTGAGCCTCTTGTGTAGGGTTATCGGCTGCTGCCAGTTCAGGTTCGGTGGGGCCCTCTGGTGTTGAGGTTGCAAGTACTGGATTCAGTGCTGGCACGGGGTCTGGTGTTGGTTGTTCGGCTGGTTCCGGTTCTGGGACTGGTTCCGTCTGGGTCTCTGGGACTGGATCCACTACTGCTGTTGCAGACATTGGCCTGGGGTCCGGGTCCATCACCTCTGACTGGGTCCTGATAGAAGTTTCCGGAACAGAGCTAGGCCTCACGGCTTGTTTAACCTGGCTGCGGGTGACCATTCCCACCCTCTTGGCCTGCTTCACATGATTGGCCAAGTCTTCCCCCAACAGCATGGGGATGGGATAATCATCATAGACTGCAAAAGTCCATGTTCCTGACCAGCCCTTGTACTGGACAGGCAACTTGGCTGTAGGCAAATTGAAAGAGTTGGACTTGAAGGGTTGAATCGTCACTTGGATCTCTGGGTTGATTAAATTGGGGTCCACTAAGGAAGCATGGATAGCTGACACTTGTGCTCCGACGCGGTGACCTTCTTCCCGCCCACACTCACAGTTTCCCTCCGCTCCAAGGGTATCTGGGAGGTATCTGGGCCTGTGGACCTCTGGTGTGATTCCGGTGCAATGAACTGTAATCTGTTGGGGTTCTTGGGGCAGTTGGCCTTTACATGCCCCAGCTCGTTACATTTAAAACATCGTCCAGCTGACGGGTCACTGGGGCGAGGAGGGTTGCTGGAGAACGGGGTGGCAGGACGATAAGGGGTCTGGAGGGTTCTTTGGGAGGTAGGTGGGGCCTTGGGCGGCCCCCGGTAATAGGGTGTGGTCTGGGGTGGTCCCTTCTGGTCTCCGCTCCAACTGCGACCAGTTTTCTTCTTCTCTGCCACCTCCACCCATCTGGCTCCAATCTCTCCTGCCTCGATTACAGTTTTGGGTTTCCCATCTAGGATGTATCTTTCTATTTCCTCAGGAACACCCTCTAAGAATTGTTCCATTTGCATTAGGAAGGGCAAATTTACTGGAGATTCAACACTTGCTCCTGATATCCAGGCATCCCAATGTTTCACAATGTGGTAGGCATGTCGGGTAAATGACATGTCTGGTTTCCACCTTAGGGCTCTGAACCTCCGACGAGACTGCTCGGGTGTTATCCCCATTCTGACTCTCGCCTTGGATTTAAACAGTTCATACTTGTTCATGTGTTCTTTAGGCATTTCAGCTGCCACCTCAGCTAAGGGTCCACTGAGCTGCGGCCTCAGCTCTACCATGTATTGGTCAGTAGAGATGTTGTACCCAAGGCAGGCCCTTTCGAAGTTTTCTAGGAAGGCCTCAGTATCATCGCCTGCCTTGTAGGTGGGGAACTTTCTGGGATGGGAAGTGGTACTTGGAGAAGGATTACTAGGGTTTGTTGGGATATTCTGCTGAGCCTTTATCTTCTCCATCTCCTCCACATACTTCCTCTCTTTTTCCTTCTCCTCCAGTTCTTTGTCCCTCGCTTCCATAGCTCTCCTGTGAGCAGCCGCTTGGTGTTGTTCTGCTTCTCTCACTGTCTCCCTTTCTTGTTCCTTCTTCAGCTGCATGAGTTCTATCTGTCTTTCATGTTCCCTTTGTCTTTCCTCAGCCTGAAATTTGGCTAATTCCAGCTGTAGTCGAGCTGAGGATTTGGTCATTCTAACCTCTCTGTTTTTAACTAACTTTACACCTGAGGTTTAGAAATAAACAAACAAAACTTGGCTGTAAAATTTTGCTGTGCTGGAATAGAATACCTATTCTCTGATAGTGATTGTCAGCCTACAGAAAAAGACAATTCCCTTGTCTCTGCTCTGGGCCCAACTTAAAGCAAAAAAACCTCCAGCTACTTGGAAACCTGCTTACCCAGCCCAAAGAAAAAAAAAATTCCCTTTCAAACCTATGCTCCTTGTAAAACAAAAAAATCAAAATCCAAAAAAAAAAACCCCTGCCACTTTTGTCTCCAGGCAAATGGGTAGAGCACACACCCCCTATTTACTTTTAGGAAGGAAAAAAAAAAACAAACCTCTGGGTTGGAAGACTGTGAATTTCCCTGCAGGAGTTAAGTACCCTGCCTCCAGGCAAAGAAAACCTGCAATTCACAAGATAATCCCCTTTTGTCTCTGCTTGGCCACAAAGCAGAGAAAACAATCTGCTTTCAGTTTCAACTGCTTTCCAAAGGAAAAAAAAAAATTCCTTTTTAAAATCTGTATTTCTAGTTCAAAAAATCTCAACTGGATCTCAAAATGATTTCAGGTTAATCCCACCACTATGCCACCATGTCAAGGTTCCTCCCCCACTCTGAACTCTAGGGTACAGATGTGGGGACCTGCATGAAAAACCTCCTAAGCTTATCTTTACCAGCTTAGGTCAAAACTTCCCCAAGGTACAAAGTATTCCACCCGTGGTCCTTGGAATGGCCGCTACCACCACCAAACTAATACTGGTTACTGGGGAAGAGCTGTTTGGACGCGTCTTTCCCCCCAAAATACTTCCCAAAACCCTGCACCCCACTTCCTGGACAAGGTTTGGTAAAAAGCCTCACCAATTTGCCTAGGTGACTACAGACCCAGACCCTTGGATCTTAAGAACAATGAACAATCCTCCCAACACTTGCACACCCCCTTTCCTGGGAAATGTTGGATAAAAAGCCTCACCAATTTGCATAGGTGACCACAGACCCAAACCCTTGGATCTGAGAACAATGAAAAAACATTCAGTTTTTACAAGAAGACTTTTAATAGAAAATAGAAGTAAATAGAAATGAAGAAATCCCCCCTGTAAAATCAGGATGGTAGATATCTTACAGGGTAATTAGATTCAAAAACATAGAGAACCCCTCTAGGCAAAACCTTAAGTTACAAAAAAGATACACAGACAGAAATAGTTATTCTATTCAGCACAATTCTTTTCTCAGCCATTTAAAGAAATCATAATCTAACACATACCTAGCTAGATTACTTACTAAAAGTTCTAAGACTCCATTCCTGGTCTATCCCTGGCCAAGCACAGCATACAGACAGACCCAGACCCTTTGTTTCTCTCCCTCCTCCCAGCTTTTGAAAGTATCTTGTCCCCTCATTGGTCATTTTGGTCAGGTGCCAGCGAGGTTACCTTTAGCTTCTTAACCCTTTACAGATGAGAGGAGCTTTCCCCTGGCCAGGAGGGATTTCAAAGGGGTTTACCCTTCCCTTTATATTTATGACAGGAGCTATTTAAGTTAAGGGGTAGTGTTGACACAAGAACGAATGAATATAAACTGTCCATTAACAAGTTTAGGTCTGAAATTAGATGGAGGTTTTTAACAGTCAGGCTTGGTCTACACGGGGGCGGGGTTTGACCTAAGTTACGCAATTTCAGCTACAAGAATAGCGTAGCTGAAGTCGACGTATCTTAGGTCGACTTACCTCACGTCCTCACGGTGCAGGGTCGACTGCTGCCACTCCCCCGTTGACTCCACTTCTGCCTCTCGCCATGGTGGAATACAGGAGTCGACAGCAGAGCGATCGGGGATCGATTTATTGCGTCTACACTAGACGCGATAAAATCGATCCCCGATAGATCGATCACTACCTGCTGATCCGGCGGGTAGTGTAGACGGACCCCTAGAGGAGTGAAGTTCTGGAACAGCCTTCCAAGGGAAGTAGTGGGGACAAAAAACCTAATTGGTTTTGAGACTGAACTTGATAAATTTACAGAGGGGATGATATGATGAGGTTGCATAAAATGGCATATGGCCCATCTGCGACTGCTATTAACAGATATCTCCAGTGGCTGGAGATGAATCACTAGATGGAAAGGGCTCTGAGTTGCTACTACAGACAATTCTTTTCCAGGTGTCTGCCTGGTGGGTCTCGCCAGCATGCTAACACGGTCTAACTGACTTGGAGCTGGGAAAGAATTTTCTCCCGGGTCAGATTGGCAGAGTCCCTGGGAGTTTTTCACCTTTCTCTGCAGTGTGAGGCATGGATTGCTTGCTGGTTTGAACTGGAGTAAATGATAGAATCTCTGTAACTTGAAGTCTTTAAATAAAAATGTGAGGACTTCAGTAACTCAGTCAGAGGTTATGGGCCTATTACAGGAATGGGTGGGTGAGGTTCTGTGACCAGTGTGGAGGGAGGTCAGAATAGGTGATCGTGATGGTCTCTTCTAACCTTAAAGTCTATGAGAAATAATAATAATAATAATAAACATACTGGAATCAAATGAAAATTGTTATTTTCTTTCAAATTCCTCCATGCCTGTCTTGTCTCTCTCAGCTCCTTCTGCTCACTTAATACTGGCCTCCTTTCTGCTCCTTCGCACAATATTTCCCCATGGGTTCAAGAGCCTTCCCTTCTGCAGCTTCTCCTGCTCTGAGCAGCCTTCTTGTATCGTTGCCTTATCAATCCAGCTAGACAACCCTAGGCCTTCTTTGTGTGCCAGAGCACAAGGATCAAAGAATTTGACAGCCCCTTGCACAGGTGCCCACTAAGGAGAGCTCTGGTTCCTCCTTGTGTACCATACAGGGGAAGTCACTGTCCAGCCCATAACCTATAAAACAGTAAAAACCCACTAGACTAAATGCAGTTATAACCCAAAACTATCCTTGAAAATGAGGACAGAGGCTTGGGACCAGATTGTTTCAATGTACTGGCCTGGGGAACTTTTGGGAGAAGAGAGTCTGTATGGAAGAGATGAACTGTAGTTTAACTGAAGCAAAAGCAAGTTTCTAGCTCAGATATTAAAATATTTTAAGGAATATCCTTCCTTTGGAGGAAGTATTTAAACAAAGAACTGGGAGAAAGCTGACAGGTGATAAGGAGCCTTCAAGTTGGACAGCCATCTGCTGGGAATGTTTGCCATACATAGGTATTACTCTGTATTAGAGCTGAATTGGAGGATGGATAGGTTGACATCACAGAAGTAAATTCCATACAAGTGAAAGGGTGTTAGATTAAGAAGTTAAATAAATGAAAACAGGCATATGGCCCAACTATAATAAAAGTTTATAAGCCAACATGAGAACCTCCAAAACATTAGTGGGTGACCTAGAGGGAAACGTTCTACATACTAGGAATAGAGGAATGACATAATAGACATTTCTGAAGCATGGTGGAATGATAAATCAATACTGTGATACCTGGCTATAGTATCTATACAGTAAAGATAGATTAAAATATGCACTACACTTAATAGATTCTGCAGAATCTAACAGAAAAAAAAACCTATCTGTGCCCATATAGTAAATTTATATTGATACAAAACCCAGTGCATAAAAACGAAACTATAAAGCAGTATTTGACCACTAGCTTCCAGAGCAGGAAAACAATAATGTTGAGGAAGATCAAAGAGGCAATTAAGTCTAATAAACCAGTGATAATGAGTGACTTCATCTACCCACAAACAAAATGGTCAATGTCACAGTGGGACAAGGTTCGGATTGCTTCTTGGACCGCTCTTTCTAGATCACACATGAATAGAGGCTATTTGCATCTTAGTCATGTGTAATACACAGGAGTTGATTCAAGAAAAGATTATAATTCAGCCTTTAAGTAATAGGGATTTGACTCTAATTCAGTTCAATATCTTCAGGAGAGCTTTCTTTCAGACCTCTGGCTAAATTCTCTACTGACATAACCCCATTGAGGTCAATGGAATTGAAATTAATGGAGTTACACCAGCAGAGAATTAGGCCAGGCCTAGTGCCAGGATAGTAATGTTGGGTAGGTGTGTGATTTTGTTCATGACATTTCTATACCAACAAAAGCTGTTTTGTAGATGCAGTTACACTAGCATAAAAGTCCTTTGCCATATAGCCCATTGTACTCAGACAACCGGCAAACGCTATACCAGCAAAAACACTTTTTGCCACTATTGCAGCTACACTAATAGGTTTGATAGCAATAGGTACATAGGCAAACCTTTTCTAGTGTAGGCTAGGTTTTGAGCTCCTACTCTTTTTGAGTAATAAAGATGAGGACTGTCTGTGATTGAGATGTTAAAAGAGAAAGTGCTGATGAGACCTGATATATTAAAGAGCAACAAGTTACTAGGAGTGAGTGGTATGTACTCAAAACTTCTGCAGGAGCTTAAGAATGAAGTGGCTTACAACTTCTGCTAACAAAAATATTTACTCTCTCATTAGAATCAGCTGCAGAGGACAGGAAGGGAACAAATGTTCACTACAGGATTTTTTATACCTTCCTTTTTGCACCTAGCATTTGGACCTGGCTAGCCAGAGACATACAACTGGACTAGAAGGACCACTGGTCTGATCCACTGTTGGAGTTCCCCTGTTGTGCCTCCCTCTTGCACAAGTGCTCTAGCCTGGAAGGGCTCAAAGAACCATCTTTGGGTACATCTGCATGGGGATGAAAGCCCTGTGGTACGTCCGTGGCTGGTCTGGGTTAGCTTACTCAGACTCGCAGGACTTAGGCTATGCAGCTAAAAATTGCTATGGAGACATTGGGGTTTGGGCTGGAGCCTGAATTCTGGGACCCTCCATCATTGCAGGTCCCAGACCTTGGGCTTCTGCCTAAGCCTTGAATGTCTATACTACAGTTAAACTAGGGTGACCAGATGTCCCGATTTTATAGGAACAGTCCCGATATTTGGGTCTTTTTCTTATATAGGCGCCTATTACCCCCCACCCCATCCCGATTTTTCACACTTGCTATCTGGTCACCCTAAGTTAAACAGCTCCTTAGCCCGAAACCCATGAGCCCGAGTCAGCTGGCATAGGCTAGCTGTGGGTTTTTAGTTGCAGTGTAGACATACCCTTTGTAGCCCCCTGATGAGAGGCCCGGTGCTGTTGCAATTCCTGGTTAAGACACTGCTCCCTTCTAGAACGCCCTGGGGCACAAGTCACTCTGGCTCACGAGTTACCTAGATGCAGAGGAAAACCTGGGTCCTCTTACACACTTTAGGGCACATTTAACCAGATGGCTACCCTCCCAAGAGATGATTCAGGGAGCATGCTCCACCTGCACTTCAGTGAACAACTGGAAGGCATTGTGCCTTCCTGAGCCATAAAATATTCTGTAGCAACCCTCTCTGTGGTCCTGTGCTGGGAGGTTCAATCAGGCCCTTAATGAGAGTTTATATAATTGTAATGGGAGAAATGGAATTTTCAATAGAGAGTCATATCTATTGACTCTCCATCTCTTAGTCCTGGTGGGACAGCAGCTGAGTCAAGTGGTAGAGAGGGCATGTAATTATTGCATCCTGATCCTGGCCCTGTGCAGTTCTTTCAGCACTTAGGTGGGCTTTAGCTACCAAACCTATGACAGCTGTAATCCTAGCTGATCTTTTAAGTGGAATAATATCAATATAGAATAGAAATTCACGGAGCTGACCTGATAATGGGGATGGAAATGTTCTACCTATGTAAAAGCCTAGATAATCTTCTAGGAATTGATATCAAGAGGACAGGCAGGTGGATTGGAGTATAGACCAGAAGGGAATAAATAGAAATGGAAAGTCTGATGTGATTGTTTATCATTGTTTTAGGAAAACAACAGAGCTTTCAACTCTCTTCAAGCAGAATTCTCCTCAGTTGTCAATATATTCAACATTCAAACAATGTTGGCAGATAGTGGTAGAAAAAGTCAGTTCCTGTGTGTGGTAAACATATTAGTGTGCAGGATTTGTGTTGACATAGAAAGTAGCATGTGGACATTGTGGATTTAATGCATATTGATGTAGGATAAACAAACACTTCAATGTTATGTGGAAGCATGTGTAAGTTAAATATATACTGGAAAAGCTGATTTCTCAAGGAGAATAAGAGCATTGTCATCCTAAGGAATTAAAGTAAAATTTCTCATGGACGCAGATAGAAAGGTTCTTCCAAATGTCCAAGACAGTGCAGAAAATGGAAGAGAGGTCCAGGGAAGGGGTAGGGAAAGTGTGAGAAGTATAAAAAATCCCATGTAGCAGAGCCGACCAGTGCTGTACCCTGGTAGCTCTTCGATTTGTGCTTGTCACCCTTACATGTACTTTACAGTTAGTGTAAACACCAATGATTCTGTGCAAGGATGCCAGCATCAGACTGAAAGTATGTGAGTAGTGAGTATTCAGAATACTCTTGGCTGTATATAATGAGGGCTGTTAACTCCAGCTGGACATCACCTCAAAAGCCTTTTTAAAAGGAGTCAATATTAGAAAGGCAAATGCTATCTCTAATTTTTTTTCAGGCTACTCGCCACTTCAGTCTCTTCCCCCTTTAGTTTTGTAATGATATATACCCTATGATAGGAGAATGTTTGCCTATGAGTGGTATTTTGTGTGGTATAACTTTCAGTCAGTTTAGGACGTCTGAACAGATTGTGATATGAGAAATGTCACTGTTACAGTTAGCGCTCCCCCCCTTTTGATAGGCCTTGTGTAAACACACACAAAGACGTGATCCCTGCCCAGAAGAGCTTGCAAACTAATTTATAATTTTGAAAAAACACCTATAAAGTTAACAACCCCCATTTCCCGTTTCTTGAAATATGAATAACTGTAAAAATGTGGGTTCTTCCATAAAGGAAACCATCTTGGCCTGTCCATTATGTTTTTAATGTTATTCCAAATTGTAAAATGTGTGCCAGCCTTTGTGGTGACATCTTTTAAACAAACCTATACAACCATCTCTCTTATATTTAATTCTTCCAGAGCTTTCAGACACCTGGGGTTTATCTTACAGTTTCAGATATATGCAGCTGAAATTTATAATATATAGTTAGAATATACAGTGAGTCACTGCTTGAATGTCTGATGATTATGTGCTCTCTGCAGGAAAGATTTCAAGTGAAGAATCCTCCACATACATATATCCAGAAATTAAAGGGCTATCTCGATCCAGCAGTAACCAGGAAGGTAAGAAGTATTCTGTGACCTTTAGTATGCTCTCACTTCCGCACTAATAGGCAGAATCATCTTTGATTTGGAGTTTCTCCCTGTGTGTGAAAGGCCCTGTAAAAGTCTTGAAGTCCATGTCTTTACTACAGCGGCAGAGCTATGCCATTGCAGCTGTGCCGCTGTCGTGCAGACGCTTCCTACATCGATGGAAGGGTTTTTTCCATTGATGTAGGTAATCCACCTCACTAAGAGGTGGTAGTTAGGTTGACAGAAAAATTGACCTAGCTGTGTCTACAGTGTGGGTTAGGTTGACGTAACTTTGTTGCAAAGGGCATGATATTTTTCATGGCCCTGAGTGAAGTAGCTATGTCGACTTAAGGTTTAGGTGTAGACCAAGCTTGCAAAAGTCTCCCAGATTCCAGTCCTAACAAAACAGATGGAATCAAAGAGAAATTGTTAGAGCATTGCTGTTTTTACAGTTCATTAGGCAAAGAGCTAAATAGATGTTACAAATAAAAGAAACATCTGGCATAAGGAAAGATGGATTTAACGGCTTGTTGTGTTCTCAGTGCGGTTCCTAGTAGCTGTTCGTCCTCATAACAAAAAGAAAAGGAGTACTTGTGGCACCTTAGAGACTAACCAATTTATTTGAGCATGAGCTTTCGTGAGCTACAGCTCACTTCATTGGATGCATACCGTGGAAACTGCAGTAGACATTATATACACACAGAGACCATGAAACAATACCCCCTCCCACCCCACTGTCCTGCTGGTAATAGCTTATCTAAAGTGATCATCAAGTTGGGCCATTTCCAGCACAAATCCAGGTTTTCTCACCCTCCACCCACCCCACACAAACTCACTCTCCTGCTGGTAATAGCCCATCCAAAGTGACCACTCTGTGTGTATATAATGTCTACTGCAGTTTCCACGGTATGCATCCGATGAAGTGAGCTGTAGCTCACGAAAGCTCATGCTCAAATAAATTGGTTAGTCTCTAAGGTGCCACAAGTACTCCTTGTCTTCTTGCGAATACAGACTAACACGGCTGTTACTCTGAAACCTCATAACAAAAACTACCACCTTTGGCACTAGTTGACCCTTTCTTGGCAATCTCATCAAAGAGGTCAAGGGGTGAATGGGAATGGAGGGTGAACAGCAGACCTGAAATGAACTTGAGACCTAGATGGATATTTCTACACTATTAACGCTACAGCGGCATAGCTGCCATGCTACAGTTACGCTGCTGTAGTGTGGACGCTTGCTACAGTGACAGAAGTGGTTTTTCCATCATTTTACTTAATCCACCTCCTCGAATAGCTAGGTTGTCAGAAGAATTCTTCCATCAATCTAGTGCTATCTACACCCGGGCATAGGTTGACTTAACTACATCTCTCAGGGATGTGAAGTTTTAAGTGTAGACCAGCCCTGTGTTTGAGATGGACTACCAGTATTTGCCTAAAACAGCCCACCAACGATGAGCCCTTGATCCTCTTTTTTCAGAGAACTGTTTCCACCTCCTTTACGTCAGAAACGGTAATGAACCACCTGCCTCAGTATGTCAGCAGAGCTCCTGTAATCCTTTCCCAGCATGATCAAAACCTGCTAACAGGAGGAGTGTTTTAGACGAACACTGTTACATAGTCCTGTCGTGGTTTTTCTGGGGTCAAGATGGAGGCACACTGGCAGCTCAGTTGGGGAAGTTTGCATAGCTGTTGTCCTGGCTATCCTGTGGATAAAAAGAGGAGTTTAGTCTCTGGGGTTTTGAACATGGTAGTACATTCACAAGGGGCCTCATCCCAATTTGCTTTCAAATACATTTCAAATCACTGGTATTTATTTACCTCAGCTGTTTGCTCATATTGTGTTGATGTTTTTAACAGCTTTTTTCTTAAAAAAAAAAAAAAAAGTAACCAAAGCATAGCTCCTATCAATGACTGGTTCTCCGTCTTCCAGCTTAAACAATCACTGCTTTGTGTTGCCATACAATTAGCTTAACCGGTGTCTTGTGGTAAAATACGTATCCTGCCACAATGCTCCAAGCCCAGGACCAACCACACACCACTGGAGTTGAGGTGGGCCTATGCTATTGAAGAAATACAATGGGGCATACACTAGGTATCATTTTCTTTCCTGTTGGCCTTCATTAGCTCATGTCTTCAAGGCTGCAATAAAAGTATCTTCTGACACAATGCCTCTCGTTGTGGGAAGCGACAAGAAGGAAATGCCATTCTTAACTTTAAATTTGTCCGCAGCTGATTATAGTAAGAAGAGAAAGAAAAGAAAATAAACCAAACGGTAAACAGGGGCTTTGTTTTTTCCTGGAGCATTTTTCAGATTCATGTAGTGTTTGGTTTGCTCTGTGGTCAGTCCCTGGGCACGTTGAAACCCTTTTTGTCCTAGTGCTATTGTCAGACTCCCCCATTATGACAAAATCAGTGTAACCTAAAAATAACTTAATCAAGTTTCTCTCTTTTGTTTTGTTTTATATAACTAGTCAGCCCAGATTGCAAAGGGGAAAGATTTACAAATGGGCTCCTTGGGCTGATGCTTGGGGGAGTATTCACATTACCATAATTATTGCTGTAATTAAGGTTGTGTCAGCATTTTGTATCCTAAATGCTTGTATGGTCAGGAGGAGGTAGTTCCAAACACTGTCGTATAATATTCATTTGAGTACTCAAAGTCTCCTGGAAAAATAGCTATTTTTCCCTTGTGAGCTGCATTTTCAAGCACTTAGGTTAGCCATGTTTAAATTATATATTGCTAAGCAAATCACAGTCTGGTGGCTTCTTATAGTCTTATAAATTACAGAACACTTAATTGTCTCTGCTCCAGGTTGCAAACAGCAACCCTGTTGGAGGATAATAACCATGCAACAGGCAGTTGTGGAACATTCTTCCCACCTCTGTCTCTCCACCTTCCCAGCTTTCCCATCGCCACTGCAACACTAGACTAAGGCTTTGTCTTCATTGCAAAAAGAAAAGAGATGTGTTTTTACATCATGACACAGCGATCTTGAGGGAATTGGAGCCCCTGCAGTGACAGAAAACCCCTTTCCATTTCTGTAAGAAGAATCTACACTACGGTGCTTTGGCAGCATAGCTGTGACACCATTGGTGTGCCACGGTAGTGTAGACATGGCCTCAATGTGATCAGCAGTCAGCATTCGGTGATATAGTAAGAAACGTACAGGAACATTTCCTCTCTCACAAGAAAAATCCCCACAGAGATTAAAGGCCAAAAACCACATTCAGTGTAACACAGACCAGTGTTATACAATTCAAACTGCTCTTCATTCACATTGCTGGACCGTTCAAGATAAGGATAGAGTTGGCTTCAACTCTGAATTTCCTGGGTTCACGCATTCCCACTCTTGCTGCCACTGGTGGACCTGCACTGATGGGAGATATTCAAAATAAAGCAAGATTATTAGAGAGTTCTGTACTGTATTGTAACTCAGTAGTTTACTGATATTTGCATTTGATCTGGGCCTCATTCCAGCCTCTAATTTTGCACCTACAAATAATCACAGCACACAGATTGTAGTACTGAGATTTCTGGTTATTTGTTTGCACCTACAAATCAGGTAGTCAGATGTAAATGCCAACAACTCTTGTGTTGTGGAGACAAGATTGCAGGTGCAAAATTATTGGCCATTGCTGAAAATCATGTCCCTATGCTGGAACTGTCTGAAATTTTGGGTGCTAAAATAGAAATTGTATTGTAAAGAAATATATATTCCTTTACAGAATTTTAATTCTCCTTTTCACTTCCACACTTTCAAATGAGGAAATTACAAAATTGTATTTGGAAGCAGGAGTTATATTTCTGAGTGTCTTTTAGTTGCTAGTCTGATTAACAGTCTTTCATTTCTCAGGATTTGGAAATGTTCTCAATATATTTTAATATTTAACATATTCTGTCTCCTATGGGATTATGGCATTTTTGAATAGCATCATGTGAGTCCAGATATGTTTCTCAAGTATTTTTTCCCCCAACTGAATTATAGAAATTCAGAAGACGAGTCCAAGAATCTACGCAAGTACTACGAGAACTGGAAATTTCTTTAAGAACAAATCATATTGGGTAAGAGTTATTAATATCCACTGACTGCTAGCTTTGGGCAAATATCTCCATGCTCTTTAAAGAATGAGGTGGCCTAATGTATTGGTCACTAAAGATTAGAAGGCTGGGATTTGGGCTGTGCAGTACATTAACGTGTTAGCTGGTCATCCCTGAAGGCTCAATTTTAATCTGCTCGTTGTAGGCCCAATCCAATTGCCTTTGAAGTCAATGGGAAGACTGCCATTGACTTCTTTAAGAGCTGTATCAGGCCCTGGGGTAAATCAGAAGAGAAATGAGACTGATAGGGTCTGCAGTTTAGTCAACCACTCTCTATCTCCCCCCCCCACCTCCCCGTTTTATAGCTTCTGCTCAGGAAACCTCAGGTCTGGAATAGTAATAGTTTTGCAGAGGAGCAATGAGATGTTGTTTTGGAAACTTCTGCATGCCATGTTTGCATGATGCCTTACTGCTAGCTAATACTTTCACAAGCACAAAACTTTCTTCAAATATTAATAGGAAAATGAATTTTGGAGAATTACCTTTTTCTATTCCACATTCCATTTCAAATGCTTATTTATATCAACTTTGCAAACCTGTACTCAGAACCTGTCTCAGAAACTAAAGAGTTATTCAGCATTAGCATGTCAGACCAAAATAAGATTTCTTTAAAGCTTTGTTAAATGGTTCCAGTATGTGTGCACCTAAAATAGGTTCCTGAGGTAGATTTCTGCACTTGGCGATTATATCTTGATGAAACAAGGAAAGGAGTAGTTGTTATCAGCTTGACTGATGCAAAAAAACAGCTGTTTTCTTAATCACACTGGGTTTCCTTCAACAGAAAACTCTGTCTGCCAGCTTCTTTGGCACAGAGGTCATAGAAAGTAACTGATTTTGACTCTGGATCAGGCAGACAGGGTAAAAGACATTGAACTGTCTGCACGGACAGGAGCATTTCTGCACCTACAGCACTATCAGGGAGTCCTTGGACTGCCAGCTAAGACCTGGACAGTGGGAAATGACTCAATATTTTAAAAATAAATTTGAGGCATTTGCTTACTTAGGCTGATGTGACAAAGAGCTGGTACTAATCTGTCTGAGGAACCTCTGTCCCGGGGTGATGGCAGTAGTCTCAGTAAACATTGTGAGCACAGTCTTTGTGATGTCTTTCCAATGGGCCTCTTTCCTTACATGGGCCTGGAATAGTTGTTGGCTTAGCTACATGAGAGCTGTATGTCTGTTCCATGGTATGTTGTGGTGTGCTGCTAAATCCCAGAGACTAAATATGGGAGCAAGCAACAGTCTCAGATTATCGAGGATTAAAATCAAGATTCCACTCCTTAAGAGCCAAAACTGCAGTTGGCAACCAGCTGTGATGAAATACAGTAGGACAGTGCATGTCCGGGATTTCCACAAAATGTCAAAAGACTTTCTGAAACATTACAGAAATGAAGTCAAATTGACCATCAAATACTGAAGTTGAAACCATCATTTCTAATACAGTGTTGGCAGGGTTGCAAAGTTTCAGGATGAATCTTCCAGAGTAAGCCAATGCAATCTGTAAGCAATCGTAGCAGTTTGTCAGCAGCTAAAGTACAAGCTATAAAATGTTGTGGACAATTTTTTTTCCATGGAATTTTCAGTGGAAGTTTTCAGCACATCAGCTCACTCTTGAATTTTTGGAGACTTGCACCAGAGTTAGCCTTTCAAATCCCATTAAAGTCCATGGCTGACTGTGGCTAAAATGTGTGCAATTCTTTGATAACATCGAAGTGGCGATGTGTGGCTCTTTTGCCACACAGTGTAAAGTAAGTAACTCACCCAAGGCTGACTTTACCTGATAAAGGGGTTCTTTAGCAAAAAATTCTTCTAAAGGTGACAGTTTCCCCTCTCCCCACCCCGTCTAATGATTTTTTTAAGAAAGCCTCTCTTAACCCTGTACAAGATTGTAAGCTTCTTTGGGAAGGGGTATTTTTGGGATCATTAAGTTTTGAGCATATTATGGGTGCTACTGGAAATTAATATATAATAATTCTATGTGCTTCTCTGGCAGACTGTAAGAGACAAGGAATATCATAATGCATAGCCTATGTTTTTGTGTGGAAATTCTTGACATGTTCCGTCTTACAAGATTTGAAAATGTGAAGGAGTTGTTTCCACGTGTTGTTCATAGAATCAAATCCAGACATCAGCACTCCAGGGAGCTACAGCCTTTTGGTGTTTTGGTAGAAGTCTGAGGCCCTGCCTCTGTGGTGGGAGAAGTGTAGCAAGTCTTATTTTCTGCCTGGATAAAATAGTTTGTTGGTTTTTTTTGCATAATTTTTTATGGTTAATTGTAAGCAATTTGGGATGGGAGTTGAGAGAAGTATCCTTTCCATTGTAATGAATAGCAGTGGGGGCTTGGCATGGCACCTCTCTCAGTTTAATGGAGTGCTCTCAGTTTTCATCAGGGCTGTTTGGAATTCCTTAAGCAGGGCCTGCAGAACATTGACACTGTCCCAAAGTCTCTTGGGATATTACACATATATCACATCATCACTACAAGACAACTTCATCTTGGAGGACAAAGTTGAATAAGTGGCATCATTAAGGAAAGTCTGTTTCACAGAATGACACTTTAATTTTTCTGAGGTAAACTCAGATCAGCCTGAGGGAAGAGAAGAACTATAAAAGCCGCTTTTGCTTGTTTGACTCTTAATGCTAGTGTTGGCTGGCCATGGCCTCACCATTGGCTGAATGATGACACTTCTTTTGGAAGATAATAGTTTCTGACTATAGCTATGCTAAGAGCTCCTTAAGATACAGAACAAGGGGTCCCAAGGGCTGAGAGTTGCTTTAAAAGGTAACATAAATCTGGGGGAAATGCAGCCATATCCGCTGACAACTTTGGGATTGGGAGTTGCTAAATAGCTGCAGAGAAAATGAAATCACTATGGGTTGCATGGAGAGGTGAAAGAGCAAACTCTTTATGCTAACAGAAGTAAAGTATTGCAGAAAATTAAGTGTCCCCAGTAGAGCTGCTCCATATTTACATGGGTGTAACTAAGAACAGAATCTGGTCCAACGTCTTAGTACTTGAATGAATATATAGATGCCAATACAGTGTGAACTTTGTGTTTTATAATAGTTTTCCATCTTAGATACGTATATAGCACCATTTTGAAACACTTGGATGCTCTTGGTATGTGGCAAACATCTAAACGCACTCCATCTCCTGAGTCCTTGCTATGTTTTCTGCTTTATTTCTCCCCTTTTCCAGAATAAATAATTTCTCACTAGAGTCCAAAAGCATCCAGGCTGTGTCATTCTCAAATACAAATTTATGACTTACCACAGATATCCAGAAGGAACCATTATGGCATATTTTGTAAATAATACAGTCTTACAAAATCAGTGCAATTTCCAAAATGCATATTTTCCTTCAGTCAACTGGATGAAAGATATGTGTGGCAAAATGTAGATCATATACTACTCCTGGGGGAATTCTGCCCCACTGCGCAATTCAGAAAATGTGCACAGATTTCCTTTCCCCACAGATATGGGCTGTAGTGCTGCTAGCCACCACTAGGGGCTGCTGGCCCTGCAGAGCCCAGCTTGCACATAGAAGACACAGCTGTGGGGAGGGAGCTAGCGGGTTCCTGGCTGCTGCAATTCCCAGCATGCCCTGAGGGAAGGAGAGGGTGGCACACAGGAATCTCTGTGAAGCCTGGGACGGAGCATCAGGCTGTTTCTCCCTCTGGGTCCCTGGGCTCTGGGGGGAGTGGGTGGGTGGGTGTCTGGGCAAGGGGGGGCACCCACGGCTGGGCTTGGGGGGGGGCTGTGGGTATCTGGATTGGGGGGGTCTTGTGGCTGGGCTCTGGGGGGAGGGGTGTGGGTGTCTGGGCCAGGGGGCCCCGCAGCTGGGCTTGGGGGGGTTGCAGGTATCTGGACTCGGGGGGCCCTGTGGCTGGGCTCTGGAGGAGGTTGTGGGTGTTTGGCCTACCGGCTGGGCTCTTGGGGAGGTGCGGGGGAAGTGGCAGAGAAACAGAAACTGGGTTGTTATAGGGGTTTCTTTAACTTTCTACTCCTGAGGGAATTTTTGTGTGTGTCTGTACTGTTACAGACATGTTTGCTGACAGGTATTTTGAAAAAAATTATCAAAATAATTGAAACTGGTATGATTATATAGTGTTATTTTGACAAATAAAACGTGCAGAATTTTAAAATATTGTGCGCAGAATTTTTAATTTTTTGGTGCAGAATGCCCCCAGGAGTAATATACATACCAAGATGTTTATTCTACAATGTAAACAGTATGCTCTAAAACATAAGGCCTAAAGAATAACTCAAGGCTAGATTGTAAATTTACAATCTGCCCTGAGTGAAGGGCAACGCACAAATGCGCTGCCCCAAGAGCAAACTAGGGAGGGAATTGTAACTTTGTGTCATAATTCACTCCCTGGCTCTCAACTTATTCCAGGGGTAAATATTCTGCTACTGATAAATACTTCGCTATGCTGGTTGGTGTGTTGAGGAGGTATGAGGGATGAAGCCAAATCTCCACCCATTCTCCACCCCTTGGGTTTGCTCAAAACTAGGTCAAGATTCTCAAACCTTAGCAAACTAGCCCTGAATTTTTCACTTTTCCAATAATAACCAGTAATGTTTTGCAGGATTTCAAATTTTGTTGCAAATATTTTGCACGGCTCTGCTTTAGGGGCTTGAATTTACTTTAACAGGTTAAAGCCTTTTTAAAAAATGTGATCTCATATTAGTATGAGAAGGAAAGCTTATTTTTTAAAGAGATATGAAGTACATCATAGTGTAGCCTTGATGTTATTATTCCTTAGCTTTTTTGTTGCCTATAACTTCTTGAAAGATCACTAAATGCCGGTACATGGAAAAAATGAAGCCAATTCATATGACTCTTGCATTTCAAGAAGCCCATAAATGCTGCTCTAGTATTGGCTGATTCCATGGTTTGAGCAGTTTGCTATGCCAGAAAGGAGATGAATGTGGGTTTGGAAGGAAGCTTCAGCTACATTGGTAGTGTTGTCATGGTACATGTCTACTAACTACTCCAAATTATACTGGACCTTTCAACAGGAACTTAATTGTTATGGGGAAATGGGCAGCACTTACCAGAAACAGGTTTCTTTATTAAAAAGAAAAAAAAAGCAATATATCTGTGTAGGTTTTCCTGAGCAGTGCAAAGTGTGCATGGTATAGATATTAATGGTAGAAAATGTTTTCTTATTTGTGATGCTGCACACAAAGGTATATTTGTGAACCCTCGCTTCTTGAGTGAGAAATGAAAAGCATTTGCTCAATATATTTCTTTTCACACAATGGATGTTTTTGTAGATTGACTGAAACAAGAATTTCGTCAGATATGCCCCTGCACTGAACAATCAAATCCACTGATCTCTAATGATTTTTCTAACAGATGGGTCAGGGAGTTTTTGAATGAAGAAAACAAAGGCCTGGATGTTCTGGTGGAATATTTGTCATTTGCACAGTACGCAGTCACGTAAGTAAAACATGGCTTATGTTCATCAGGGTTCGCAAAACAAAACAACATAGTGTAATATAGATAGACTGGCAGAGAGAGTAATATCTAGTCAGATGCTGTACTATTCCAGTAAAGTTGTTTCCATTGCAGTAGCTTGCACAGAATTATGTAGGTTCCTTAGAATCAGAGCAAATGGCAAAATTAGATCCCAAATGTTGGATCAGAGCATATTGCAGAGAGAAGGAAAACAAAAAACTTTGCTTGTATATTTATGCCATCTGAGCCAGAGGCGGATTAGGGATTTGTGTGGCTTGGGCCAGAGCAAGTGGGGACCCCTCCCCACTCCTTCTGCCTGCAATCCGTCCTGCTTCCTGCCCCTGCCCTGCACTCATGCCAGAGAAGTGAGTTCGGGGTGAGGGAGCTTCCCCTGCTTCTTGGAAGGAGCGCCAGGCGGAGCGGGGCAATCCCCCCGCGCCCTACCCCACTCCCCGGCAGGAGCGCCAGGCGGGTGGAGCAGATGGGGATGCAGGAGCGCCCATTTTTCTGGGGGGCCCCCAATTGGTGGGGGGGCCCTGGGCACAGGCCCTGTTGGCCCAGTGGCTAATCCACCACTGGTCAGAGCAGTTTTTTTTTAAAGATTAATCACATCTGTTTTAACTTGATCCCCTCTTAGTGGGACAAAGTACAATAAAGAATGAATAAATTTTGCGTTACATTGAGATATTGGCCTAAGAAAAATGGCCAATTTTTTACCTTCCTTTCCAAAAGCTTCTTTTAGATTCCACTGTTTGTGTTCCTTCCCTCAAATATCATGAGATCATCTAATGGACATTATATTCTTAAATATATGGGCAAGGTTGAACTAAGTACACCCAGACAATTTTTTCAGCCATGTTGTATTATGATATAATACCTATGAAGTTCAAAGCAAAATACTCACATTAACTAATTCTCACAATACTCTGTTAAAGCTGGGTAGGTATAATCAGATCACTTTTATGGATAGGTAGATTTCAAGAAAGAGAATATCTATTAAAAGACCACTTAGGAAGTCAATGGCAAAACTAGGAATAAAAAAGGAGTCCTGGCTCCCAGTTGTCTGACCTTACTACTAGACAACACTTCCAAATATATTGTTATTTGTTCTGTATTAAAACAATGCAAAGTTGGAAAAACTCATTATGGGCCTGTCATAAATATAAAGGGAAGTGTAAACCCCTTTAAAATCTCTCCTGGCCAGAGGAAAAATCCTCTCACCTGTAGAGGGTTAAGAAGCTAGGATAACCTCGCTGGCACCTGACCAAAATGACCAATGAGGAGACAAGATACTTTCAAAAGCTGGGAGGAGGGAGAGAAACAAAGGGTCTGTGTCTGTTGGTATGCTGCTTTGCCGGGGATAGAACAGGAATGGAGTCTTAGAACTTAGTAAGTAATCTAGCTAGATATGCGTAAGATTATGATTTCTTTAAATGGCTGAGAAAATAAGCTGTGCTGAATAGAATGGATATTCCTGTCTGTGTGTCTTTTTGTAACTTAAGGTTTTGCCTAGAGGGATTCTCTATGTTTTGAATCTAATTACCCTGTAAGGTATTTACCATCCTGATTTTACAGAGGTGATTTTTTTTTTTTACTGTTTCTTCTATTAAAATTCTTCTTTTCAAGAACTGAATGCTTTTTTCATTGTTCTTAAGATCCAAGGGTTTGGGTCTGTGGTCACCTATGCAAATTGGTGAGGATTTTTACCAAACCTTCCCCAGGAAGTGGGGTGCAAGGGTTGGGAGGATTTTTGGGGGAAAGACATTTCCAAACAACGCTTTCCTAATAAAATAAACCCAGATAAACATTTGGTGGTGGCAGTGGAAGTCCAAGGACAAAGGGTAAAATAGTTTGTACCTTGGGGAAGTTTTAACCTAAGCTGGTAAAAGTAAGCTTAGGAGGTTTTCATTCAGGTCCCCACATCTGTACCCTAGAGTTCAGAGTGGGGAAGGAACCTTCACAGGGCCAATGTAAATCATTGTATTTTCATTGACTGAAATGGAGGTAATTTAAACAACTGAGGATATGTTCTCACATACTCACAGAGTTTAACTTCATTATATTTAGGCTTGGATGGATTAGATTTTTGACGGTAAGTGTTGGTAAGTGTCGATTTCGTCGTATGCACACAAACCAACCAAAAAAAAAAGATCCATCAGTAAGAATTTACAGATAGGCAAAGTAAGAAAATTGCTGCTTGAGAACTTATTAGAGTTCGATTTAAGGATATCTACTTTATGTATTTTGTCATGGGATGTTGTGAATTTGTGCATTAACAGTTATAAAGCTTTAAGTTTTTGAATATCAACGTCCAATGTCATAAAATAATTATTGTCTGACCCCCCTTCTATTTTCGTGCAACTGTGAAGATTTAAATAGCTAAAATATTGTTTTAAAATGCTTAAAACTCATAATTTTGTGCAAATAGGAAAATTTAAATAAATAAAAATAGAAAAAAATCCTTAAAATTGATATCTGTCAAAATTGTAAAAAAATAAAAATTGAATTATGCCAACCCTAATTACATTGTACTTATAACTTCTTATATGAAATGAATGTGGTAAGAAAAGATAGAGCTGCACACTGTATTGTGCATACAAACCCTAGCTAAGTGGAACCAAATTTTTTTTTTTAAATTGAATACATACAGATATATATTACCATTGAAAAGAAATGAGACTTTTGGTGGAATTATAATAAAAGTAATGAAGGAAAATTATATGTTTAAAAGTATTACTAACACTGGAAAAACTACACACAGCTTGTTTTAAGGATTTTCTTCCTAAAATTGTATAAGTGGAAGCAAGTTAACTTGCCAGAGTTATTTTTTTTTCTCTCTCTCTAACGTGGTAAACGTAAGTAATAACCTCAAAAGATGTAAGAGGAACAACCAACTCTTGCTTTAAATGGCAACAAAGTGGGTGAGGAATAAAAAAATCAAGAAAATCTGTAATGATTTTTGGTAATGTATTACATATGGTTCAAGATTAGCCTTGGCCAACAAGCCAGTATAAATGCTCAGTCACATATTGATGGATGAAATTAAATTAATAGCCACACAGTGTATTGATTTATTAAAATAAAATTAAGACAGCTTTGAGCTTCCCCCTCCACTCTCCAAGGCTGTTGTTCATCAGCAAATCAGTCAGTGTATTTTTTTTACATTGAAATAAGATTAATTCATGGCTGTTTGAGTCTTCTTAAATGATATCCCTATGTTGCTCATTTCTCCTTTTGTCACGTTCCAAATTTGCTGCAAAATGTACTTGAATATAGCACCGTGTTCCAGCTGAAGGGAAATTATTTTGCATTGCTTTTTTTATGTTTTCGTGTAATCTGTTGGGACCTAGTAAATTTGCAGATGTTTAACAGGAAGGAAAAAAGCTATGTACATCTTTTTTTGTGTAAGCCTACTTTGGAATTTCTATTTCCTTTCAGTTTTGACTTTGAAAGCTTGGAGAACAATGTGGAAAATTCAATGGATAAATCCAAACCTTGGAGCCGTTCCATTGAAGACCTGCACAGAGGAAGTAACTTACCCTCGCCAGTTGGCAATAGCATTTCCCGCTCTGGCAGGCATTCTACTCTACGGTAAGGCCATTTAATCAGGGAGTAGGACTACCTTAGAAATGTGGGTTCATGAGTGAGGAGGATCACGTTGGTTTTAAAGTTATAATAATAATAATTTGCATTTGTATAACACCTTTCATCCCTAAGCCCTGTACAGATTCGACATACGTAGGAACACTTTGCACTGAAATGCAACCAACTTTCAGGTGGAATGAAGCAGTAACTTTACAGCACACAGCAGCTCTACGCAACTGTTGAGGGGATTAAGAGAGGAATACATCGTCCATTTTCAATGGCAGAGTAATTTAAGCAATTGAATAATGTAATTATTCAAATTAGAATGTAGCTAGCACACTGAGTGCAATCTCTTCTCTTGCAGACAGTGCCAAGGGGTCTTTAATGACCGCAGGTGGTCAGGCCTTCATATCTAACTTCTCATCCAAAATGCAGCATCTCCAACAGCCCATTACCCCCTGAACACCATGCAGGAGCACTGAATCAAAGGGAAGACCATTTCCCTGTTGCAATACCAACATCACCTCTGGCAGCACGCTGACTTTTGCTTTGAGGTCTCCTATCCAGGAATTGAACACACATTCACCCTGTTCAGTTTGTCATATCTGACAGGATAACCGCCGAAGAGAGCAGAGAGGGTGACTATTTTATATATGTTCATACTACATGGATACTTTTTCATGTTACTCAACATAATGAACAGCAACTTTAGGGTACCAATATAGTCAGTTGTGTCGGCAATTCAGTATGGCAGATGGAATTTAATGGTCTGTGGTTTTCAGTTCTTTGGCCCCTTTAGGATATTTCTGGTTAATATCAGCTATTGAGAGGATAAGGAAACTTGGAACCACCAAATATTTAGTAATTTGTTCTAGATCTTCCACTTGAAGTTCAGATTTAACTTGCCAAGTACTGCTAGGTTGGGCTTTCTTAGTCCCAGATCAGGGGAAATGGATGCACTTCAAGCTACAGCAGCAGTTGGAATGGATCTGAAGTGTAAAAGATTTAATTCAAGGATTTCAGAAGGCTAAAAGGAGAAAAGTGGAGACTTGGAGCTGGACGCAGCCCTTTCTGAGAACACACAGAATTGTAAAATGAAGTGAAATCAAGTTGGCCCAGGGAACAGGGTTTTCCTGAAAATGTAGCACAGGAGAAATCTTTTTTATTCTCATTGATGCACTGAATTATTTAAGTGGGTCATTTTAATCTCCTCTAAAAGGTACTGTCACCGTGCCTGGTACCCCTGAGAAGGCCAATATGACACACCCCCTTATGCTACTTGTGGACTGCAAAAGGATTTTAGTATAGGCATTTCATTCAGAATCTGGTATTTATTGTTCAATAATGTTATTTTAGGTGGATTCTAGTCCTGTTCTTTGTCACTGGGAGGTGTGTGTGACTAGTATACCAGGAATGCATAATTCAGGTGTGCATTACATGTTGCTTACATTTTTTCTCTTCCTTTCCTCTCGTTGCCTTCCATCCTTCTTTCCTCTTTCACATATCCCCTCTTTCCTCCTCCTCTTCTTTTCCATATCACCTCCTCCTCCTGTGCATCCTTCCTTTCCCTTCTTCCTTTTCCAAACCTCCTCCTCCTATCCTTCATTCCTTACATTTTCCTCATCCACTCTCATCCATCTTTCAAAATGCCATCAGATCGGTTTCTCTGCATGAACAACTTCAGTTCAAACGCCGCCAGAGCTGCTTTTCACCCAACTGTCTCTGGAGCGGCTTCAGTTTACACTCTGCTGGTGAGGCTTCAAGCCGGAAAATCTCGTAAGTCACAGGTGTAAGGTTACACCCAGGAGAGCTGTGTAGTACATGGTAGCAGGGTATTTAACTGCTGCTCATGTTTTATAATATGATAACCACATGTCTTGGGTGAGGCATTATGCCAAAAGTGGGGGTTCCCAGCTTCCGAAATGTGCAGTTATCACATTATAATTCATATTTCAAAGTGTAGTTTGGTTCTGTAGAGTGGGTTGTAAAAAGAAAAAATAAATTTGAAAATTGTAGTTTGAAACAAATAGTTGTTTTCATGTGAATAGTTTTATAAGATTTATACATAAACTGCAAAGCCATAGTTGTTGTTTATAGTATTGCATAATTTAGTATTATTAATAGTAATAGTAATAACAACGTCGGCTCAAACTCAGACTTATTTGTACTCAGACCTAAGGAGAGTTTTATCTGATTGAGGACTTCAGGATTTGGCCACATAATGATAAATAACAAAAGCTTATTTCAATTGCATCTGAAAACACTGCAGGACTATAACCCAGTAGGACCCCTATGCCCCATCCAGTTGCTGTATTCCAGCTGCTTCATCCTAAACGATGCACACTGTGTACTGGGCCATTTTCTAACCGATGTTCCTTTTTTACAGGAAAGCTGCATTTTAGGGGAATAAACTAACTTTCAAAGTCTTTTTAATTAGAAAAAAAGTGTTTTTTTCTGAAACAGACTTTTTGCTTTGCAAATCAGCAGCACCTGACTTATGTCAATTTCTTTACGATCATTTTTATTATTATTTCTGTAAGATGGCAGGCATCTTGGGTTACACCCGTTCCAATGGCTTGAATTATTCCTAACAATGTTTAACTTGTATAGGTCTTCAAAGCTTAGCTGAAGCTACTAGTATGTGTTTACACTTGTGGTAAAAAACCGGCTGGCACTGAGACTCAGGGTCTGGGTCAGCTGACTCAGGCTCTCAGGGCCTGGGCTGGAGGCTATAAAATTGCAGTGTAGACATTTGGACTTGGGCTAGAGCCCCTGGCTGTGAGACCCTTCCCCCTTGCGGGGTCTCAGAGTCTGACCTGCAGCCTGAGTCCTGTGAGCCCAAGTCTTTTATTGCAGTGTAGACATTCCCATAGGGTCCTGGATTGTCCTAATGCCTGGGTTGTAGTTATAAAACACAAATAAATACAATGAATCTGAAAGAAAAACCAGACAATGTTGTGAAGTAGGTGTAGAGCCAAATTCTGCCCTCACTTATAGTGATGCAACTCCACTGATATAGGCCAAATTTATCCCTACTGTAAATCCCTCATAGTTGATAACATTGTCCTTGTCTTCCTATCCGTTTGTTTGTCCCTGTCTTATGCATGGCCAAGATTATCCATCACTTTTCAAGTTGTTACTTTAATTAACTTTCTGCAGCTCTCAGTGTCAAATTCTGCCTAATTCCAGTCTCATAATTGTTTCCATAGCAACTAATATATTTTAAAGAGGAAAGAGCATGGCAAGACTGGGGACAGAAAACACAAAAATGTGGGCAGAATAAGAAATGTATGTGGCTTAACTGAAATATATGATAGAGGGTGGTGCTTTAGGGATTTTATTGTCACTTAACTGGGATGACAGCATTACTCCCACTTGAGAGTCATGCTCTCATTTCATATTTAAGCCAATACAAATTCTTGAGCACCCTTCTCCATTATGTATTCTGTGTATGCTGAATAGGCCAAATACTGAGGTCTTTACTTGGGTTATACTCAGACAAGCTTCATTTATATCATTGGACTCTATGGAAGCTTGCCTGAGTTAAAAAGAAGTGGGAACTTCAGGAGTTGACTGTATCCTGAATATATTTTCTTTTGTATGTATGCGTAGGTATATATTTTGAAGGTGATAAGGTTCCCTCAGAATCAGTTCTCATTCAAATTTGCACTTAAAACAGGACTAAAATCCCTGTATCTGATATTCTAAAGATTTAATTTAGTCTCCAAATTTAACTCAATCACTATTCATGGGCCTGTACATCTGCAACTTTGAAACCACTGGAAGAGTTCTTTTCCTTGTTTAAAAATGGTACGGGGGGGGGGGGGGGGAAGGAGTTGTTCTTGGGTCAAGAATAACATACATTCCGTTTCACCTGGACCAAATGTTTATTCCCCAGCTAGAGTGGAGATGCTGATAGGCCTCCGTTATTTCAATGTTTGTGGGTGCTGCTATTTTAAAATGTTTTCTAAGCTTCCCCTTTTTGGGAGCATCGTTCCCTGCCTTTTGTAGAGTGCAAGTTCATTATCTCTCAGTCAAGGGGATCCAGTTATGGAACCAGAAGGAATCAGGTGAATCCAGAATCTTGCGAACATCAGAACGACACTCACAACATTGACACCCCCTTCTATCCCTAAATCCCTACCCCCCACCAAAAAAACCCCCCCTCTACCCCAAGCAGAGTTTTGACCCCAGAAACAGAGAAGTGCCAGTGACTCCATGAAGTCCATTAGGGACTTGCTTTATTATTATTGCTTTTACATGAAGACCTTCATGGTCATTGGTGGCAGTATAAAATCCTAAGCTAGATAGGCGGGGCTGGGAAAGTTGAATAACAATATGGTGTAATAGACCTAATTCACCAAGGCACTTAAGCACATGCCTAATTTTTAGCACATAAGTAGTCCCACTGAAGTCAATGTGTTAGGGTTGTCCTTTGCTCTACTGGGGCCTTCATTCACTTTATATACATTAGTTTGTTGCACGGGTGTTTTATAGTTGTCCATGAAGGGTCTGTAGAAGCTGCATGAATGGCTTGTAATTGTTAGACTTACTTATCAGTTTGACTGCTTAGGGTTCAATCCTACAAAGTTCTGAGCAATGAGCTCCCTTGGCAGCTCTTCTTGGCAGTGTTACTGGAGAACCAGGGGCATGGAGACTGAACTAGGTCTTCAGGCTGGCTAGATGACAGATGTGGGGATCTGTGCTGTACCACATCTATGGCAAACTGGAGCTCTCCAGTCTCTGAAGGGGTCAGCTGAGCACCTTTCACAAGAACTAAACTCATTAATACATTCTTAGTAAATTCAATAAAAGGAAAGAAATGGTTGCACTAGTACTGAAGTGGTCTGTTATTAAATCTAGATGAGGACTATATGAGACTGGGGAACCTTGGCTGTAATGTATAGTCAGCAACGATTTTCCTTTCCCTCCAACTGGCTTTTTCCATATGGATGCAGTGTAATAAATTTGGAAATATCGGATCATACATTCACACAGCAGACATCAGCACAAGTATAAAAACATAAAGTAGCCCAGCCACAGATGACCCCCCCTCTGCGTGTCTAACTGTAGAAACTATTATCGGGAGGGTCCCTTTTTTTCTTCTTCAGAAACTTTTTATTGGTTTTCTTTAAAAGAGGGGCAAAGGCAATAAAAGAAGAACCATATGAGTTTAATTACTAGAGTAAATATACTATCAATGACATAATTTTTGACGTGCAGCAGAGAGGAACTCAAAACCAACAGTCATCTGAATGTTCACATCAGTCTAACATTTGGTAACAAGAAATGAAAAGAAAGCAATAGAAGCTCAGGGCATAACCTCATCCGCCCAAGTTTGGCTCAGTTCTAAGTGAGGGGTCTGAGCTACTGCCAATATATTCTAATGCTAGGAAGGAAACAAATACCATAGGGCAGTATTACAATTGCCACTAAATAAAAAAGCACTGATTCCAGTGCATAGAATCAAAGTAAAGAAGTCCATATGCTAAAGCCATCACCAATCTATGTCACGTAAGTTTCTTTGAGGCAAGTAGCATTTGATATAGAGAGCATATTGGAATCAAGGGTAAAATTCCATTCTCCAGTCTGCAGTATGAATATCTTCTCTGCACTGCAGCTTTCTATTGCATATTCTGTACTTGTTCCTCACCCTGAATAGCCACTAAATTCAATGAAAGTTCTGTGAGCATAATGATAATAGAATGTTTTAATGGTAATCCATGGTGTGGAGGATGATGGGAGAAGGGGGGAGACAGGGATATTGCCCTAAGTGGAAACCCAAAGCACAGAGCAAAAACACAAAGAGTGATGCTGGAGTAAACCCACATAACGAACTAGTCTATATCAGAGTCCACGGAATTGGATAGCTCACTATCTTTCTGCAGAGAGGTGAACTAGATAACTTTTCGATCACCTTTTGACCGGCTGTAAAAGGGTTTTCTTCTAGAGGGGAATCTCAGAACAATCTCAGAACAAACATCTGCTGGTTCTGTTTAGCTGCAGTTTTGCCGGATACAGTAAAGATATGTTCATACCTATTGCCGACAGGTGTTGTTTAGCTAGCATGAATCTACTCTGCTTCTTCAGAAGAGATGAATCTATAAGATTACAGATTGAATGTGGACCCTTTAAGATCCAGCTTCTTAAATGTGCTCACTAATGTAAGGATTTGAGTAGGCATGTGGAAAGGCACATAAGTAATTAGGAGAGTGGGTCAGGAGTTTTCTCAGACTGAGCAGATTTCTTTTCAGGTAGTCTCTGGGTGAATATTACATAATTATATAATCTGTAGTCAGATGTATATAATCTGTAGACAGTGGGGACCAGAGTAATCCCAAGTTTCAGAGTAACAGCCGTGTTAGTCTGTATTCGCAAAAAGAAAAGGAGGACTTGTGGCACCTTAGAGACTAACCAATTTATTTGAGCATAAGCTTTCGTGAGCTACAGCTAGCTCACGAAAGCTTATGCTCAAATAAATTGGTTAGTCTCTAAGGTGCCACAAGTACTCCTTTTCTTTTTGCGAGTAATCCCAAGAGCTTCAAAATATTCTCACTCTCCAGACTCCATTTCTTCTGGCACTCCAGGCAGCCTGAAATTCTGGATCCTGGCTTTGTTCTCCAAGTCATCTTTTATTAGTATAAGGAGTGTTTCCATCTGTTACATCTGACAAAAAAATCTATAGATATTTAAAGGAATTTTGGAAATGGAGAAGAGGCACTGGATTTTGAAGACTTTTTCCTAAGAATGGTAGACTGTAGATAACAATAGTTTTGATTATTAACATCCAAAATGTAAATCACGTGTTCTTTCTTTAGCACCTTGAAACAGATGTGAGAGAATTACATAAAAGATCTCTACATAGCTACAACTAAC
Source organism: Eretmochelys imbricata (assembly GCF_965152235.1). Taxonomy (NCBI): domain Eukaryota; kingdom Metazoa; phylum Chordata; order Testudines; family Cheloniidae; genus Eretmochelys; species Eretmochelys imbricata. The sequence continues at coordinate 28,662,882 of NC_135582.1, forward strand.
TTAGAACATTATGTTGCAGCTTCTTAATTTTTAAGAAATATATGTACTTTAATAAATAAAGGCAGCTGTCTTTAATTTCCCAATTCATGTTCAAATGGGGGCTCCAAAAGGGAAGTATTTAGTCACATAGCTGACCTTTGTGCCACACAGAGCTATGCATTGCTTTCAATTCCTGTCCAGCATAGATCTGACCCCTAGCTAGCATATAATGAATTCATATTACGTTTAGATAGCTTGAGTTCATTATTTGGGCAAACAGTGAATTTCCCACTTTGAGAATGGAAGGAAAAAGTGCATAAGTGTTCAGCACTGGCAGTTGCTGAACACAGTCACAAGTGTTTACTCAAGTAGGCTATAGAAAACCATGCAATCAGTGCTAAATGGTGGGTAGATGTAGTGAATTAACCCCTTAATATGTTACTGTATAGGGCCAGGTGACCTTTACAAATGGTATCTGATTATTAAAACAACCAGCAATGAAAAGCAGACCAGGAATAGAGACTGTTAGGGTGTTGACACATCAAAGCTCTCTTTGCTCTGGGGTTACAGACAGAAAGGAGTAAGCAAGATAGCTCCAGTTTTTAATGTATGAAACTTTCATTATGACAACTGAAACCACACAAAAGTTGCCTGATTTCATATTTGATAATAAACTTTAGGCCTGATCTTGTCAAGTGCTGAGTGCCCCCAACTCCTGCTAAAAGTCACCTGTCTGAATTCAGGCCTTGAAACTCAGTATAGGTTAGCTAAATGTTACAACTTTTCAAGTGAACTTGGGTCCTGTTTCTATCAAACCTGCATCCAGTTTTGAGTGAACTGGAGCTATTTATGTTTTTGGGTTCCTTTTACCTCAAAACTCAAGTCTGTAAACTCAAGTGAATTGAAAGCAAATGAAAAGTTTACACAAGCCGCCGAGAACCAAAACTGCACAGCTGTAACCAAGGAGTAGAACTTTGCTTCGCTCTCCATAACTTATCAGTTGACACTCATTTCTCACTAAAGATGCCATTTCTTACTCTTCTAATAGCATAACGGATGCAGCCATGGAAATTTCTGAGACAACAAGGTAGGATGTGGTAACTCTCTAGCACAGTGAATTCTAAGAAGGCAATTCCTGATACAATTTGCCATGACACAGAGCTGGCTTAGTGATTTTATTTCATACGTATTAATTGAAGAAAGACTTTGCTTGTATGTCTTTCCATTGGAACACATGTGGCAGCCCTACAACGAAAGCATGATTTTTTCCTTCCAAAGGCTTTTTCCTTTCCTAAAAAGCTGCATATGACAGTGGGAAGCTAATGGAATTTTCAAACAAAATTAATTGCAGACTTCATTCAAACTCTGTGTACTCTGGAGAGCTTCTATCCGTGGCACCCATTTCCCTTTAACTAGAGATCTGATCCCTACTGGGACTGAAGGAAGAAGGTGGGCAAGACAGAATTAAGGCAGTTATAAGCCCAGACCCTCTGCTCTGAGCACACTATACAGAGGATAATGCAAAGAACTGACTACAAAAAATCAGTGAACTATTTTGCCTCTGTATGCAACAGCTGTACAGACAAGTGGAACCAAATGTGTAATATTTAAAAACTAATTCAGAGAATTGTAATACTTTCCTGAATTAGGTGTCCTGCACAATATTTTATATTTATGAATGGAAAATTTAACATTAGTTGGGATGAGAGCACCAGTGATGCCAACTTTTGCAATTTTATCACAAATTTTGTGTTATCTGGTGTTTTTCTTAAAGTTCTGGCTCCTGGAGTTGTGTTATTTTTCTGAGAACCTCATCTTTCACTTACAAAAAATTTTTGGTCTTCATGGTTGAGCAGAAAAATTTGAAAATGTGACTCCACTAAAGGCTCAAAAACCAGAAGGCCAATAAAAACAGCTCAAAATGTTCTTTTAAAAAACTCTCAACATTTTAAGCCAGTCTCATGATTTTGGGGGGCCTGCTGCATGAGTTTTGAATGTTTGGGGTTGGCAATACTGGAGCACCTTTCCATGCTGTTACTTGCAGAGATATGAATTTCTTTAATTAGGTTAAAACTTGGTGTCTCAATCAGTGAAATAGAGTGAACCTGACAAGTGCACAAGGAGAAGCTGCTAGCCTGAAGTGGCTGAGAAAAATTGAATGACTTTGACCTAATAGGAGGAAGCAAGAGGTCTTGAGTAGTCAAGAACAAGTAGATGGTCTGAGGTGGGTTAAGAGAAAAAGTAATAGCTGAGTGTATGCAAACAGCCTAGAACACCAAGGAGAAAATACAGAGCTGGGGCAACCGAATATATGTCTGTTTCCCAGAGCAGCCTAAAAAGAAATGGCTAGCCTAGGGCAAAATGAGAAGAAGTTAGGCCTCCCACCCACCACATTGGATAAAAGTTAGTGATCAGCCCAAAGTGACTGTAAGAATTTGCTGCCCCTCATCAAGGAGCTAGGACTCTTTACTATATAAATATGGCATTGTGCACAAAAGTAAAATCAGGCCTCGTGGCCTATGACAAATGGAAACCTTTTGGTAATTAGTTTTGCCTTTACCTTCATTTAAACTTATAAATATTGAGGGTTACCGTTTAAATCCAGACAAAGTTGTTGGCTTGCGAACCATTTCGAGCCACATAAATATAGTGAGGCTTCATAAAAAGTTGCCTGTGGCCTTGTATTGATTTTGCATTGTCACAATAAAGGAAGGTGAGAAAATGCCTGGTGTGGATATTCTGGGTCATTTGACTATTGGGAGTAGCTGTGAAAAAAAACTAAACCAGTTTCCAGAATAACTAGGTTTTATTTCAGATTTAGAGAGACTAATTCTTATTAAAGAAATGAATGGGTGACATATTTCAACTCCATTTACTGAAATGATACTGAGGAGGAAAAATATTAGTAAATGAGGAATACTCAGAGCTTAGGAACACTGTACTTTGTGATTCTTTTGGTCTTTGAATTTTCAGTGGACAGTAGCAAAGCAGACTTCTGTCTATCGAAAATTAATAATTTACTTGAATTATTGCAGTGAAGAAGCAGAATATGAGAAGGAAGACAGAGAGAGAAAGACTGACAGTACATGAAAAACACCTTTAGTCACATAAAATCACATTAAAAACTATTCAAGAATGTTAAAAAATTACAATATATACACAAAAAGATATGAATAAAATAAAGCAAAACACATCTTAAGCAAACATTAAACAAGGATCAATAAAGCATCATCATCACCTGGTTCACTCAAAATATTGTTAATAACACCAAGTCAACCCAAAAGTGTCCAGATTACAAGTCAATCTGTAGCCAGGCCACAATCAGAGTGTGGAACAGCCCTAGCACATCACACCGCTCTGTCCCAGCCATTGTGTTCTGGTGATATTTCAAAGGCTAGTGTTGCTTGACCCAGCAAGAAGTTAGCCAGGCAGGAAACAGGCTGAATGAGAGCACTGTATCTCACTGTGAGAATAAACAGGGACTTGGAGAAAACCAGTCCAAAACTGCTAAAAGCTGTTGCAAAAAAACAAAAAGAGAAATCGAACAGGGGCAGTGTAGGAGAAAATGAAACACTGTGTCTGAAGCCAAACAGATGGGGCACTGCGCAGACACTTCAGGGGTAATGTGGTGCACAAAACAACTGGTTGCTACGATGCTGTGCAGGACCCTCCACTGCGAGTCACCGGAGCGCTTGTGCAGCATCCTCCAAGCTGGGGACAGAGACATCCCCCAGGCTGCATCAGGACCATCAGAGAGGGTTGCATAATGCTGCCGCAGCTTGCCAGACATGCCACAGAACTGCCTCTTGCTTATGGTTATAAAAGGAACATTCACCGAACCCTTCCAAGACAACAATCTGCCTGTTGCACCAGGATCTCATCCACAGAAGGGAGACAACTAGTGAGGGGAACACAGGATACCTGCTGGAAGAACAGTCCCTGCAAAAACTTTTTGCAAACACTGAACAGCCTGCTGAGGGAACACACCTGGAATTCAGCCAGGACCTTGTCCAAAAAATGTACAGACCAGATTATGCTCTGAACAGCAAGAGCTCTCGGAGACTTCCAGATTGACCAACTAGGAACAACCATGTGGGACAAATTGGTCAACCCACCCTGGGTAAAAGCTGTAATCAGGCTCCTGGAGAAAACTTCAGCGGGAAAATATGGGTTAAAAAACAGTGGCTCTTCCAAGAGCCATAAACTGGAAAATGCCTGGTCTGATTGCATGCTTTGCAAAAGTAGCTAGGTTTTCAAAAGACCATTATAGAATGGAGACAAATCGAGCCTCTGTGATCGAGATGGCAAGGGATGTCCAGGCTTGCTGAACAGACTGGAGGTGACGGGATGCCTCCCTGCTGACTAAATCAGTGAGCCTCTAGCCCCCTTCATCTTGGCAGGAACAGCAAACAGGGTGCAACCAGTGGTAACTATTAAAAAATGGTTAATATGCCTCTGAATCTGGCCAAAAGTCTCAGGTGGAGGGGGTCCAGACACACTAGCCAGTTCCAGAAGATTGAGGCCACAAGATTGTTGGCAGTCAAAACCTACCTCCGAAAAAGAGAGTCCAGGAAGGAGCCAGTGCCATTTCTGCAAATGCCCTTGCACCTTCTCCTCAGTCCCCACCCACTTCCTTAGCATATATTGTTCAGATCCAAAAAAGACCCTCAGCATCTTAATCCCAGAGGTGCCACTGCAATTGTTGAAATTCAGATCCTGTTATAATTCGGTATTAAAGCGGTAGTGGGAATCACAGGCAGGAAGAGGGAGAGACACACTGACAGAGACATAATGATGATCAGACAAGTGAGTGGGAAACATGGAAGACCAAACAAACATATTCACACTGGCCTTCATGTTATAAAAGTGATCCAGTCTAGCCCCTGAGACCTGACTGGGAGTAGCCTTCAGCTAAGAGTACTGCCTAACAATGGGCTGAGAGAACTTCCAAACATCTACTAGCCCAAAGGTCTGCTGGAGACAATACAGTTCCCTGGATGACTGAGGGTGTGGCTCCTCATGGTTCATGTCTAAAACGTAATCTACAGTGGAGCTGAAATTTCCTCCGAGGACAATAATAGCATCAGGGTCACAGCCAAGCAGCACAGGCAAGTGTCTGCAGAAAGGACACAATCTCACCTCAGAGTAGGGGCATACACAGTAAAAAGATTTTAAAAAATAGTGCCAATACGTATCTCCACCTAGAGGAACCAGCTCTGCACAATCTCCTTCACAGAAAGGATCAGTGCCCCTGCATCCTGGAAAAAGAGAACAGCTACCCTAGCAGTGACATTGGAGCTGTAGCTTGAGAATGCTTTCACTTCCTATTCCTTCAACCAGTTCCCCTGATTGTCAGGGTCTCAGGGTGCGCCTCTTGCAAAAGGACAACATCAGCTCGTTTTTGTCTGAGAAATTCAAAGAGTTGTGTTCTTTTATGACCATCCTGGCATCCGTTAATATTTAGAGCCAAAATTGAGCAGCGCCATGAAGACTAAAAGCAGAAAGTCAAGCAGCAGAGAGAAACAATAGAAATTGGAAGTACTTTGAACAAGATGGGCCATGGGGAGACCTATATATCTTGAACAATCCCCAAGCTTCTGCACCTTGCTCAGCAACTTTTTGAGATGGAAATGTTTCCTACGATCAACTGAGGTCTCTCTCAAGACAAGGGCAGCTGAATGAGCAAAGCGCTGTAAGACATGGAAATAGCCCTGGACCCTTTAGTGCTGTCCAAAAAGTCACAAATCTCCTTCACGCTGTACCCACCCTGGCTGAGACATCAGGAACCAGTAAGGAGTCAGAGAGATTATCGTCATCCTCTTCATCTCCCTCAGACTCCACCTGCTCAGACAAATGTTGAACCGCGACTATAACATTCTCATCATTCATGAAGGAAGGAGATTCAGTGGGAGCAGCTGGCATGTCTGTTTTCCCAAAAAGGGTAGGCAGTGCAGCCTCAGATGGGGACTCAGCATCATCATTGCAGCATGCAGGATTGGGGGCTTGAGGACTCACCATGCCAGGGAAAGACAGTACCCCACTGGGAGCTCCAGGCATGGAGCTACCTCCCAGTGCAATGATATCCTTCTGAGGACACACAGCTCCATCCTCAGCCACTGTCAGCAGATCAGGATTCCTCCAAAGTCTTAGCCACTGTTAGAAAGGAGTCACGCCTAAATCCATCTTGTTGGTCTGTTCTTCACCCACATCTCTACAATCTCTCTCTGCTCCCTATGCCGGGAGGTACTCCTCAATCTCCAGGACTTGTTTCTGTCCAGGCGCAAGTGATGGGGTCACAGCAGAGGTTCCACTGTGGGGGCTGCTCCCTAGACAATGGCAGACCACCTATGGTGAGGAGGAGGTGATAGAATCTGGCAGTGCAGATGCAGGCTCTGTTTTCTGCTGTTCCCTTGATTCCCCCAGCCCCCTTCCCATTTTCGTGGGGTCCCACTTCCTTACCATGGACCCCAGAGCCAGCAGTCCCTTGGCAGGACCCCCTCAAATGAAATATTTCTCCACAAAGGAAATATTTCATACTTTCAGAGGTAGCAAACACTGTCTAATCTGCCGCATCCATGTGGTGCTTTTAAATCAGGTTCAAGGAGTGTTCAGGGTTATTTGGAATCACATAAACCTGGTGCCAGAATGACATAACATGCCTCACCTCTGGCTTCTTTCAGCCTAACAGCAGAAACTACCTTTCCATAACTGGATAGATCATACACTAGTGTCTGATTGTGAAGGAAATGGGGAAACTTTGGAAAAACAGGAGTAAACAAGTAAACAACACAGTGCAAGAGACAGCAGGCACATATGAAACCCCATGCTTAGGGGGTCAAACTGATAAACCTATCTGAATTAGACCCCATGAAGAAAACACCCCCACTTCCCAGGAAAAGGAGGGGGAACCAACTACACCCCTAAAATAAACAGCAAGTAACAAAAAAAGGACAGACTAATAGAAACGCAGCTAGTGTACACAGCACATGCCATGCACAGCCTCACTCTCAGAAACTGCCACAATCCCGAGAGAGAGAGAGAGAGAGAGAGAATTTAAGTTACAGGCTAAACAGATTACATATGACTTTCCTTGGGCTGGCCAGATGGTTATTGTTTTAAAAGGTACCAGTCATCATTAGACATCACAGAAATGTGTTTGTAATTCCATTCAGGCTGTGGTTAGAGAGAGATGGCTCTTAATTTTAAAAGTTGTGATTATGTATTGAAACTAGATTGACTGATACCAAAATCTGGATCGCTCTTTTTCACTTTTTTTTTTTTAACATATAAACCAAAAACTGTCTATGGGATAAATTGTGAAAAGTGCAGTGCCAAATGTGAAGACGCCCGCCTGCGTTTGAGGAAGGCTTCTTTTTACAAATGATGGCAACTAGTAAAATGGCCATGTTTTATCTATGAATGTCTTTTTTCTCAAATGGAACCACTTGTGTAATTAATATACTTTTTTCAGGTATTTTAGTGGCATTAATGTTATTTAAATCACTATCGCTATCTCTTCATTGATTTTTAGACTCTATTCCTACATTTGGAGATCTGAGTTTGATAGTTTCAAGACAGCAAATGTAATAAATGTTGGGCTCAAACAGCCAGTTTACTGCAAAGACAGGCACGGAGAAAAAGAGAGATGCACAAAAATGGGCTAAAATCTGGGAGCTCAACTCCAAACTTCTTGAAAGCCTTATTAAACTCATGCATGTGTAGGGACTGTAGAACCAGACCATGTAGAAACATGCTTATGTGTGTTGTAACATCCTTTCACTCTCAGATTACACTAACTGGTCCAGATATATGAATTCAGCCATGCTAACAGCCAGCAGTGGGAGTGGTCTGCTGTGCGCACCCTGACCAAATGCTGAGATCAGAGGATGATTTTACCGCCACAAAGTTTGTGGTTGTAAATCTGCAGGAAGCAACACTCTACAACACTCTACTTTGCTACAACATGGATGGAGCAAACAATCCAGATTCCACAGGAGGTGGAATACATGGTGTGCACAGAAAACACTGCTCCTCCAGATTACTGTCACACTCCAGCTGCCAGATTAAGACACGAGAGTGAGTGCACCAAACTCAGTAAGTCTAAATGTCATATGGACTTAGATATTGATATGGCATCCACAGCTGATGTGCAGATATACACCATTGTATAACTAGCTGCCAGTACCTGAGGTCAACAGCTACCCCCACCCTCACAGTCTGCCAGCTGACATATAATTCCAACCCCAAGAGGCCGTCAATGCACATCTGACACAATCTGTATCTTGCAATACTATGCTTCCCCTCCATGTCTTTAGAATGTATTTGTGTATGGTAACATAGGCTGCTACTTGCCTCACTGAAACTGAGTAGTCCTGCCATGTCTCTTGTGTGCTCCTCGAGATAGCTGAAGCCCCTAATTTAGCTTTTGGAAACTGCTTGAATTTTCACTCTCTTGGGCTTGATTTTGCTCTCACTTATGTTCGTGTAAATCAGTAGTATTACTGAGGTCAGTAGGATTACAGTGGTGTCTAAGGCCTTCTTTATGGATCTATTTTAACATTGGTTCAGCATGTGCTATAGGATTTTTCCAAAACCACACCTCCTTTCTACCAGACAACACCCACTTATCCCATAGCACCTTGCATGCAGAGTCCAGGTGCATGGCTGCATGAGAGAGCACACAGTGTTGCAAAATGTCTTCCATTCCTTTTGCACAGTTTTCCTGGCAATCCATGGGGCAAACAGACCCTCTGAATTTGAGGGACACAACTTAGCTGATACCAGACATTAATCTGCAGTGCCTATCTAGATTATCATGCTGTTGGTAGTTCATTTCAAAAGATTATCATGGCCATAATTACAATTTTCTCATTATATATTCGATTTCTAAATTCGCTAAGAGTGTAAGAATGTAACTGTATCGTTCTTGTACATTGATCTCTTATTTTCTTATGCATGGCTTTTCAGTTTTGCTTTTGTCTACAACCTGGTATCTCATGAAGAAATGAAATTTGTGTTTCAGTAATTGTCCATGGAAATGGCAGATTTAAAGAGTTCCCTTTTTATTTGTTCCGTGGACTCACCTAATAGGATTTAAATTGGTTTACAAGGGTCAGAGTCTAATAAAAATAACACATGCTTCTGTTTTGGGGCAGGCTCTAGAAAGCTGGTTTTCCCCCCAAATACTTTTAGAGGACTTTCAGAAACTTCATCTTCTTCAGCATGAAAGCCAGACATTTTTAAATAGAATCTGGTCTCTAATTACTCTATTATTCAGGTAACACAGCAGTGAAAATTATAGCTGTAAGGTCAAATTCTAATTGTTACGTATGTTTGGACTCAGAGACATCCATATAATTCCTCACATGTTATAAAGAGAAGATTTTAGACCTGTGTAGAACGTGTGGAACAAATCTGAAACTTTTCCTTTTATGGACAACTATTTCTGTCTTGTTATATTTCCATCAAAGATGCAGCTACCTGTCTTTAGGTGAGTGACATTATTGGCAATGGCAGTGGTTGCATTGTGTGGAAAAGAAGGGACTGGCAGTTTACAGGCTTTGTGCTGACTACTGGTTTTGCCAGGCCTGAAGTTAGCACAGTGGTGATTAACAGATCACTATGACAGTGGCTAATGCTGGAGTGCCAAGATCCAGAGAGGTGCCAAAATATCCAAGAACAAAGAATAGCTGCTGAACTAATGCCTTCATTGTTTCACTTACTGCTTCAGATAGGGCTACTTTCTTACTGACACCTCAACAAATGCAGAAAGGATACTTAATGAAACCGGGAATATTGGAGCGCAAAGAGTTCTCAGCTAGCAGCCTGATCTTTCCTCCTCTGAAGTGTGCTTCCCTTCCTGAGGAGCCCCACTGAGGCCTTAGGGATTGGGATTACCCTTGTGCAAACCTAGCACAATGTGGCATAAATAGAATGCGACATGAGGCTTAAAGTGTAAAGAAGATGCTTCTTTTTTTTGTTCTTGTGTCTTGTGTTTGCTGTCTAGTCGGATATCGGATGCTTGTATATCCAGTAGACTAGGGAATTTGCATATTTTCATAAATGCTGGAGGCCTACAGCTGCTTCCATACTTTTACTATCTACAGAAGTTGTCCTGTGACTGATAAAAGTTCCTCATTTATTTGCAGGTATAATACCTTGCCGAGTAGAAGAACACTAAAAAATTCAAGATTAGTGAGTAAAAAAGACGATGTTCATGTCTGCATCATGTGTTTACGTGCCATAATGAATTACCAGGTACTTGCATTCCAATGATTTTTGACAAAATAACTCTTTTACTTTCTGGAGGTGGAAGAAGAAGCTAGGCATATTTTTAAAAATAAAGCAGATGTGAAAGCTTAATTTCTTACTATACAGTATATTTGCTATATTTATATTCAGTCCATTATAGGCCAAATTCTGTTCTCACTTACATGGAGGCAGTTTTCATTAACTCAGTGGAAGCTGCACTCCTGTAACTGAGATAAGCCCAATATATAGACTTGATATGTGTGAAGATTAATGGGAATTATACAGAACAGTTAGAATGTTATGCAAATGGCAGATATCAGATTTCTCTCTATGTGCATACTGCAAAGCAATAATAATAAAACTGCAAGGGAAAGAGTAAACTAGATCAAAATGAATCTTTATTTCAGAATTTCTCTGTATTGTCACTGTGAAGTTGTGGTCATACAGCACATTCTTGTGGTTTCAGACACTCCGGATTTTCTCTGTAACAATTGCTGTTAACTGTTCCATATTTCCAAAAAAAGCTTCTCAAAAACATTATCTTTTTTTTGCCTTGTACAACCTCTGAAGTATTATTTCTAACCATTTATTTATTTAGGAAGTATTAACAAGTTTACAAACCCTTGCCATGAACATATCAGAAACAACACAGTTGTTACAACAGTGAGCTGTTGTTTACAAGAGACATATAGGAATATAGTAATAAGATCTCTGTTTAACAGGGTGTTTCCATATTACAGAGTGAGCATCATTACAAAACCTGTGACATGTCGTTTCTGCTTGCACATATTTAACCGACAGGCATGTCTATCAAAAGTTAATATTAAAAAAAAATGGACAGAGGTGCGGGGTTTTTTTGCAGGTGAATGGACTTTGAGTATTGAATAAATGACAGCTAAATATCTAAGTATCTATTTGTCCTCTATTTTGCTGCACACATAATTGGTGCATTCATTTTTCCATCACCACAAGCTTCAGTGTTTTTTAACCAACCCTCTACAGTTGGACTATTTTTCTTTTTTCAATGAGAGACTATCAGTAGTCTAGCTGCTACTAGTAGGTGGGAGGATCCTTTGGTAATAAATATCCAACAGTTTGTGTTATCTGGTTACGGATTGCGTACCAAAACTTTCTAATGACTGGACATGTCTGAGAAGTATTTCCGGCACCAGCGTATGGGGTAAATTCTGCTTCTGGTTATACCATAGCCAGAGGAATTTGCTGACGTATTGAAAATCAGTGGCTTTACCCCGGGTTTACACCCATGAAATTGAGAGTGGAATTTAAACCTATGGGCCAGATCCTCAGCTGGTGTAAAGCAGCATAGCTCCACACATCTCTAATGAAAAAAAGCATGGATAATGATCTATTGCTATAATAATTGAATGTTTTTCTTAATTCAGTTATGGTTTTCTGCATATTTAAAACACAAACAGTAATTGTCTTATAAATATTATAAACCGTTATATAGAAATATAGATATGTGTGTGTTAGAACACATATACTATTCTGTATTGGATTAGAAACTCTTTTTTGAAGGGTAAATGACACACTTGATTGATCAAAAGGTCCAAAATTGGGGGAGGGGGCAGGGGGAAAATAGAAAAAAGAAAAGGATGAGGGGCTGGCAATGGGCATTCCAGAAGATTATTAGAGTCTGTGTCTGTCAGATGCCTCACAGCCAAACCAAAAGTACTTTCCATACTGCTGGTGGAAGAACAGTTGGTATGTACAATATTAAATGTAAATGTGCTGACTGATACTGTAAACTTGACAAAGTTTTGTTTGGCATACAAAGCTATGAAGGGTTGCCAGAATTGGTCATAGATATGTAATTTACTGGAATTTTTGAAAGAATAATTGCAGTCTCAAAACTGAAACAGTGTTTCCCCTTCCCATTTCAGTATGGATTCAATATGGTCATGTCCCATCCACATGCTGTTAATGAAATTGCACTAAGCCTGAACAACAAGAATCCCAGGTAAGATGTCAGGAATTGAGTAAAAAGTAAAGAATATACTGCATTTGATGGCTTTTACAGATGCGTTTCAAACTTGCCTATGAACAAGTTTTTTGCACCAGAATAACTAAATCAATTTAGATGCAATGGTGCAACCTCTAATGTAGATAAACTTAAACTAGTTAAAATTACACTGAAACCATGTTAGCAGCCATGTTAGTCTGTATCCGCAAAAAGAAAAGGAGTACTTGTGGCACCTCAGAGACTAACAAATTTATTTGAGCATAAACTTTTGTTAGCTACAGCTCACTTCATTGGATGCATTCAGATTGCATCTGATGAAGTGAGCTGGAGCTCACAAAAGCTTATGCTCAAATAAATTTGTTAGTCTCTAAGGTGCCACAAGTCCTCCTTTTCTTTTTGCTGAAACCATGTTCACTTAAGCCTGTAATTACTAGTAATATACCGCATGGGTCTGTAATTAGGCGTTTGGACAGGTGTGACTACATTGATTTTAAATTGATTTAGATATTATAGGGAAAGGGGTGAAATCCTGGCCCTGTTGAACTCAATGGGAGATTTGCCATTGAATTCAATGGATCCAGGATTTCACCCAAGGTTTATAATACAGACAAACCCTTAGACACCCAACTGTTTTAGAACCCAGCACAGGTTTTGTAAGAGAGCTAGCGAGAACAATGTTATTGCTTATTAAAGTGGAAGTTCCTTGGCTTGTGAGCTCTTCAGAACAGGGACTGTCTTTTATCCTTTGTTTGTACAGTGCCTGTACAAAGTGGCTTCATTCGTACTTGGGTTCCTCGCTGCATGCTTACTCCTCTCTCACTCCCCACACACTCTTGCTCTGCTGGGAGTTGCCAAGCTAAAGTTTGGATCCCCAGAATTTCCAGATCTCAGGACCCTGAGAAATTATTGAATGTTGGTTGAAGCCAAATACGAGAAACAGTCTTGTGTATACAGTGAAAGATAAAACTACAGAAAGCGAGGAAAACTGAGACCATATCACTACAGTCTTTCTTCAGTGCTTCCTCTTTAGAATGTAGACATCTGAAATTATGTTGTTCTGGTCGAAGTTGGTGCATGACTTTCTGTAGTCAGACGTGTGGAAAGGTGTGAAAACGGTATTGCCAAGTCTCACAATATTATAAGTCACAGGATATTTAGTGGGGTTTTTTAAAGCTCCATCTCTAGTAATCAGGTGATTATTTAAGAATCTCAGCTTTCATTTTTTAATAAAGCTAAGAACCCCAAAGAATCATAAAGTAGAAGGCAAATGTGAAGAAACCAAAATGTATTATGGTTTAAAATCTTATGATTTTTAAGCCACTCATGATTTTGGGAGCCTGGCTTGTGAGCTGAATGGGTGAGGGTTGCTGTTCTGTGGAAAGAGGGAAGCAGCAGCTCTGTGCTTTGTCCTCCGTATAACCAAGCACCATAACCATACACACTGTACCACTGGAGCTCCACAGACATTAGTGGGCTAATTGGAGGGTGGACTCAGGGAGTAGACATGATTTCAGCATGTTCCTCTTGTGCCCAAATGGATGCGACCAAAGCAACATTAATTGTCCCTCCTGCCTGCCAGCCCAGATGGAAATGATGTAGGATGCACATACCCATGGCAGACTTTGCAGCTATGGGAGAGATGGCTGCTGCAATCAGTCTGGAGCAGTTCAGGATCCTCATGATCCCTCTGCACACCAGATGGGTCCTGGGGATCTGTGGGTTAGTGGGCCTTGCCCCTTCCTATCTATAATCAGTATGAATCCCTCTACTTGAAGGGAGGACGTGAATGATATTCCGTTACAAGAACTCTTTGAACCTACTAGCAGAGTTTTGATCCTCCTGTGGGTTTTTGTGGGGCAGGGAAAAAACTGGCAATTAGAATCTGATTTAAAAATATAAAAATCCATTCAGGATTGTCGGGAAAGTGAACATTTTATCTGTGTCCAGCTCTTACTGTAACAGTTTAAAAGCAAAATGGCATCTCCATCTAAGGCCCTGATTCAAGAAAGCACCTAAGCATGTGATTAATTCCTTATATGTCTTTGTGATTTTACTGCCTGTCAGTAGTTCTTCTGGACAAGGCCATACGAGTGCCCTTGCCTTAGCTGTGCAATGCAAGGAGTATGATGAGTTCCATTATGTTACAGGCACTTGGAGTTTGTTGCATGCTTTTCTATCAGCAATATTTTAGATTAATTATTTTTCTTTTTATGGATGAAAGGGAATGATCTTCGTGTGAGCTTGGCCGCCATCCAGCTTGCTCAGAATTTCCCACTAAGGAGGGAAAAACATGATAAAACATCGCATAATTCAGTGACGATAGGCACCTCTTGTTATATTGTAGTATAAATAAAATAATTGTCATGGAGGATTTTTCACAATTGTATCTAGGAAAACCGTAGATTTGAATCAAAAGCACATTCCTTTAACGTTGAACTTTTAGGGGAAATATGCCACATTATGGTAAAAATAGCTGACCAATAATAGCTGTTCATGATGTGTATGAATTTTGTAAAGTGATCCCCCTTTAAGTATATATATATATAAAACCACTCACCTGCATTATGGAGTGCCAAGTACTCTGGATCTGAAGATGCTCAGAATGTTTCAGGAGGTTCTCAGCACCTTGAAGAATCAGGCTTTCAAAGCGACTTAAAGGGTAAAAAGATACTGAGGGCAAATAATTGTATTGAGTCATCACATCCATCTTGCAAATGAGGTAGAAGCTGAATCATCACTTTGTCATTAATTCTTGTGTTTTCTTTCTTTTTTAACAGAACAAAAGCCCTTGTCTTAGAACTGTTAGCAGCCGTTTGTCTTGTCAGAGGAGGGCATGAAATTATTTTATCTGCGTTCGATAACTTTAAGGAGGTATGTTATTCTGCTTCATCAGAGCCTGATGTGCATACATATAGTTTTGCTATGGTCTGCTGGAGCTTCATGGTTTATCTTAATTTCCTGAGGTATGGAGAGTGGCTGATGTTCCACAAACTACTTAGAGATCAGTGACATAAACAGAGGGTTAGGGCCTGATTCTGATCTGACACCAGTTCTACTCCATTCAGCTCCAGTAGAGTTAATCATCGTTCAGGCTGAAATTAGTGAGAACAGAATCAGGTGATGCTTTGATGAAGTGATAAGTCTCATAAGAGCTTCTGTTTTCCACATTTCACACCTAAATTTAAAGTGTTTGTTTTTATTATATGACTCTTAATATACAAGTAGAGATGAACCCATGTGGCAGATTTTGGTGCAGATTTGAATGTCTCCAGAGTTGCAGGAAGGAAATGGATTCAGATTCAAATTTTGAACCCATCTCTACATATAACCAGACTTTCCATTCTTCTGCTTGTGGAACTCCCTTGAAGTCCATGGGAGTGTAAATCAATATCAGGATTGTCGTCATTTCAGAAGAATCTGACTGTTCAAAATGAAAGCTAAAAATTCTCAAAAACTCTTAACATAATGTTACCTCCTGTACGTTCATCTGTTTACACTCAGTTTTCCTTGGGCTGTCCTTACCACTTTCATATTGGCTATCAAATATGACATAGCAAGATAGGAGACTGAGGCCTCCTATTTCATTCATTTTAATTAGATGTGACAAAATATAGTATTGGATTCACTATTGCTAAATTCAATTTTTAAAATAGCATAGAAATTCAAATCAAAATGATATGAGCTGGGATATAAAACACAAATTTTCAGGTTGATTTGCAGAACTGAAATAGCTGGCATGCAGTAATTCTGTGCACTCTTGACCAACAGTTTGTCTATATTAGAGCTGGAGGTGTGATTTCCAGCTTGCGGAGACATACCCGTGTTAGCTCTCATCGAGCAACCATGCTAAAAATAGAAGTCTAGCCAAAGTGGTGGAAGGGGATATCCACCTGAGATGCAGTTTAGGATCCCTTTTATAGGTTCTCAGATGAACCAAACACAGTTTTTGTTTCTAAATTGCTCTTCCACTTTATAGGGCCATTTCCCAAAGTTCTGAGTGCAAAACTACTTTTGCCATCAGTGGAATTTCACATGTGGAGGGATTGCAAAATCAAACCTCGGGGTGGAATCCTGACCCTCTTGAAGTTAATGGCAAAACTCCCATTGACTAAAGTAAAGCAAGGTTTTCTTCCTGGGTGTTGGAGATATATACGTTTGGGTTCATCATTAAAGAGAAAATTGTTGCTTCACCAAGTTTGATCTAAAATTGTTAGAATTTGATGAATACCAACTAGATTGTGAACAAATGTGGGGTTTCTTTTGTTTTGTTTTTTATTAAATCCTCCATTGCTGTTGAGATAAAAAATATAAATATTTTTCAATTGTCCAACCCAGAAAGCAAGTGTAAGCTCAGTCATTTGGTTGTTCTGCAGTGAGAAGCTAACACACATTGAACTAAATTCTAATGCAGAGAACTCCTCTGTTTTTGAAAGGTTGTCATACAGCCCCTAGCTGGCTTCCCAGAAGCTTGCCGTCCATTTTCCACCTCATAATGCCTCGCTCCTCCCTAACCATGTAAACAGCAGGAACATTTTTATTTCTGGCGCTTTGTTTCTTTAGCTAAGTAAAATGTATATGTTGGGCCAGTTAACTGTGACCCTTTACATACCGCAGCAAAAATAAATGTCTGATTCACAACAATCGTACTTGCAATTTCATCCCAATTAATACATGACTATCTTATCAGCTGTAGTACTTAAGGTGGGATTTTCAAAAGCACTCTGTGTTAAGCTAACTTTGCTCCCACTGAAGTCACTAGTAGTTTTACCTTTACTACCTTTAGCACATAGTCTGATAGTAAAATTATGCTTTCAACCACACTGATGGAAGTTGTTCCCCCCGAAAAAAATTGCTTTGCATTTTGGGAATTCTCCCAACTAGAATTCGGATGTAAAATTACACCTATTATTATGCAACTTTAGCATACCTATAGTTGCTGGACAGCTGTAATTTCAGATTCTGAGCATAATTTTGAAAGTGGTCTCCACCTTGCCTCTACTGCACCCTCAATCTTGCAAGAGCAAATAATTGTGAGCATGGTTTTGTACCTAGAACTACATAGGAATGTATTTGATGTCATTTACACGTCTGCTTCCATGATTGCACTTGTATGTCAGGTAATTAGAGATATAAATGACATTATTTGTGCCTGTAGATAACTGTGGTTATAACCCTGTGCCTGTCAATTGCAGTGACACAATGGAAAAATGGTACATTGAAATCAGGCACTCTATCCACAGATTGAAAAAGAATCGTGGTCCTGTTGTGTAGGCACAGAACTGGGTATTGGAGTTTTAATCTAGCTCTTTCACTTGTTCATTTGTGGCTTTGGGCAAGTTACTTTACATCTCTGACATACAAAGAAAAGGAGGACTTGTGGCACCTTAGAGACTAACAAATTTATTTGAGCATAAGCTTTCATGAGCTACAGCTCACTTCATCGGATGCTGTAGCTCACGAAAGCTTATGCTCAAATAAATTTGTTAGTCTCTAAGGTGCCACAAGTACTCCATTTCTTTTTGCAAATATGGACTAACACGGCTGCTACTCTGATCTCTGACATAGTTTGCACCTTTGTAAAAGGAAATGAATAATACAAATGAACATAATGAGAATGTTGTGAGGAATAACTGGATAATGTTTGTGAAGGGCTTTAAATACAGAAAGTGCTGACTGAGTGCTAAATACAGCATCATTATTCCAGTTTAAAATTCTGTATACAGAAGTATTGTAGAAGGGAGGTGTCAAGGTTCCTCCTCCACTCTGAACTCTAGGGTACAGATGTGGGGACCTGCATGAAAACCTCCTAAGCTTACTTTTACCAGCTTAGGTTAAAACTTCCCCAAGGTACAAATTAATTTTACCCTTTGCCCTTGGAATTTCCACTGCCACCACCAAACTTTAACTGGGTTTACTGGGAAACATAGTTTGATCACATCTTTCCCCCCCAAAATCCTCCCAACCCTTGCACCCCACTTCCTGGGGAAGGTTTGGTAAAAATCCTCACCAATTTGCATAGGTGACCATAGACCCAAACCCTTGGATCTTAGAACAATGAAAAAGCATTCAGTTTTCTTACAAGAAGACTTTTAATAGAAGTAAAGGAATCACCTCTGTAAAATCAGGATGGTAGATACCTTACAGGGTAATTAGATTCAAAACATAGATAATCCCTCTAGGCAAAACCTTAAGTAACAAAAAAGACACACAGACAGGGATAGTCATTCTATTCAGCACAGTTCTTTTCTCAGCCATTTAAAGAAATCATAATCTAAGACATACCTAGCTAGATTACTTACTAAAAGTTCTAAGACTCCATTCCTGTTCTGTCCCTGGCAAAAGCAGCATACAGACAGACACAGACCCTTTGTTTCTCTCCCTCCTTCCAGCTTTTGAAAGTATCTTGTCTCCTCATTGGTCATTTTGGTCAGGTGCCAGCGAGGTTACCTTTAGCTTCTTAACCCTTTATAGGTGAGAGGATTTTTCCTCTGGCCAGGAGGGATTTTAAAGGGGTTTACCCTTCCCTTTATATTTATGACAGGAGGTAATTGTTAGGAATTACAGACTAGTTTGGCAAGTCACTACATAATGCATATCACTTATCAAATCAGCCTGTGAACCTTTGTAATCACTTCTCTATAGGTATTTATAGTCATTATGTGTCACAAATAAGTCAAAAGTTACTTTTACTGTCTCCTATAATTTTTTTAATATAACTTCTTGTTGCTGTTTTATGTTTCTCTTGCAGCTAGTTTTGAGAGACTTTTATAACCCAGTTTGTATTTTGTTGTTTATTCACTTGTATCATATTCTGTTTGATCAAGTTGTTCTGTAGTAATGGAGCTGTCTGAATGTTATCATTGGAGTTATAGTGCAAAGAGTGATTTTATGTCCATAAATTCTGTTTCTAACTATTTTTCTATTTGTCTGATTCTGATATTTATTTCTTGTTCTGTTTTCCAGTTTGTTCTGGTTCAAGAATTAGTTTTCAGTAATGATTTCAGGGCTTTATGCTCTGACTTTTTTTAGCCAGTCATATTACAGATCTCTGAGTCATTGACATGTAAAATATTTAATGGCAGATTTATAGCAGTATAGCTTTAATTTAAAATACTGTGAGCATAATAATATTATTATGGCATCTTTAACTATATGTTGTAATTCTGCCACAGTTTCATTGTGGGTCTTTCATCAGACACAGTATAAAAAAGGAAGACAGATTAGACCTTGTCAAGCTAGATCTCTGCCATTTTACTTGCATGCCATAAACTAGCTTC
The DNA here is from genome assembly GCF_965152235.1 of Eretmochelys imbricata. Classification (NCBI taxonomy): domain Eukaryota; kingdom Metazoa; phylum Chordata; order Testudines; family Cheloniidae; genus Eretmochelys; species Eretmochelys imbricata. Next base: position 28,682,373 of record NC_135582.1, read on the forward strand.
AAAAGAAACCTGAACTGAAGTCTGAAACTCATTCTATGTAAGTCAGTAAAGAGAACAATACATTTCAGACTAAATTCTCCTCTCATTCACACCAGTGCAAGGCAGGAGGAATATCAGCGATTTCAGTAAACTTGTTTTCAAGTTTATGCTGACATGCAGAATTTGGCCTTTAGGCTTTGACTGTGCAGGGACAGTGCTGGTAGTCTGAAACAGTTTTCAAGAATCCATTTTGAAAATGTTTTAAAGAATATGGCTTTTCTGGCAAGGGCCAGGCAGTCTGACTGAGGCATACGTTTTTTTTTCTTTTCTATTTCTTTTTTTAAAAACCTGGCTCATAAAAATTATTTTTGTCCAGTGATTGCACCTGAAACCCTTCGCAATATTGGTTCTTGAACCCAGGCAGTCAGTGTAGACAGAGAGCCTGACTCAGCTCAAGGGCTTATTTGTTTTCTGCAGAATAATTAAAGCAATGTCATAACTGATTATTTCTGAAACAGAGCCATGTGGATATACTAAAGCCAAACTGTTGCAAACTAGAATATTGAGGAGGTACCAAACCCTACTGTAGCATACCCCTGAAGGGAAAAAATATCTATGAATCTCATGCACCCGAAGGGGAATGGAAACGAAGCAGGAAGATATGGTTCAGAATTGATGGAGAAATAGGGAGCTCTGTCCTGAATATGTTTGTTAGAGGGCAGAAGAGTATGTTTCAATCAATTGCTCTAATCATAGGTATTCCAAGTTGTGGGGGCAGGTTGTACATTCAAGCAGAAAGAAAAGATAGGCAAGGCTGAGCCCACACAGAAATCTCTGTGTAGTGAGGAACCATCAGTATCTCCACACTTCTCATCAGTCTCCACTTTTAATAGTCTGCGTTTTGTACAATTGTCATTCTCAGTAATTTGGACCAGAAGATGGTAGTTGAGTGTCACCAACTAGCGGTTATTCTGTTGCAGTTCATGTACCCATTTGATGAGTTGCATTCCATAGCCTAGAAGCTATTTGGTAGTACCATTTCTGTTGCAGTCCTCTGGGATGGAGGTTTTCTTGAAGAGCTTGTCCAAATTCTGGGTCTTGCACATTTCCTTCATTCCATTATAGTGGTGAGGAGAATTAATTCCTGTGTCAAGGTTCTTAAATTAATCTAATCCATTTTCAGGAGGAGTAAATCTAAGATAAAGATGAAAGAGAGCCTGAATAGGGTTTGAAGAGTCCATCTCCTGCCTCTTTCTGGACAAGGTGGCCTTTTGCACCATTCTCTGCACTATAAAATCAGTTTCATAACTGTCCCAATATTGGTTGGCCATTGTATGTCAGAGGGAAATTGTGCTGCACTTTATTAACTTGGTATTTGAGAGTCTGTCTAGTTTTATTTACGAGGGACTTGGGTTTGGTTCCAGCAGCTCTTGGAGTGTAGTCTACCCTAATCCAGCCTCTAAAACATCCTGGGGTAGAAGGATTACAAGTAAATTGTGCTAACAGTGGAAATTGCTCCTCGGTTTTGGTTTACATCCTGGAGTGAGCAGAGGTTACTTACCCTTTTCTTAAAGAAAGCAGCTCCAGTATGTATTTCAGGGCCCTCTCTTGCTCTCTCTCTGAGGAACACTTCCTATCTGCATGTGTTGCTTGACTAAATTTTACTATATTTATGTGAAATAAATTAGAGCTACTGTCCCACGTGTAATAGAACAGCCAGTGGCATTTTGTTAGCTATTTCCTTTTCTTTTTGCTGTTTACAGCCTGCTGCTTGTTTTGTTTGCAGCATATGGGAGGAAAATGCTGTTTGAATGGAGTACTCAACTGCTGGCTAGGTTAGGAATTCTCATTCTTACCATGATACCTGTTTTCATCCACTTGCAGCTAGTCCTCATTTTCCAGTATTGAGAACTGGTTTTAATAGCAGTAAATAATTGCTGTGATACAGAGGTGAAATTCAGAGCTGCATTTCACAGTAAGATTTCTTATGACTTAGTTGCACAATGTAGCGTATGAATGAACTGTTTCTAAACTTGAATATTAGACTCTGTTCCAGTGAATGCTGATGGTGGGATGCACTAGAACTGAAGTGATAACAGCAAGTCTGGGTTGTGGTTTTGGAGTGATAAACAATGATGATGACTAGAACTGAAGACCTTTGAGGGTCTTATAGTGTTGATTTCATGGCTTGGCTCCTTCTAATACTTTTTGAAGATCTAAGACACTCAGGTCCTTAAACATCATGACCAAGGTGGTAAAATGTGTAGCTAGATAGATACCCCTACGCTTACTTTTGTTTATTTTCTCTCTGTTTCCACAAAAACAAAAAAAATCTTCAGAGCCTTAGAGTACAATAACTCCTCACTTAACGTTGTAGTTATGTTCCTGAAAAATGCAACTTTAAGCGAAACAATGTTAAGCAAATCCAATTTCCCCATAAGAATGAATGTAAATGGGGGGGTTAGGTTCTAGGGAATTTTTTTTTTTGCCATGCAGTACAGGACTATAGTTGGGAGGTGCCCCCGCCTTACCCCACCCAGGCACAGCCCCCTGGCCCTGCAGACAATGAGGCAGGCAAGGAGGCTGAAGGTGCTGTAGGCTAGGAGAAGCACGTTGCGCAGCAGCAGCGGCAGCTTCCCCTACTCTGCAAGCACCAGGGGTGGGGGGCTCAACCCTCGGCCCGCCCACTCCACCCCTTCCCCCAAGCCCCCACCCTTAACCCGCCTCTTCTTCCTCCCCCCTTTACTCCGCATGCCGCGTTCTCGCTCCTCTCCCCTCCCTCTCCTGCCTGCAGCAATCAGCTGGTTTGCAGCATTCAGGAGGGAGGGGGGAGGAGCGAGGACACAGCACACAGGCTCCCCCTCCCTCCCCTGCCTCCTGAATACCGCAAGCTAGCTGATTGCTGCGGGCAGGAGGCAGGGGAGGGAGGGGAAGCCTGTGTGCCGTGTCCTCGCTCCTCCCCCCTCCCTCCGGCCTGTGGCAGTCAGCTGGCCTGTGACGTTCAGGGGGCAGGAGGAAGGGGGAGGAGCGAGGACTCGGCATGCAGCCTCCCCCCTACCTCCCTTGCCTCCTGCCCCTGGCAATCAGCTGGTTTGTGGCATTCAGGAGGCAGCAGATGGCAGGGGAGCCTGCACGCCGAGTCCTCGCTCCTCCCCCCCCTCCTGAATGCTGCAAGGCAGCCAACTGCCGCGGGCAGGAGGGGGAAGGCACTGATCCATGGGGTCTGTCGGCGGGTGGAAGGTGCTGTTGGCGGGGCGGGGGGGAGCTGATAGCGGGGCTGCCAGCTGTGGGCAAAGCAGGCAGCCAAACGATGTTATAGCGAAGCATTGCACAACTTTAAATGGAGCATGTTCTATAATTGAGCAGGGACATAAGATTGAAACAACGTTAAGCAAGAGGACGTTAAGTGGGGAGTTACTGTACAAGGTGTTGCCTATCTTGGAATTTATCCTTCTATTACCCAATCCCATGGCAGACACTGGGTGATTTCTTTGGCAAAGCTGTTCTTGCTATCCGTCAGATTAGTTACCATCATCCAAATTCCCTCTTCATTCATTGCTGCCTAGCCTGCCTTCACTGGCAATGCCATCTTCAAGTTGATGGGATGATAGAAGATGGAACTGGAGAAGACCTTTTAGCTCATCAAGCCCATCAGTGTGCCAGAGTTGGATATAGTCCCCAGATAGAGGATGGATCAAATTGTAAGTGTTTTGCTGTACTTAATCGTAGTCAGAAGGCCATGACGTTTTGCTGGAGACATGCAAAAGAATGTATAAAAAGTTACATATTTTCTTGTTGAATGTGCAAAAAATCTTGAGTCAAATTTCTTCACTGCGGTAAGGGTGTTTTTCACAGCCTGAGAAACAAACAAACCACTTTTCCTATTGGCAGAACAGTAGGTATTGAGCCAACTGGGTTATGAACCAGGAAGTGTGGAGAAGGATGCTGGTGAAAAAGGTAAACATTCCAATCCATGTTAGAGCCGTGAATTTTTTGAAAATCTTTATTTTTCAAGGCAGTAAAATCTGTCTGGGGAAATTTTACTTCTCTGTTAGGTATATGCACACTGGCTTTCTTTATCTGGTGGGTTTCCAAAGAATAACTTTGATCCTTGGTGGCTATGTAGAATAGCCTGGGACCCCAGATACCTATAGATTTGTAAGCGGAGTGGCTTTTTGTAGGGAATTCATTACAGCCAAGCTCTATTGTGCAAAGTAATTCCAATACTCAAAAAGGTCTCCAAAGGTGTGCAGTCTCATTTTTCTCACATTTTCCATTATATCAGTTTAAACTAAAAATTGGTTTAGCCAAGAAGCTGTTTATGTGCCTTGATGGATAGCTGTGTTTTGGACTTCCTTTAGAATCTGATACTATAGTTGGTTTTTGTTTGTTTTTGTTTTAAGAAATGCGTTTTATAATATTAAATGGGTAATCCCACTGAGTATTTCCAGTTTTTTTCTTCAGCTTCTGTCAAGTCTCTTTATTACATACCACATGAAAAGTATTTGTACTCCCTTTCTGCATTGCAGAGGATTGTAGATCTTTTCTTTTTGATTGTTTATGGTTCTCTCTAACACTGAAATCTAGCTGATACACCAAGAATTGACTCTGAGCAAGTTTCTCTTTCACAGGCAGATGGGACATAAGAGCCAACCTATGCCTTCACCCAGAATTGAAACGAAGCCTAAACGGAACGTTGAGTTTTGAAAGTTCAGATACCCTTTTTTTGGTACACTTCTGACCTTCCTGGTTCTTCCCGGAAGTGGAAGCACTAGACTACCGGAAAGAGAGGGTGTTCGTGCAGTACTTTAGCCCAGCTGGAGGCACTTGAAATCTCTCATGAAATCCTGTTCTCATGAGATTCCTTGCCCGGTTTGGAAGACTCAAGAAGATTGGATTGAAACATCTAAAAAGCATCCAAACTTTGCCATTAGCCAAATTGAACATTGCTGCTAAAAAGGTTGAGGTTCACCCATCTCTGCTCTCAAAAGCACTGCTGCTATGCTATTGCAGTAACAGGCAGCCAAAGCATTTAGGGGTCAGTGGGATTTGGGGGTTCTCAGCTCTTTGCATAATTGTGACCTAAAGGAGCAGTCAATTGAAATCTGAGTATTATAGAAGTGTATATAGTTGAATTGTGTCGGTAGGTAGGTAGGGTCCAATTGGACCCACATGGTTCAGTGCATGGGTTTCATCTTTCTCTGTGTTCTTTCTCAGGCCTACCATTGAGTCCAACCTGATAAGTGCTGAGCACTGGTAACCCCCATTCACTTCAGTGGGAGCTGCCCATGCTCATCAGGTGTCTGATCCTACTCCCATTGAACTAAGTGGGGAACTAAGTTCCTAGGTGTGCAGCACTTGTTGGGATTTGACCTGTTGTTATCAATGAATCTACTGCTATCAGTGTATTTTAGAAGAATGTTCATGTTAAAGTATGGGCAATAGAACATCGTCATCACAAGGAGCCTCTTGCTGGACCCATTTATGCTCAAAGCAAAATTCTCATTGACTTCAGTGTGAGCAAGAGCAGGTTCCATGTTGCTTGGGGATGGAGAAGTCAGACATTTACCAGCCCATTGTCATCCACTCAGTTAGTTCATGTTTCTACAATGCATTGTAACTACACTATCATGCATGTATTTTTTTACTAAGAGTTTTGTGTTATAAGGATCCAAGAATGTTGGAGACTTTTTACTGGGGGTGCAGAGGCTATCTTGCCCACAGTGGAGCATTCCATTATCACAGGGTGTTCTTAAATCAGCAGAATAGACACAGGAAGAATACAAGCCCAGCAGAAAAGCTTGTTGAACTGATTTTTTCTTAAGCAGATATTAGTGAGGTACTGCTGAGGGTATGGCTCATGTGGGAGCATTCTCACTTCTAGGAAGATTTTTAAGCTTGTACCCAATGCTGACAGTACAAAACGGAGTTTTGTGCATTGTTGGCAGTGCTGTCCTTTGTATGGGCTATTAAACCCAAGTCCCTAGTGGCTGTCCTAGTGGAAATTAGAGACATTGTGGTACTATATTTTTCCCACGGAAGGAGTGTGGGATAACATAGTTGTCTTGGCCAGAATTCCCTCTTTCAAAAGAAACCAATTCCAAGGTCTAGAGCTGGGCGTAAGCTATTTCTGAAGTTATAATGACTTGTGTTTGGCTGCACAATCACTGCAGTATCAGTATCTAACCTTTGCAGAGTGAATCCCTTGGGTATGAAAGGTGCTCTATAAACCCAAGTTCTACTCTTTTCTAGCTGTATGTCCTCTCATTTGCAGGGTGGGTGCCAGAACATCTCTGCTTTGCTCAACTTTTCTCTCAGAAAGGCAGCATATGAGCAGAGCTTTTTCTACCCCATTAGCATGTGTAATGTTATATTTGAAAGACAAGGTGGATGAGGTAATATCTTTTATTGGATGGTGAAAGAAGCAAGCTTGGACAGACGTTGGTCCAATAAAAGATATGATCTCACCCACCTTTTCTCTCTCATGTAATGTTTCAGATAGTTGTACCTTTTTACTGCATACAGCAATTTCCCATGAATCTGTTCCAATGAGTTGGACATGAACATGGGTGGGCACCTGCTCGTGATGAATCGCCTTCATGCACCGGCCTCAGTGACGGCATCAGCCTAGCCCTCAGATGAGGGTTTGTTCATTCTCTGTAACATTACCAGTGTGTGCACAGGACAGTGTGGCCATTTTTATGTCTTATAACATATTTTTGACAATACGTGTATTTGAGTCAAAATCAGACCAGTATAGAAAAAACAAAACACTGGGGGGCCAGATTCTCCGCTTTACACCCACTGGGGACTTCCCTAGGGTAGGGAAATTCTCAGCAGGCAAGACCCAGCTGCTTTCTGCTCCCTTTGCATGTACCAGAGGAGTAGAGTGAGTCAGAGAATTTGGCCCTGACTACATGGAGTCTGAAGGATTCCCCCCAAGGTTATAAATTTGACATTTTTATAGGTGCCATACTTAAGATTGTGTTGAGATTTGCATTTATTGCAATATAGCAAAGATTAATTACTTTCCTGAGGTATTCTGTGTGTAGCTATATGTATACATTGTACATACCTGTAGCATACATTGTATGTACACAGCTGTGATATGATTATAAAGTCTGCACGTGTCTAAAGTTGCCAAAGAATTAAAATTATTATAAAGCACAACTCTCCCATCAGATTGTAACATTTTAAAATCTTTGTAAACTACAGACATATTGCATATACAGATATGGGTATAGATTAGAGCTGGACCTGTAATGCAGAGTTTTAAGCCAGTCCTGCATGAGAACTTTTCTAGAACTCAGAACTTCTCATATAATTTCTCCCTTGGAAACAACCATTTGCCTAGCAGACTGGAAAGTAACAGGGTTCTAAAGGTCAGAATAGCTCAAACCAGTCCTCAAAATCTTGATACTTCGTATCAGCTCTTGAGGCTTTGAATTAGGTTTGCTCACTGGTGTGAGCTGTGAGTGGAGCTAAATTTCTTTGTTCAATTATTTATAATAATAATAATTAATAATATCTCAAAGTGTATGTAGCACTGTTTTACTTACATGCAAGGCCCTGATCCAAAGCCCTTGGGCATCAGTAGGACCAGGATCTAGCCTCAACTGATTAATTCTCACAGCATCCTTATGCACCCCCATTTTACAGCTAGGGCAGCTGAGCAGAGTGGTTAAATGACTTTTCCACCAAAGAAATGGGGAAAAAACTGGGATTATAACTCACAAGTTCCTGAACTCTAGCAAGGAGGATCAAAACTCAGATCATTAGAATTTCTCTCTCTGGCGCTAAGTGTTAATAGTCACCTCTTTCACGTGGTGGTTGTGCACCTGATCCTTGTACAGACTTGCTAACATACCTGTCTATTTCTGACAGCAGTGCACAGTGTACAATTTTGGGCTTTTCTTTGGTTGGCGGTAAGACAAGAAAGTTTTACTTAGAGATTTCCTGTGCTATAAATGGCATGTTTAATCCTCCCCTGAGTAAAAATCAGTGCCTGAGCCTCTGCAGCCCTTTTCTGTCAAGTTGAAGCACCCCTAACACTGTCAGAAAATATGTTGTCATAACTTCTTAAAGGTTCATGCTTCATATGTTTCTCTGATATATAAAGTCAGTTTGCAAATGGGCTTAACATTTAAGAAGCACTTGACAGATTAAGGCCTGGGCAGCATTGTATATTTTTATAGAGTTTTCTACATTAATGCCTCTCATTCCTATGCCATTCCTCTACCAGTAGTCATTTGTTGCATCAGCTCAGCTGCTGCGTTCATCCTCATCTAATAATCTTCAGGGCTTTCCTTTGATGTAGGCAGGATGCCATAAAAATGTGTTTGAGGTAGCAAAGATGAAGGGGGTCTCACAAAAATAATGGTGAGGAATATTTTAAACAATTCTGGCGTCATTACTAGGATCTAAGCAGGGTGTTACACCCTCAGATATGCTTTAACTATGTCCCGCCTTCAGCTTATAAAACTAAGGAACCAAACTAAGAATCACATTCCTCATCTTCTGTGTCTTCCACTTCCATGATTATACCAGTAGGGACACACTGTAAAAATGGGAGTTAAACTTCTTTTCTATTAGTGTGGCTTTAGTACAATCTAGACAGAATTTTGGTGTCTGTTCACTGTTTTGAGAAGAGGAATACATAGGAGGGTTAAGTCTAACTCATGTAATGTTGGTGGCTTGTTAAGTGACAGCACATTTTATATGCTGCTCTGGTAGCCTAGGTCGGTAGTTCTACTTTGATATCAGGCAAGCAGGAAGGCCACTGATGATTGATGTAAGTACCTGTTACAGAAAACAAATTCTTTACTCTGCACACAAATAGTACTTTTCAACAAGGGCTCAGTCTCAACACTATGCACCCATGAATGAAGCTTCCAAATACCCTTGTGAGGTAAACTAGCAAAATCTATATAGATAGGCGAAGTGAGGAAGAGAGAGGTTCAGTGATTTGGCTGTCATAGAGCAGATCCTGAAAAAGAATCCACAAAAAATTCTGGCCATGATGGAACTTGCTGAAATTTTTTGAATTAAACATATTTTTATCAAAAAATTGCCTCTTTTTGAAATGAAGTATTTTTTGTAGGTTTTTAATCTACATTGTTTTGGAAATGGTTAGAGAAATATTTCATTCACCAAAAACCTGGTGTCCATTAAATAAATTATTTCAAAAACCATTTTTATTTTAAAATACGATTAAAATATTATTAAAAGTTTCACAAAAATAATAAAACAATTTTCAGTCCTACAAAAAGAAAACAACTTCAACATCTTTTGCAAACACTATTTTCCTGGCTCTAATGGAGATCTAAAATAATGTGATACTTAGAGAGTCTTTCACCCAAGGATTTCAAAGCACGTTGTAAGCTTTATAATGGTCAAATCCTGGAATCCTTACTCAGATTTAGTCAGTTAAACTCCCCTTAAAGCATAATTTTCCTGAGTAAAAACTAAGTAAAACTGAGCATGGACCACGGAACTCTGCCATAATTAAATAAGCCTCACAAAACTAATTGATGTCATATGCCAGTTTTGCCATAGATACAGATTGAGGAAAAGAAAGGTTAACTGATTTGACCACTCTCATACAAAAAACATGTAAGAAATAGAGTCCAGTAGTTCTAGCTCCCAGTCTCCTGCTCTGACCAGTAGACAACACTCTTTCCTTACGTATTTTATTAACATATGCTTAAACATGTTAAGCATATAGCATGTGCTTAAATCACATTAAATCCAGTGGCTTGTAGCTCAGCAAATGCTTAAGTGCTTTTCTGGATGGGATGGACTTAAACAAGTGCTTAAAAGTAAACATATATTTATGTGCTTTGTTCAACTAGGCCCTTCAAGCAGCCAGCTAGGTTTGTTTCTGGAAACGGTGAGGATAGAGGAAATAATGTGAAATAAGAACTGGGATTAAGATAATCTGAAAGGGGATATAGGAAGGTCAGATATGTTTGAAGAAAGAAACAGAAAATAACTTTTGGGAAGCACATAGTTTTCTGGTTATTTCAACAGTGGGGCTGACTTTTCTGTCATGTGCACAGGTGTAAATCAGGAGTAACTCCACTGAAGAATCAAAGAGGAATTGAGTCACTGAGGGAAGAATCAGGCCCCCTCTGTGTTCTAGTAAAACTAGTAAAAGAGTGAAACAATAAAGAGTCATCAGATGACACATGTAATTCCTGGTCGTTTTTATCATCAGTTTAATGGATTTATATGTGTATCATTCTGATTTAAATGTCTCACAAGTAAAAAGACTTGAAACCCCACTGATCATAGTCTGGTAATGGCTGCTAGTGTTGTGCTAATAATGCCAAGAGTCATTTGAATGTTTTATGTAGTGAACTCAAAAAGCAGTGGAATGGCACTTGAACCCTCATTGGTTAGATTTCACTAGTTTTCACTTCAGGGGAGTGAGAGAATATTGTTTGGCCTCAAACTCTCGCAATGCTTTATTTAGATTCAAGTTTCTATAATTAAATCATGAGCTACATATATATACACATTTATAAACAATGTGTCTGAATTATTCCTGTTGGTTGTTACAATAATTTAGTATTATAAATAATGTCCGTAAGTGTTAGAAAATGGAAATAGATTTGTTCCTTTTGAAGTACAGCAGTAATTTGTGAGCAGCTTAGTCCTCTCCATAAAAAGGTAAAAGGTATTTGAACCTAGTAAGTTTTTAGTAACTGTTTACTTAACCAATAACTTGAAAGAAAGTGGATCTTTTGTTCTCCAACAAACTGCAAGAATGTCAGCCCAATGAGTCAAAACGGAGTATTTCTTTAAAAGGGTATTTTCCTACAGCAGGACCTCCTGACCACAGTAGACTATTGTAAGAAGAAGAAAAAGAAAGACTCCTTGTGGAGTCAGGAGCACGGAAAGAAATGAACATTTAGAAAAGTGTCTCTTTAATTTTTTGTGTTGCTTGTACATCAGCATATTTATCATTACCATATCCAAAATTGGTAGCACCAGGTCATACAGTGTGTGCTGTGAAATATACATATTCATTGTGCTGCTTCTTCTGCTTGTGTAAAGTCAGAGACTGTTATAGAACTTGAAAGCTTAAGTCTTAAGGAAAGGGGAAGAGGAAGCAGTTTAAAATAACCTTGGAGAAGCACATGATTTGCTAGTCATTTCAACATCTGTACTGCTAGAAAATTTCTGTAACTGCAAAACCTTTGCTAAGGTTTATATTTTCCGAGGTTAGTCTTCAGAAAAATTCATCTTCTGGCTTTAGTCAACTGTGCTCAGCATTTATAGCTTCAAGCTCAAAATACTTTGAGAGATTTCAGATATATTCTCTGTGGATTTTTGAGAAATCAAAGGTCACTTCGTAGTAGCAGTGGCAATAGCAGTGTTTATATGTTTATAATATCTATATCTGTTATTATCTTTCCTTTAAATGTATATTTTTGTAATATCTATATCTGTTCTTGTCCTGCTCAGACACAGAGCTCAGTCCCCCAGAAATACTTATAATCATGTACATTTCATGGCATACAGCTCCATAAATAAATAAATATATTGCTGGGAGTCAGTCTTTGTATCTGGGCAGGGCAAACCTTTTCAGCCTTACAAACAAAAATACCCCAGATGTTGAAGAGATAGTGTTCCAGCAGCTGTCTTTCATAATATGCACTTTATACCATTGGCCAACAAACTATGACCCCAAACGTTGAAATACTGAGTACCCTTATCATATTATTCATAGATATTAAGGTCAGAAGGGACCATTATGATCATCTAGTCTGACCTCCTGCACAATGCAGGCCACAGAATCTCACCCACCCGCTCCTGCAATAAACCTCTCACCTATGTCTGAGCTATTGAAGTCCTCAGATCATGGTTTAAAGACTTGAAGGAGCAGAGAATCCTCCAGCAAGTGACCCATGCCCCATGCTACAGAGGAAGGTGAAAAACCTCCAGGGCGTCTTCCAGTCTGCCCTGGAGGAAAATTCCTTCCCAACCCCAAATATGGCGATCAGCTGAATCCTGAGCATATGGGCAAGATTCACCAGCCAGATAAGATTCACCAGCCGGATATTCATGTGTATCATGCTGTATCTTCTTGCTGCTAAGTTGAGAGATGAGCACATTCTTCAATAAAGTTAGATGCTTCTCTGTGTAATTGGATATTGTCTGAGTAGGAGGAGACCCTGCTTCTAGAAGAACAGATTTTCATTTAATCTCTCACATGCTGTCCATAAAAACATCTAGCAACACTAATTTGTTGAAAGTATCACCTGACAATATCTCTTTATCTCTAACTCTCTGCTCAGGTACTCTTTCCAGAGCTTGCCCAGATACAAACGTAGCAAAAACAGGAACATCATATCAATCATATTGCCTTATTTGAACTTTCCTTTCGGGTGGTCTGGATGTGAACTATATCAGTGTTTCCCAATGATCAGTTTGTGGACTGGCGCCAGTCCCTGAGATCTCCCTGACACAGTTTAGGAAGGCAGCAAGCCAGTCCCTGGTATCAAAAAGACTGAGAAACACTGAACTATATGACCTAACATATAGTGCTGTGATGTGGACATCATCTTCATCAAACTTCCCATAAGAGATCTTACTGTTTTTCTGTAGGATTTTATTTTACATTTGTGATATATCTATGAAATGAATACCTCGTTAGCACATTCCTAGTCCTCTTTAAAGAAAGAATCCATAGTGGATGGCTTTCCAAAAACAAAACAAAACACATTGTTCTTCTGAAATGACACGACTGATACAGCCTAAAATGTCTTTTTCACCATCGTAATGTAGACAGAGGTTTTTTTTTTATAGCTGTGGTAACCTCTTTAGTCTTTCTTCTTGTGTTGAATAATGATGATAAAAGTAAGATCAGTTTTATTGGTCTTACTCATACTTCCAGTGTGGATGACAGATCCTGGAAATGTATTCAGATATAAATGGCTACATATGATTTTATGCATTTGGGTTTGATTTCATCATATCTTGGACATCTGCCAGTCTTTAGGCTCTAGACTGCAGCTACAAGTTTGCTCTTTTATGAGATGATACAATTTATTATCAAAGATTAGTCAGTTCACTGCCTCTTGTAACGCGCATGTTCCCATTACTGCCTCATCTGATGACAGGGTGAGATATCTGTAAGCAACCACTGACAGCCACAGTCCTGTTTTTTTTGTTTCTCTCTCCCCCCCACCGTTTTCACGTCTGCTGCTCTGCTCTACTGGGCCAGTGTCATTTGTTTACTGTCGTTGTCAGTTGACTGTTGGGCTGGTAGACAATAGGCTGTTTCCTGATTTAATGAACGAATCATAAATAGTTAGCATTTGTTTATGTCAGCATTTTTCCATCATCAGTGTGGAATCGTTCATGTGAAGTCTCCCAGAACTCAATCCTTGATTGTTCTGGCTGCGGAGGATCTTATGCACTACCATTATGTTTATTTCTATATAAATGCTGATAATACACAGTTTTTTTATTTAAATGAGTTCCAGTTTTTCTGAAATGGCACCAGAGATACTTGTTTTCTTTTAGAATCGAAAGTTTGGGTGAGCCTGAATTTTCTTCTATTACTTCTGTGAATGATGACTGTTTCAGAGGGTGTCTCCAGAGCACAGCAAGATTTATGTCAGAACATCAGTTTTAATGAACCATTTATCCCATTTACTACAGTAGTAAAAAGGCTTGAAATTTAATATACAACAGTAGATCTGATCCAACTCCCATTCAAGTCAATGAAGAAACTCCCATTGACTTCAATGGGAGTCAGATCAGGTCCAGTGCAAGCTTTCAAAGTAAAATTAAATCAGCTGGTGCTTACTCCATTTCTTTCTCATATCTGAGCAGGTTTCATCAGTTCTGACAGACAGATCTGGGTATTCTGTTTGGCTCTCCCTGGGAGAGCTAATTCTAGATGTCAGCATCTTTAGAACATTGCATCTTTTGTATTTTGCTGTTGTCTAAGTGCACGTTCCAGAAGAGACGTTGGCCAAAGCAGAACATAAGGCAGAATTTTTATGTCCTCAATCTGGCAATCCTCCAAACTTACTAAGAATCTATTCTGTTAGACCCATGGTAGGGCACTCCAGGACAGGGCTTTAAGTAGACCAGACCAGATAATGGGCTTTATGTGTGCCATAAACACAAATTATTCCTGATTCTGGCAGGAATAATCTGTGTGGAGGAAGTGGGGTAGCCCAGAGCTAGACAGGATATTGGCACATATTAGCACTTCTTTTGTGTCTCTGTTGAGGTACTTTGGATCCAGTTTGTTGCAGTGCATGTATATGACCTTTTCTAGATAGGGAAGCTGAGGCACAGAAAGATTGCATGCCACATACTAAACCAGTCACAGGGTTAGGAAGCAGCAGTTTCTTGTGTGATGCTGACCCACACAGGGGTTTAGCTGCGGGGATCAAACCTGGGACCTTCGGAGCTTAATGCATAAGCCTCTACTGCATGAGCTAAAAAGATATGTTTCTTAAGCAAGGCTGTAGCAGGCTCAATAATCTTTAGGAGGGGGGCTAGCCACTACTACAGAGGGACAGAGTGCCACTCCAAGGAAGCAGGAGTTATGCTTGCTTCCACTAGTCAATGTTGTCTCTTTCAAGGCTTGAGTATACCACAGATTGACACCATCTTTCTGCTTCTGGAAACTACTGTGAGCAACGAAGGGAGGAGACTATACATGGATGAGTTTTGTCCGTCACTAATAATGAGAAGCCCTGAGAAGCGGAAGGAAACGGTTCATTTTGTGAAGATTAACAGCGGACTCCACATGCAACCGTTGGTGCACTTAGCTCCTGTCTGAGATTAGCACTCTGATGTCAGGAGGATTTAATTTCTGCTTCACATGATGCTGTGAAGTTGATCACTTCTTTTTGTGACTGCACACAGCAAGGAATCCCTGAACTACGCACAGCAAACTTGAAAGTAACCAAAGACCAACTTTGCTATTATCTGCCAGGGTGATCCATGGGAAGCCATGCTCTTCTTAAACTATTTCAAGACTTGTAAATTTAGGTGCTCATGTCTCAGCCATCAAGCTCAATTACATGTCTCTTTATTATAGAGACAGGGTGGGTGAGGTAATATCTTTTTATTGGACCAGTTTCCCTTGGCAAGAGAGACAAGCTTTCGAGCTTACACAGAACTCTTTTTCAGAACTACACTGCATGTCTCTTTATTTTATGATGAGGCAGTTCTTATAATATTTTTGCCTGCCAAACTGAATAACACATGTTAAGCCAAAGGGGATAAAAAGTAATCTGTTAATTAACCATGGTGATAATAGCGCTGTTGGAGCTGTTACACTAAGGAGCATCTAGCATTTTCATTATAAATTTCCTTCCCAGAGGTTTATAACTTGCTATTACTATTTAATATTGATATAACACTAGGACCCTGAAGCCAAACCAAGATCAGAGTCCCATTGTGCCAGGCACTGTACATCCAAAAAAATGGTCCTTGACTCAAAGAGTTTATTTTTTAACAAGAAAAATTACCTGGGAAGGATAGGTAACTTAAAACTGGCGTATGGTCATATCTCTCCTGGTGAGAAATCTGGGAGACTGTGGTGACAGTGAGCCCAGGAAAGGCTGAAAATTTAGCTTCAGAGAAGTTAATCTTGCCAGTACTAACAACCCCACACATGAGCATGGGCATGGTCAGGCCCCAAGAAATCGTGAGATTTTCAAAAACACAATTTGGGGCTTTTTTTGTTTGTTTGTTTGGTTTTTTGCCTTCTTGTTTTTAAGCCTTGGCTTGCACTTGGGTCCCATTTTTGAGCTTTTCTTCACAGCCTGGGCCTAGACACTTCCTCCCCCCCCCCTCTAATGAAATCAGAGACTCACGTGATTCCAGGAGCTGGGACTTTAAGAAAAACACCAAAAATCCTGAAACTATTGATAAAACCATGAGAGTTGCCAACAGTGCATCCCAGAGTTTCCAGCTAGGTCTCCCTTTGGGACTAGGATTTGGGAAGACAAAGAGTGTGGCCTTTCATCCTCACCGATCCTGAGAATCCACAAAAACAGACAAGTTCCAGTCCCGCTGTGGGCCAGCCCCTCTATGCTGCTCTCTCGGCTCCTTCCCCATCAGCATAGCTTTTCCAGTTATAATCCCACTGGCCACATATTCCATATCTGTGCTAGGAACCTCTTTCTGAGGAGGTTCACAGTCAAGAGCATAATTTGATGCAGTACTAATAAAGGTGTGAATATCAATTCACTCAGATATGTACTGCCCTGATAAAGACACATTCTTTACATGAAAACATAATGGGCCAATTCCTGTTCTTGCTGACATCACTGGGAGTTTGACATTGAATTGAAGGGCCGCAGAAATGAGCTCAAGGTCTAAGCAGGAAAGTTCTCTCCCTGGCTTCAGGAGTATGCTGGGCTGACGCTGACTTCATTAGAAGGATCCGACACACCCATATCTGACAGCAGAATTTGGCCTAAAAACATTTATAACACTCCAGTACAAGAAGTGTCAGTGATGCGGGCTAGTACATGTACAGTAGGGATATATGTCCAACTACAGCCTCTAAATCTGTGCCTATGACTATTTTGTATGCTCACAATAGATGGTGCCTATATAAATAGCACAGAATCTGTATGTGCAAATGATATTTTCACTTGCAACTGAGCTAGCTAGATGCCATTTGTGCACATAAAATATATTTTGTGGGAGGCATAAATGATTTGCAGGTGCAAAGATGAGCAACCAAGCCAAGTCCCCTTTAAAAATGTGGCTCAGAGGCTATGAACTACAGTATTGGTGTAAAATCAAGTTTTAGTGAATACAGTGATAATATATCACAGTTTAGCCTCTTAAAAGCATTGACATACGTAAGCAGACACATCTGAAAAATAGAAATGCACTGGAGAGCATAACGCATAGGGCTGTTGACTGGAAACAATTACCTTTGATAATAAATAATTCTTCAAGTTGTTTTCCATGTGCAAGCAAATAGATCTGTGGGTTTTTTTCTTTTTCTGGAATAAATGGTAACAGCTAGATAAATGATCCGATGAAGTGAGCTGTAGCTCACGAAAGCTCATGCTCAAATAAATTGGTTAGTCTCTAAGGTGCCACAAGTACTCCTTTTCTTTTTGCGAATACAGACTAACACGGCTGTTACTCTGAAAGCTAGATAAATTATGTATTCATGTTATCTGTGTACTGTTATGTATTGATTTGTTAGAGTATTTAACCACGTTAATCTCATTGGTTTCCCCCTGAGAATCTCAAATTCTTTTAAACCTTTGTTATTTTGTTCTGTTCTGTTCTTGATCTGAATCTGTGCTGTTACACAGTGTTATTTAGTGCAATGCCTGAAGGCAGTGGTTCTTAATTTCTGGTATTCATACTAACCCTGGAACTTTTGTGACTGCTGGTCTGTGATCCCCCTCTGACTTAAGGCCCTGATTCTGCAAAGAAATGCACAAGCCCTTACTCCAGCAAGCAATCTCACTGGCCACAAAGGGTATTTGCAGGGGAGTAAGGGAGCCTCTGTGCTCACTGCCTGTCCTATTTGATTTAATTTAAATTTACCCTTGTGCTGGGCACCCATACAAGACCTATCTGCCACTTACATCTTTCTGACTCTTTCCACAGAGGCAAATTTCTGTGCCATGCAGGGGAGCCCTGTGTGGCCTTGCCAAATTCTTCCCCACCATTTCCCCATGTGCAGCAGAAATGCACTAGTTCTTCTGCCAAGGGCCCCCTGACCTCACAGGGGAGGAGGCAGGATTGGCCCTATAGTAAAGTCAAATCCAGTGAAGTTGAGCTTCAAGCACTTTATTAGAGGGAGAGTTGGGGGGCTGGAGCACATGACTTATGAGGAGAGGCTGAGGGAACTGGGCTTGTTAATATGCAGAAGAGAGGAGTGAGGGGGGATTTGATAGCAGCCTTCAACTACCTGAAGAGGGGTTCCAAAGAGGATGGAGCTCGGCTGTTCTCAGTGGTGGCAGATGACAGAACAAGGAACAATGGTCTCAAGTTGCCGTGGGGGAGGTCTAGGTTGGATATTAGGAAACGCTATTTCATTAGGAGGGTGTTGGAGCACTGGAATGGGTTACCTAGGGAGGTGATGGAATCTCCATCCTTAGAGGTTTTTAAGGCCCGGCTTGACAAAGCCCTGGCTGGGATGATTTAGTTGGTGTTTGTCCTGTTTAAGCAGGGGGTTGGACTAGATGACCTCCTGAGGTCTCTTCCAAACCTAATCTTCTATGATTCTATGAATCAGTGCTCCAACATCTGGTAGTGAAAGGCACTTAAGTCTCTCTCTAGGTGACTTATCTTGTCTGTCTTATTTGAACTGCTTTTTGAGGAGAAAAGACTCTTGTCTTGTTTTTGTGGCCAGATTCTGAAAGTGTATAAATGGTGGCCTAGATTACACATCAGTGTTAAGAGATGCAGTTCTTGGGTGGGGAGGACATCGGATCTTTCTAGTAATCCATTTATGTCCTCCTTGTTATGGTTGTAGCACTCATTCACTCCAGTTTCCTTCACCCTTCAACTTATTTACTGTGTTGCAACTCTGCTGTAAATTGGATTTAACAATATATATGCTGACGAATCAGGAGAGTGGGATCAAAACTGGGAAACTAACTATTAGAAAGATGTAAGAAGATATAAAATAATGTACTGAGACCTCCTTTATTTCAGAGCTTATTTCTTCCTTCGTTGGTTGCTTTTCCTGCCATCAGTCCTGTTGTTCTACCTTTTGCCATGTAAGTCACCCCAGCTAACATTTACACAGACTTGCCAGCGTTTGACTTACATCACCTCCAAATTTGACAGAGGATAATTTTCATGGTTTTTCACCTTGTAATTTGATCTTCTGCATCATGGCATTATATTCAAATGTGTTGAGGGGGAAAAGAATCTAACATGATTGGTTAGTGAACTGGCTAGAGGGCTACATCCTCCTCTGGTGTAAACTGCCATAGTTCCGTTGGCTTCACCACCATTGACTACACCAGTTTACATCAGCTGACGATCTGGCCTAAATTTTTTAAAGGCAAGGAAACATGGAAAGAATTATTTTATAATTAAGCCTGAGTTCTGATCCTGGTGACTTGCAGCACAGCTGATGGTCAGAGTTTGGACAGTCAAAAATGTTTGTGCAGTGAGACTTGTCATGAAGAAAATAGTCTGAATAAGGGAAAAGACTGTTGGTGCATAAAGGATTGTGAATAAGCATGTAAGCCTGGTTTTAATGTTTTTAGTACTCCCTCTAGTGGATGGTTGTGTAACAGATACACTGTGATTCCTCTGCAGGTTTGTGGAGAGAAACAGCGCTTTGAAAAGCTGATGGAACACTTCCGAAATGAAGATAACAATATAGACTTCATGGTAAGCCTTACTGTCATTAGAAAATTAAACTTTCCTTTTTGCTGTGTCCCTTCCTGTTCCCCGATACTCCTTTGGGGCTTACGTACATTTTTTCTGTTCATTATGTATTGAGTATCTTCAAACTTACATAGCTTCCATTCTTTACTTTGCTCAAATTTTGCTATTGATACTCTTCGGATGTGTTATTATTGGCTACTGTACCTAGGGGCTATATGTGTGGACCATTCAGTAGAGCATCGATCTGGGACTTGGAAACCAGTATTTGAGCCCCAGCTACACCAGTGATGTGCTGTGAGGCTCCCTGTGCCTGTGTCTCCCCTTCTGACCAGGGCCATCCCTACCCATACGCAAAGTACGCAGCTGTGTAGGGCACCAGGAAATACTGGGCACCGCATTTCCTGGTGCCCTGCGCAGCTGCATGCTGCTCCAGCCCCAGCCCCACCTCTGCTCCGCCCCAGCCCCCTCCCCACTCCCGAGGACTGCAGCAGGGGCCCAGCCTGCACTCATCAGCAGCGGGAAGTGCAGCAACCCGGCCCCAGCCGCACCACCAGTGAGTGCTGGGGGGTGGTTCCCCCCTGCCCCACCACGGGGGGGGGGAGGGGGGAAGGGCTGTGTAGGGCCCCAGAATAGCTAGGGATGGCCCTGCTTCTGACCTTTGTCTGTCTTGTCTTGTCTGTTCAGATTGTAAACTCTTATGGGAGAGACAGTTGCTTACCATGTGTTTATCACGATGGGGCCCTGATGACAGATGCGGCCTTTAGGTGCTACTTTAACACCATATGTTTAACAATAAAGCTGGCAATGAGTAAGAAGGGCCATCTACATGTCAAAAATGAAGTTTGCTACAGTGTGCTCCCTTTTGTCCAATTTAATGTCTACCTTTGGGCCCCTAGTCAGTTGCCAATAAGGCCCTTGGTAACAGAAAATGTGGGCACTTATGATGCAGTGGAAAGGCTTTTGTAAAAGTGTCTCATACTATAATATCTTAGTATGTGATCATTGGCAGGCACAACTGGAGGGCTTGTTTGTAGTACTGTGCACTGTAACTGGGTGGGAGAATAGAAAATATCTGAAATCTCAAGATGTGTATAGTGTACATATGCCAAGATCCTCAAACACCCTATGACAGGGAAATATGGCCAAGACTCATTGCAGCCGTTGTCCTTCCTTATCTGTAGATAAATATAACACTAGTTTTTACCACTATTCGTTCCTCAATTTGCTTGTGCATCTTCACAGACACCACTTCCCCTGAAACAGGAAAGAAAATAGAAACATAGCAGAAGAGTACATTGGCACCCATACACACCAAACTCTAGCTCTTGCATTGCAAACTCTGATGAATCATGACATGAATGAGTTTAAATGGTGAACATAATGAATTTGTTATGAACTGAGCCTTAACATAGGTCTTAAAAATGTACCGTATGTGAATTTTAGTGATTCCTTAAGGTGTCAGCTTAAAAGCCCTGGAATCAAAGTCCTCTATTTATTCACAGAAAAGGCACAGCACAGGCATCACCACTGCAAGCTTCAGAATGCTGCCCATGCCAGTGTGCCTCAAATTTGACCTGATAATCCACCCCTTGGGGTGAGAGAATAGGTCTGTCTCTGTGCCCATTCAAGCCTTGGCCTTTCTGCTCAGACTTCTGACAAGGATGGCACCTAGTGCCAATTGTGTTGATGGGTTTTGTGATGTGAACTTCTGTCCATTAGGAATTAGATTAAGACCACCATGGCGTTTCAGGTAGGTTTTGAACTGCATTCCCATGGCAATGATTTTCAGCCCCTGCAAACTTGGGCCAAACTCAAACCCATGATGAAGAAGTGAAAACGAAATGTCTCATTACCAATCCAATGAACCATCTGCTTCTTTTGATACTCTTAAAAAACAACAGAACATGATACCCAATAAAGAATTTTTAAACTGCCGTCTCTGGGCTTGTGCAATAAACAAAATTCTGTGGCTACTTTCGCATGTTGAAACAAAAGCTTTACAAAATCTAAAATAACTATGCTAGGCTTATTGAACTGTCTACAGTGACTCCATACAATCTTCTTGTTGTTGCTCTTTGTTAGTAGTATTGCAGTGGCACCTGGAGCTCCAGGGGGGGACCAGAGCCCCATTATGGTAGGCACCAGATAGATTAAATATTCTCAACTTTGTCCCATTTTTGGCTTCAACTTAATAGAAAGATTTGTCTTATGGACAATCACAAAGGCAATATCCCTACCTGTTCATGATCGTATAATATTCCTGTAACGACTCCAGCAGTTGCTTACATGAAAAAGTAATATGAGGGTAGTATTCATGTATTTTTAGCCTCTTTTACTGCAATTTAGCAACTGGAAACAAGAAGACAGAAGCCTGTGGTCAACCAGCTCTCCACAGGCCACCAGAAAGTGTCCAACTTTATTGATAAACTAACCTTTATTTACATATATCCAGGCTTGGCCAAATTAAATTTTTATTTTTTTTTATAATTTCAACAGATAATATCAATGTTTATTTTTAAGCATTTTTTAAAGATTTTTTTTATAAATTTAAATTTGCACAGTTGTGCAAAATTATGAGCTTCGAGGATTTTTTCAGTTTTTATTGATCTAAAATTTTCACAGTTGCAGGAAGATATGGGGTGGTCAGATAATGGAGGGGTCAGATGATAATTATTTAATGACAGTAGATTTTGAGATTCAAAAAGTTAAAGCTTTATAACCATTAAAACTCAAATTGTCAGTGTCACATGTCAAAATATACAAAGTAAATGCCCTTAAATCAAATGCTAATAATTTCTCAAGCAGCATTTTTCTTACTTTGCCTATCTGTAAATTTCAATTATTATCAATAGAATTTGTTTTGTTTGTGAGTGTATAGTGAAATTGATGTTTATTGAGATTTACCAATAAAAATCAAATCCTTCCAGACCTACACTTATTAGATAGCCTGCTCTAAGGGTAGAGTGTGTCTTTTCTATGTTATGTTAGATGCTTTATATAATTATGGCCCTGTGTAACTGACTATGCATTATTGACCAAATCATGAAGTTCTTATTTAGGTCCTGTTCCTACCTACCTATCCCTCCTCGCACCATCCCATTGTGTTCTCTGACAGTGGGGCCAGTTGTCTCTGGGTACTGACAGGGCATGTGATGTGAACGCTGATCCTTGCCCCCCAGATTAAAGGGCCTTATTGTGCCATTACATTTTTAGAGCTCATCATTGAAGTCAATGTTGAAATCTGATTGAAATGGAACAACATGGCTCTGAGTAAGGATTGTCAAGAGCTGGCCCAATACTAATAAAATCTGCTTCCACCTACTTTTTTCTAAGTGATTAAATACTTGACAGGCCTACAGCAGAAAGACAGAAAATTAATGACAAATGGTTTGACAGATTGGATCCTTCTGTCACCATCTGGTTCTGACTATATCCACATGCTGTTAAAAACAACCTATGACAAATATGCTTTGGGGTTGTGCGGGAAAGCTAGACGGTACAAGATAGAGCCAATGTGGAGAGTTCTTGAATGTTGGATTGCTGAACCACCTATATTGTGTGAGCATTTGGGTTTGTAACATGTGCCAAAGTCAGTTATGGCAGGACGATAAAAAATTTATGGCAAAAAATCAGGGCTCCAGGAGGCATTGTTAAAACTTGAGGTTATAACTGAACATGAACAAAGATATTTCTGCAGCTACTCGACTTCAGCTTGATGTCAACCGGAGAAGATAACAAAAAAGGATTTTTGGTTAACTATATCCTGACCTGGGGGTGGAGGTAAATTAGAGGGTGTTAATGTGAAAAGAGGAAAGAGTAACTAAAAAGAGGTGTTTCAGGGAGGGTTGTTATTGTTGACAGTAACTTGTTACTGTTTAATTTTAAAAATAACTCTTACATTCAGTTACTCTGATCTAGTAAACTCTTTACTCATGTGTATAAATGTTTGCAGTATTAGGATCTGAGAAAGGAACTCAGGATTTGCCCTTATTCTTGCAAGTGTTTACTAAACAAAATAAGAGAGTGTAACAGATCATTTTAAAATTAAGAGGATTTAGCCCTCTGTTAAATTACCCTCCAGTGTACCATTGCTCAGCAGTTTAGGGCCAGTAGTGATACTAAGAAAAAAAGAGTATTTGATTATGGAAACTTGAGAAGAATATATTGTACTATAAAGATTCACATAATGAGGTTAGCTTTCTAGCCACGTTGAGGGAGCATTTTCCAATTAGAAATGGGTCAAAGCTGAAATATTTGGATTTGGATGTCCACTGTCCCCCTCTCCTGTACACACACGCCTCCACCTCCACACCGCCCCCTGCACACCTCCCCCAAATGAAAGGGGTCTTTGAATCGGGGAGGAGGAGGAGGTAGTTATTCAAGCATATCCCTACACTCAACCACAACTGTATGTGCATTGTTGGGGACCTACACAATATTTTCTGCAAACAGATTATTTAAATGAAACATATGCAGTATGGATATTGTGCACACACACACACAGAATCATTTGACACAAACAAGCTATGTTTAACTCTTGGTTAATCAGTTTACTATGTTCTCAAGATCTTGTATAGCAACTCTTTGACCACCTGGAGGCGGTCTCTACAAAACCAGCCATCAGGCAGAATTAGCTGGCATTCTTTTTATTGTGTTCTGGTAAATGGTAATTCAAAGCATAGCCCTCCTGTTCGCTTACTTCTTCCTGCAAAATGTTGATTGACCCCAAAGGGGTAGATTGTTCTTGAAGTCTTAGCTGTATGTAAAGTCATACTACATGGAATTTATCTTCTTTCAGGTAAGTCCTAAGCAGATTGACCAACTGTTTTTAAACACACATACAGTATCATTTTATTTATACTATAATACCTGTGTATCTAAAAAAAATAGATATTGTAGCCTATTAACTGAAAAATATATCAAACATATATATCAGTACTCGATTTTACTGCGTAAAGGTAACAACTATACAAAGACATTTATAAAAATAACTGAGATGAATCTGGCAAATTCTGTGGTCAGATAAGCACGTGCAATTTCCACTGACTTAAATGGGAGCTGGGAACATGTATCTCAGGGCAGAATCTGGCCCAACAACTATTGCTACTCTAAGCTAGATCTATGTAAAATGAACAGGCAAGCTCAGCTGGGTGATATAACCTGACACCCTGCATTTTGCAGCTATCCTTCCACCATCAGCCTCAGCACCACCCTGTCTCATCTGTTATGGAGGGAGTGGTTGTAGTGATGGCTCCAGATGACCTTGCTTGGGAGAGTTTGTTTCTTTCATTGTGTCTGTGTTAGTTTATATGCTAAGAAATATGAATCTTATCATTAGTTACTAAATGTTGGATTTTGAAATCTCCAGGAATATCAACATGGCACCTTCCATTTAAAATGCCCAGTCCTGTTGTCTAATTTAACAGTGCCAGCAGATTGCAAAACAAAATGTACATATCATTATTAAAGAAAAGAATTGTGGCCTTCATTTGAAAAAGGATGTTGTTTTCTTCTCAAGAGCTAATTAAATTACTTCTGGAGTCAGATGGAAATCTAACACTGGATGGACAATCTAACAATTGCCTGGAAACCATTTTATTTCTGTGGACAATGTAAAGGGCACAATAAAACAAAACTGAGCTCTACAGATATTCCTGAACTTTTGAAATCCCACATTTCCATTAATCAGGATAAACTAACACCTTTTAAACCAGGATCCACTACTTTAAACAAAACATCTGACTCCTAGAAGAAAATCAGAGCGTTTCCATTTGTGGTAAATATGACAACATTAAACAATCATAACATCTATAGTGATGTTTGTCAAAAGAGAGGGCCTGAACCAATCCCCATTGAAGTCAGTGGGAGTCCTTCCTTTGACTTCGCTGGATTTAGGATCAGGCCCCAAATCTTGTGCTTTTCGTGATGTCACAAAGGCATGCTGCCTTTGCACACACCATCTGCTGTTCAACTGGCAAGGTTTGTAGTGGATTTTTTCCCTCTCTATCTGAAGCATGAGCTATTATCCCTGGGTAGGAGGGAAGAGAATCATCTTTAAATACTCTTACGCAGTGTAGCAAATCCTAGCATTCTGTACAAAACAAAGGATGCACCGCTATTTCTTGTTAAATTTTCAGTCTGTGATGATTGTTCCCTACAGGTGGCATGTATGCAGTTCATCAACATTGTAGTCCATTCAGTAGAGGACATGAATTTCAGAGTTCATCTCCAGTATGAATTTACGAAATTAGGTCTGGACGAATATTTAGATGTAAGTATGGCCTGGTTTTACTCTGACCAGAATTGGTCATTATCTCCCAAATGGATTAACATATTTGAACAGTGCCAGGGTCTGGATGGCTTGAATGACAATTGGGGTCTCTGCTAGTGCAGAGAATGGCATATTGTGCCTCTCTGTGCCAGCAAGGGCCACTCCATCCCGGATGGTTCACCCCTAACCTCCCTTCTGGACTCCATTTTAGGAGGGCAGTTTACAATGTTATAGGTTCCAGAGAAGCCCTAGCTGCAAAAGCAATAGCGTGAATTCACTGCCTCAGTCCATCCCCCATTGCCTTAATTGGCCAGCACGGTTCACTTCTGGAGTTGTGAGGGCTGCTTGCAGGTCTCTTGGTGAAGGGGGATGTTGAAAGCATTTTGTGTTGCTGCAGCCTCCCAAGTTCTGATCCTGGCGGCCCTGCTCCAAGTTGAGCACAGACCTTTGAGTGAATTTGGTCCTTGCTCTGTATTTTTTTGATCAAAATGTGCAATTAGTTGCTGTTCCAGGTAAGGTGAATGAAACCATACAAGGCTCACACTTCCAGCATGCTGATCTTTCTTCCAAGGGAGCTGGAACCTGAATCTAATATAGTGACCTCTCTGCTGAGAGGGCTGGGCTCATTTCAGACATCTTGGCAGCTAAACTGTTTTCTGCTAGTAGCCTCATAGCAGCAAAGTAAACCCAGTGACAGCTTCTGAGAGCTTCGCTCAGTCCCTGCCCCCATGCTCAGTAATGGGATGCACGGTACGTAACTACCTTCTTGGCTCCAGAAACACCATGTTCTGGGCAGCAGGAATCAAACCATGAGTATGGCAAAACAATGAGTAAATGATCACTTGGTAAAAATGACAAATTGAAGCAAAAGGAAGAAGTAACCTCAGACATGTACTTGGAAGTATGATGTCTGTTGTCAGCAGAACTATCCTTACATTGTTCAAGCTACCTTGATTCTTTCATTCCCCTCATCTCTTTATATTTCTTTATCCCCAACAGCATCGCCCCCACACTGAAAGAGTCAATAAGCCTGCCTAACTCTCCTAGTTTTAAGCATTTATCTTTGCTAGGAGCTGATAATGTTAGTGGCTCTGAGGATTCAGTGATACTTCTTATCTAGCAAGTAAGGGGTATCTTCTCCCGTTTCCAGGTACAGAACTCCTGTTATGTGCAGTGGGAGACATACCTGCCAGCAATGGAAATCTATAAAAAGCACATTGGGGAGAAAAATGGGGACATGCCTTTTAACTCCCCTGAAGTCCATTGAAGCAGGAGAGCTTTTGGAAGGGACAGAGGAGATTATACATATTTTGCTAAAAATGTAGCCATTGTGTCTGCTAAACTGGGACCATTGATGTAAACCTACTCATGGAGCATGGATGAAAATTTGATCTTCATCTTGTAATTATTCATTTCCCCAGACCTAAGTTTGTTCCAAAGTTGAGCCTCACAGCTGGCCATAATGGACCAAATTCATCCCTCATGACATCAATTAATTGGTCTGGTTCTGTTCTTGGGCCCAATTGAGCAAGGTACTTAAGCATGTGTCCGACTTTTAAGCATGTGAGTTAGGCACCTGGCTGAATCAGGACCTAGGTTACCAGGTAAGGTGGGGAGCATTTGTTGAGCAGACACTGTATAAGATAGTGTTTCTTCAAATGATTAAATGCTGTGGTGCTAAGATTAAAATTGACACATCATGCTATTGAATGTTGACTAGAAATCCACAAGCTCCTGACTTTAGAGATTTACTGGCACCTTCTGGAAATGTTCTATTTAAAGAGAATGGTGCTTTTATATCACGTTTCTCCCTTATCCCCATGTATTTCTCTCTCTCCTAGTGTTTTATTATTAGGAACATTTACATGGAAAACAGTATTTTGGTTGCTTAGGAGTTTGTCTGTTCCTGCTGTTCTTTGGCTCTGCTCAGTGATCACAGAGCCAGAGCTACTTTTTGCTCTCTGCTAGGAATATGCACGCATTGACACTGAGCACTCCTTTCTGTGCTGATGATGATCTTCTGCCAGCACAAAAACTGTAATTCATCTAAAAAGATGTTTCATCACAATCTCTTCCTGATTTATGCCTGTTCAGCTCAAAGGTTGACATTTCAGATTATGTGGGCTCATTTCAAACACAGGCAGAACAATAGAGAACAGATACAGTGCCTCTGCACAGGTACACAAGGAGGAAGGCAAACGGAGCCTTTCCCTCATCTTATTCAGGGGTCAGGCACAGTTGAATTCCATTTATTTATCTGAGTGCAATGATTACTGTCACTTACTGCCTCGTGGGGCACTAGCCAGCCCAGAGTGGGTAGGAAGGGGGCAGAGCCCCTCCCCTTCCTTTGTACCAGTTGGCAGAACTGGCTGCTCTTGCCTGTATGCCGGGGAGTTCCAGGAGGTATTTTTTGTCTCCCTGACCACAACATCTCTCCCTCGGAGCTCTCCACTGCAGTGGTGAGGCGTGGCACCACACCAACCCCAGGGTGAGCCTGTTCCTGAATAGCACAGTGTGGTCCACAGTATATAATAGATGTTTGTCAGAGATTTACATGGCACATCAGTGAGTCTTCACATTCTGATTGGTACTCTTGTCTGTGTCTAGCTCTCGCTTATGTGCTGTTAATAGTTATATTCAGATGTTAAGATCTCAAACACCTGCCATTAAAGAAAATGCTAATGTTACTACAGAAAAAAATTACTGCTTAATTTTAAAGTTTGAACTTTTGGGGGCCTCCTTACATTTTGCCATGTCTTATTTGTAACTCTCAGTGATGTTTAAAAACTTAATCACTTCTCTGAAATACGAAAATGGGGCCAAACTTGATTGCAACGTATTTGCATCCGTTCAGTATTTGTGGCCTTGTCATTGCATGCTGCTGAATGCATTTCATGATGCTTCTTTTACTTTGGACTTTCAGAAGCTGAAACACACAGAGAGTGACAAACTGCAGGTGCAGATTCAAGCTTACTTGGACAATGTTTTTGATGTGGGAGCTTTGCTTGAAGATGCCGAAACCAAGAACGCAGCCTTGGAAAGAGTTGAAGAACTGGAAGAAAATATTTCTCATGTTAGTGCAAAGTTGAAATGACCTTTGACTTAGTTAAGACTATGCTGTTAATGCTTTATATTGGTAAGCTTGCTGCAAGCACAGGCTTAGACAGAGGTAGAGCCTCTGGGGGTCAGGATCCTCAGCATAAGAGGAGTCATTTGGGCTGTTTTCCTGATGAGGGATTAAGCAGGTTTTTGGCATCTGGATCTTAACAAATCTTGAAAAATGTCTGGAAAGAACATCTCAGGGATGGTTTCTTGTGCAGCTGGTTATGGAGATCCAGGTGCTGCTAAGTGTGGTATGTCTTCAGTTGGGAAAACGACACTTTATGTTTCCTTCATTTTTGAGAGATGACAGGTCTCCCCTACTGTAGGTCTTGTGGGGAGGCCTCCAACGTTGAGTCAGTGGGGACTTAGCAGAGGCTGCTGCTTCTCTTCGTACTTAGAACTGACTCTGGATTCAATTTAGAATCATTCATGTTAACAATGAAATGGCATCAAGTAGTGGTGGCTACTCCTCAACAATAACCATGTGTTTTTACTGTTGCATAAGAAACTTGTAATGAAAAACAAGACACACAAGAATGTATTTTAGCCCTCATATTCTCCACTCATTAGCTAATTGGTGGCTTTGCTCCTAGGCCACTTACAGACTCAGTGAGAAAAGGGTTCCTCCTATACTTGTGTAATTGATTATCTTGTTTTACTTGACCATAACCATGAATGGGGAAGAGCGCCAGGTTCTCAGATACCACAGTATTGTTGTGATACAAGAGACTAAATAGAATAGAATTGCACTGATTAGTAGTTTGGGTCTAATATGTGTTATGTCTGTCTGTCTCGCTAGGTATTTATATGGTCCCATCTTTGTAGCATCTGAACACCTCACAAATATTAGTGAATTTACGCTCCTAACTGTGAGCTAGGAAAGTATTATCCCCATTTTATATGTGGCAAATTGAGACAAAGGGAGATTAAGTGATTTGCCCAATGCCACACAGTGAGTCTGGATTAGAACTAGAAACTGAACCCAAATCGTCAGAGTTAACCATAGAATCTTCTTTCCTTCCCATTATGTGCACACAGGTCACTGTGCATCTTGAAAAGTCCACCACTTAAGCACTGATCATATGTATACAACTGGTACATGTTGACTGGTAAAATTCTTACCAGAAGTCACTGATTGCAGCAAGGAAGTTTTAGGTTAGACATTCGGAAAAACTTTCTAACTGTCAGGGGAGTTAAGCACTGGAACAAATTACCTAGGGAGACAGCAGAATCACTGTCATTGGAGGTTTTGAGGAACTGGTTAGATGAACATCTGTCAGGGATGGTCTAGGTAATTCTTAGTCTTACCTCAGTGCAGGGGACTGGACTAGATGACCTTTCAAGTTCCTTTCAGTTCTACATTTCTATGATTCCCAGCTTGAGTAGACAGACTCATGCTAGCTCTCATCAAGCTAGTGTGCCAAAAACTGAAGGCAGTTATGTTCAGAGGTGAACAGCAGCCCAGGCGAGCCACCCCATGGGTATGTCCTCAGGCAAGATAGCTCTTGCTGCCGCTTGCTGCTGCCTGTGCCACACGACTATTTTTTAGCATGCCAGCTCATTGAAAGCTAGCTCAAGTATGGGAATCAGGCTGAGACTCCCACCCCCAGCTCCAAATGTAGACATAACCAGAGAATCCTACTCATCCGGCTCACCTGGTTCCTATCTGGGGGACCCGTACTGGTTCTGCTTCACATGCATATGGTTCCTGTAGTCCTTGGTGGGAACCTCACCATTGATTAAGCATGTATGGTCCTAGCTTTGTGGGTTGGAGCGTATGGATTCCAATAGTTCCAGAATTCTTAGTTTCAGGGTAGTTACAGATGGAATCACTTGACAGCCTGGGTCTGCATAGAGTTATGGACAGAAAAACTAATTTACATATAAATTGCAGATTCCTTAGCAATATGGTACAAATAAATAGAGCAGATAAACATTCCATGCCATAAAAGTATAGTTAGAGTTTTGTGCGACTTCCAACACATTCACTAAGTATGTGTAAAGCAGAAGCAGACTGAGAAAGCAGGCATTTGGGATTATTTTAAATCTCTGAGCAGTAGGACTGTGTCTGATGCCGAAAGGAGATGGATAGAGAACAGATATGCACTTGGACTTCATAAAACAAACTGCTAGAGCCTCAAGAGGTAAAGGCTCAGGTGTGTTCGACATGGCTCAGTAATGAGGACTGAAGTGTAGCATTACTCTGAGATGCACTGCTTGCTTTTAGTTTTTCCATGTCAGACATTTTTGGTATCAATTATTTTAGTCTTGAAAATATGACTTTCCTGTTTTAAAAATAAGTGTTTTCCTGACTTGAAAAATAACCCCCAAAGTCGTAACTTCACTCCAAATTTCGAACATTGGCTTGACATAGAACAATTACATTCTTTCTCAAGAGCAATTAGAACTGACTATAATATTCTCTCCCTTAAAGTGCTATTTTGCTCTGAAAAATGCCTTGGTAAAAATGGTGCATTCTTATTTAATAGATCTGCTAACTATGAGTGTTTAGAGACATAATTGCTTACTTTAGTTACTAAAACAAGTTTTTTTCTGCCTTTTATTTCTATTTGCCCAACAAAATCTATTTGGCTATGCGAGTGAAGACTTAAAATTCTCAAGTTCATGCTTTAACAGAATTGTTAATTATGTTCGTTCCAATTGCCGAATCTTTACTTCAAAGTTTGCAGAGATGCAGAAGTCAATTGCACATTACCACTTACAACACACCCCAATTCAGTCAGAATTACAGTTTGGCTTTCAGATCCCATGTTAAGTTTGTAGGATCGGCAATTTACAACAACAACACATTTTTATTTGTGAAATGAGCAAATCTGATCTGACAGTCATTGAAAGACAATAAACCTGGACCCTAGGGATGCAGATTCTACTTTGCAAAGTGAATGCAAAAATGGCATTGTGTGGTTCCCTGATTTTTGTGTCTCGGTGATTTCCAGATTAAATTTGCCCAGTTTATAAGTAAAGTGATAACTTCCTGACCGTTTTTTCAAAGTGGCCCAGCAGTCTTGCTTTCTTTGTAGGGTATCCTCTTCTTGAGCAGACTTGGTAAACTACAGTCTTATTGGGTTGGCTGCTGATCAGATTTAGCAGATGATGTTCAGATTTAACAGGACCATCAACAATACAGTTCATGCCCCATGGACCAAATAATGAAGTCCTTACTCAGTCAAAATTTCCATTGATTTCAGTAGGAGCTTTACTGAATAAGAACTTCAAGATTTGGCCCAGTGTCACTAGCTTACCAGGTACCACTTTTCCAGTTAACGCTACTAATAGTGTTGATTGAGAAATCTCTTACCATCAATATCTTTTTTTCAATTACAGTTATCGGAAAAACTCCAAGACACAGAGAATGAAGCTATGGCAAAGATTGTGGAACTGGAAAAGCAGCTTATGCAGAGAAACAAAGAACTGGATGTTGTTCGAGTAAGTGCGATGATGACATTCCAGACAGATGTCACATTCAGGAGAAAGAGCTCCATTTCATTTTGTATTTAGTATGGTATTCATTGTGTGAAATGGGAGTATGACAGTGAATCGTGATGCTTACACCTGGTTCAGACTTTATGGATTGAACTTTTCTAATGGCCTCTAACTTTGCACCCATAATCAATGGCAGGCGGATTTACTTGTGGGTACAAACAACAGAGGTTCGATATTTAACTCTCTGATTGCCTGGCCAAATCAGACATGTAGATGTGTAAACGTTATCATTCATATCTGCATTTAATTCTACCTATAGTTTTGCACACAGTTGATTGTGGGTGAAAATTACAGGCTGAATTAAAGCCTTCAAAAAGTTTGGGTGCATAGCATCAGTGGAGTTTCAGCAGGTGCCTTGCTTGTGTGTAGAGTCCAAACTCACTCCCTTCCTGGGGTATGGCTTCATTAGTACAGACATTAATCATATAAAATATAATTTAATAAAATATAAACTTCAACCCAAAACTTCTCCACAGGATGGCTGCTTCTAGGCTTACTTCCTCCTGACTGCTCAGGTCACACACTAGATTCTCTCTCTCTCTCTTGCAAGAAATTAGCATCTCCCTTTTATCTGGGCAGGATAACAAGCTATCTATTTCAATGACTCAGCAGAGCCCATTAGCCTTTGCACAGCAAGATCGAGACTAGCTAACAAGCTGGGGTGTTTCAGGCAAACACTGTCAGCATATTCAGGCAACAAGACTTTCTTTCTCCATAGTATGTATCTAACCAAAGCTACGTTATCTTAGGTTCTTTGCTGCACTTTATATCCATAGGTCTCATAGAGAGATTTATATTTATATAGGGAATGGAGCTACACCAATTTACACTAGCTGCGGATGTGACATATAATCTCCACAGCAGGTTGTGCGGGTGTTGCTAAAGAAATGGCAATAGGCAAGTTACATCACTATTAAATATTTTATCTCTCTTATATGTTTGTCTCATTTTGTAGATTGTTATGAAGTCTTTGGTCTCTGTTTTTTTCCTGTCTGAAGTACATTAGATCGTAAGGAAACAGTTATATCATTGGTGTAGAGCAGGGTTTCTCAGACTTCATTGCACTGTGACCCCCTTCTGACAACAAAAATTACTACATGACCCCGGGAAGAGGGACTGAAGCCCAAGCCCCACCACCCCAGGCTGGGGGGCCAAAGTCCAAGCCCTGCCATCCTGGGGGGTGCCAAAGCTTGAGGGCTTCAGCCCTGGGTGGTGGGGCTCAGATTTTGGCTTCAGCCCCGAGCCCTAGCAAGTCTAATGCCAGCCCTGGCAACCTCATTTAAACGGGGTCACGACCCTTTCTGGGGTCCCAACCCACAGTTTAAGAACCGCTGGTGTAGGGAACTATACCCGTATCAGGCAGACAGCTAGAAGGACAGAATCAGGGCTTCAGAGCCCCTTAGAGGCTTTTGGCCATGCTATTGTGCGCAGCTACCTAGACACTGATATGGGCCATTGGTCCCATATGTCCTGGACACTCGGGGATACAATCCCTGCCCCAGAATGTGAGCCTCAAGCATTCATCAGTTGCACAGGTCCCCAGTGGCCTTCCGAGAACACAGCCACCACTCCTAGGCAAGGCAAAAGGGGAGAGACCAGGAGCAGGCTCAGCTCAGTTCCTTCTTCTACCAAGTGTCCAACATGTGCTCATAGGCAGGCCAGGCAGCTAGCAAGTGGACATGGAGCAAGCAAGGGAAGGCCACAGTTCGGCTGACATATGATCATCATACCCCATGCTATTTATTTAGGATTAACATAATCCTAGTAGTCTACATGGGATATATTTTAGCACTAATGTCCACAAATTCTATCTTAGTACTCAGAGTTGAGATTCTTTATACAACTCATTCGTGTACACATTCTTAGTGCTAACATGGGGGGAAACGCAAAATGAACCCTCTTTTGGGCAAATGAAGAGGGATTGCTCTCATCAAAATGCTTTATCACTGAGCAGCAAGGGGCAATCCAGTGCCATGCTGTCATTCTATTTCTGGCTCAGCTCTATGCTGTCGTTTGAATGCGAGTAAATTCTTTACTTTTGGACAATTCTGCAGGAGATTTACAAAGATGCCAATACCCAGGTTCACACGTTGAGAAAAATGGTCAAAGAAAAAGAAGAAGCCATCCAGCGGCAGTCAACCCTGGAGAAAAAGATCCATGAACTGGAAAAGCAAGGGACCATTAAAATTCAGAAGAAAGGTGATGGTGACATCTCTATTCTTCCTGTTGCTGTGGCCTCTGGGACACTGCCATCAGGGTCAGAAGCTACAATTGGCGCATTTGTGGGACCAGTGACTGGGGCTACGTCTTCAGTACCGTTGCCGCCACCTCCACCCCCATTACCACCAACATCTGAGACAGGTGAGAAGTTTTACGACTCAAGGGGCAGGTGTGAGGTTGGAAATTTATGGTGCAGCTCACTTTGCTTGATCTCCCTCACACTGGTTTCATGCTGGTTTAAGCACCATTGAGGGTGAAACTTAGGCTCCATGTCACACAACAGACATAGTCACGACAGTGAATATTCATGGATCCAACTTGACAAACCCAAGGAGTATTTGAACTCAGATGCAGAAAACAAAGTCTGCTATGATTAGAGCAGATGGTTTTGTTTCATTCTTTTTAATGAGATGCACACACTGGTATGTAGAGTGACTAGGGGCCAGATCATCAGCTGCTTTACATCAGCATCGGTCTGTTGAAGTCAGTGAAGCTACCAGCTTCAGTTTACACCCGCTGAGAAATCTAGCCCAGAGACATAATCTTTTGTGGCTTTTAATTCTCTCAGAGGTAATTCTTTGGTGGGTATTTGTTGTGTTCTGATTAATGCTTTCAGAGGCAAACATGTCTTTCCCCCTTCCTTTTGTAGTGCAAAACGGTCCTGTGACAGCACCTATGCCACCTCCGCCTCCGCCTCCACCTCTTCCTGGTCCAGCTGCAGAGACAGCCCCAGCTCCTCCACTGCCCCCCCCACCGCCACCGTCAGCACCCCCTCTGCCAGGAACAGCCTCTCCCACGGTGGTTTTCAACTCAGGGTTAGCAGGTAAAGCGGTGAAACTGACATGCGTGCCGCACCAGTGCTTTCTTCAAACTAATTACAAAAAAATCTAGCCATGCGGTTTGGAAGGAGCTCCATCAGAAAGTAACTTTTTTTTAAAATTAATAAATTAAAAAAAAAATCAAATTGAGAGCATCCCCCGATGATGATAAAGCACAGAGAGAGACACCCCCTTACTGATCCCCGACATTCTACCCACCACTTGGAATAGCCGGAGTTTATAAAATTGCTAGTGTATTTTATGAAGGATTCCCCACTGCTGGTCCCTTCTCATATTATAATTAAAGCAGGTCAAAACGTTGTTTTCTTTTACAGAAAATGGCTTTTTTCAATAACACAAATTTTTCCAAAAATGTTTGTTTTTGTCAGAATCTTGCAGATTTTCTTCAGAATTCAATCATGTGTGGTTTAAAACCAAAAAACGAAATAAGATATATAATAATGGTTGCCAAAACCCAAAAATGTTTCAGGTTTGTTTTTTCAGTGAAAACCTGAACATTTTTGAAGAAAGTTGAACAAAAACGAAAACTTCTTTGGTTTAGTCGCAATTTTTTCTGGGAAAAGAAAGTCCTTGACCAGATCTAATTATATTATTTTTATGCCCTATTTGACTTATACTGAGTACCTCACCCAGCAAGTGAGTACTACTTGGTATCACCCCCCCAAGAGATCATGAGAGCACACTATAATTGCAGAAAGAGAAAAGCTGAGGAGTTCTGATTAATATATTTTTAAAACCGATTAAGTATTCCCACCCTTTGATCTTTTGTTTCCTTTGAAGGAGGAAAACTCTGAGAAGCAGAGTCACCATGGAACTAGTTTAAAAAAATAACACGCGTATAGCTGAGATTACTGATTAGGCTTTCCCTGGCAGGCTTATAAAAATAGTACTCCGATTTCAAAGCATGTGTGCTACTGTAATATTCCTTTGACACCATATCTTCTTAGGCTAATAATATGCAAGGGGCTATAGTATGTGGTTTCCTTTCACCTTTCTCTTCCTGAAATTCGTCCCATATTCACACTCAGTCCTGTGCTGATAGGAAGAGTGAGCTGAGCAGAAGAGGGATTCTGATTTGGGGTTTTGGAATGGCTTTATAATGTCTGCTTGCCTGCCTGGCTGACCTTCTCTCTGTCCTTTTCCTTTTTTAATCTACAACTGTTGGCTTGATTTTGTCATTAGTCATAGACCGCCCTGTAAAGCTGGTGCTCAGTCAGCCTGCTCCATTTCTGTGTATTGTCTTTCTACAATTAATATTGTTTCCTTTGAGTCAAGTGTGATTTGGAGGAATATTATATGCCTCATGCTGCAGTGTGGCCCATTAAAATCCACTCAGTTCCCTGAGCAAAGCTCATTAATGAGAAGAAAAGGGTCCTCTGCAATGCTCAGGAATCTCATCACAGGGTTTACTTGATTTCTGGTGCCAGGTTTAAATCCTGTAGCGAGTGCTGAGAGTGTTGAACTACAGAAAATTACAGAGCTAGTTGGTGGATAGAAAATGACTGAGATAGGATTTACATATGGTATTTACGTGTGAGTAAGTATATTGCACACCAGTGTGATGGAGGTGGACTTCCTAAGTCTGTGAACTGGTTGGTTCTAGGAAGGAAAATAACCTGAACTCGATTTTGAAAGCTGCCTGAAATGGATACTGATGCCACCCTCACATATTTATTAATTCACAGCCAGCTGGAATTTAGTTAGCTTAGTCTGTGTTGCCAAGTACATGTCTCTGTGCATTGTATATGAGTGGGCCATGAGGTTTTCATTGTGAAGAAAAACTCAGTTGATTTGTACCTCTTATTTAAAAAGATAATTGTAGGATCCTGTCGCACAGTTCTCCTATACTGTAGCTTACTATAATGTTCCTGACGTATTTTTGGGCCAGTGTAGTATAGAGGACTATTCTCTAGTATTTGTTCTTAAGGAAATCCACTGAGCCAAGGAAGATGAAAGTGTCAAATCTTGATAAAATGCCACATAGAAAGGAACATTTCTCCCACTGCTTATTCGTACAATGTCATGTGATCACCTTATCATGATGTACTGGGAATTTGTGAATTGATGAATTATACTATTCTAACCATCACTAATTTTTTTTCTCTTTGTTCTTTCTGCTTCCGGGTAAGATGGGCCAATCAAGCTTTTCTGTAGGTTCTTGCCAACTATTTTAAGTATTTACACCCATTTCCTTTCTGTCCCTTTTGTGCTGTGACCTCCTCTTCCTCTTTGTTATTTTAATTTCAGGCTTGCTTAATTTTTACATTGTTTCTAGAGTGTGAGCTGCTTGTTAATTACCTGAAAATGTCAACCAGGTGTGCAAACAACATAGGGAAAAGAGGGTTTATTTTAATGCCTTTGGACGTTAAAGTATGCACCTTCAGCAGGGCTGGCTCTAGGTTTTTTGCCGCCCCAAGTGCAAAAAAAAAAAAAAAAAAAAAAGCCAGAGTGCCGCCCCTTGAAAAGTGCCTCCCCAAGCATGTGCTTGGTTTGTTGGTGCCTAGAGCCGGCCCTGCCCGTCCCATAACTTTGTGCATGCTGTTGAACAGAATTATTTCTCAGTAGCAAGGTACTGATTTAGCAAAGCACTTAAGCAGATGCCTAAGCCCCATCAACTTCATTTAGGTCCCACTCACTGACTTCAGTGGTATTAAGCCCATGTGTAATGGGGTTTCCACTCACTGTTAGTGCTTCTCCTCTTGTCTAGATCCGGGAAAGAAGCTCTATCAGAGTCAAGTGCACCTTTGTGCCCTGTCTGTGATAGTCTGCCAAGTCACCATATAGTCCACTTCTTCCAGGGTTATGAAGTCCAACAGGACCACTGTCCAAATGCCTTTTCTGGATGTTGTTCTGCTCCAGCTCAGGACTCTGTTCCACTATAGCAGTGACTGTAGAGGAACCTGGGCCCACCCCCTACACCAGGCTCCAGTCCAAGGACCCTATAACCAGCAATCCAGGTCTGCTCTGTCCCTACCCCTGTTGCTGTTTCCCTGGGCTCCTTCTTACCCAGCCTCTCTCTTGCCACTTGTCTGTTTCTGTGATTATCACTGGAGGCCACTCTACTCCCCATTGCTACTTCATCCCCTCCTAGCCTCTTGCTAGACTCCTTACTTCAGGGCAGAATCTCAAGACTTATTCTCCCCGTGGACTTCCTCCATGTCCCTGATGACTTCCCTCATCCCAGGGAGTGACTGCAGCCTCCTTCTGCTTTCAGCCTCTTAGCTTTATAGTGCTGTTCCAGCCTTCCCCAACTGGGCTTCACTGTTAGTTAACCCTGGCCCTCCCTCTCCCAGGTGAAGCCAGGGAACCTAATTGACCTCTCAGGCCTTTGTTAACCTCATTAGGGCTGGTGTGGGGTGCACACCCCATCACACTGTGCTTTAGTGTTTTGCTGAATAGGATTGGAGTAAATCCACTGCTTAAGTGCTATGCTGAATCAGGGCTCTCAGCCTGTAAAGCCTCTCTTGGAGTCTATTCCCCATTCAAGATCCTGTAACTGTTGAAGTCAGTGGCGGAACTATCATTGACTTCAATGTGTGTGGGATCAAGTCTCCAGATTGCATGCATAATTGCTGTTTAATTGATGGCATTTACTCATATACCTCAAGGAAAGAGTAGGGTGTTACCTTACACATTTAAACATGGTTCTGTAACAAAGGCAGGGAATACTTTTGTTCCATTTAGTATAGCTTCTCTTAAAGCTGGGCAAGTAATTCACAGTGAATCATTTATTCATAAATGTAGTTTCTTTTTCTGTGTCGGTTTCTGATTTTGTCACTATTCCAGGTATTTATTATTCTAAATTCTTAATCAAGTAATTCTTGCAATTGTGTTGTAAGCAGTTCATTGCATTTGCTGGTCAAACTCGATTGACTAGTGTTTGATTTGTGTTCCTCCATCCTGACTGGATGACTATAACTCTGGCAATCATGTTTCCATGTGAATACTCAAATTTACAAATTCAAATTTTATTTTGTGAATGCTCTCTGTTGTCCACTTAAAATTCAGTGTTTCTACAACTATTCCTGCCAGTAAGCTCGTTCCTTAGAATGTCCATGGAAAGTGAACACAAAAGGGACAACAGACACAGAAGAAGTGAATTCTTCTAAAAATTTGAATCAGAGAAAATGAGAGACATGAATGAGAGAAAAATGTTTGTATCATTTGCCCAGCTCTAAAGCACAAGAGGAGAGTGAAGTCTGAAAAAGATGGTCTCTGTCCTGGAAAACAGTACATGGAAGAGTACTGATGAGAGACAAACTGATTCCCTTTTTTCTTTCATGCTCAAATGTTATAGCTCAGGGTGTAACCTGACCATGTGGGTGGGACTGGGAAGAAATCTGCTGCTCATACAGCATTGCACAATTGTCTAGCTATGTTATCGTGTGTGTCGGGGGATGTAGAGGGAAACTAGTATATCTGTCTTGGAAGAAGAGATGTGTTCAAAACAGAACTCCGTATATGAACAACCCTGAACTTTGGGACAGTTTGCATCTGGATCAGAATTTTACAGTTTGAAACTACCTGTATTTGGAAGTATTATATATAGGACACTGCTGGAGATGGTCTGGACTTCTGTCGCTCTATTATCTCAATTTGTTTCAATGGACCAGATGACAGTTTTACAGGTTAAATGGCTTTTTCCAACACTGGGGGAATAAAAAGCAGGGTTTCTCTCTTTCTGAGTGTAGCCTGAAAAGAATTTAATTGTTCACTCCACATTTGAAAATAACTTAACCACATTAATGAACAAACTATAATGATCATCACAAACTCTTAGTGATTGGCTGGGCCTCTAAATCTCAGAAACAATGAAAAGCAAGTTACCAAAGTAACCAATCTACTTGAGATCATTTAGAAATACTGGGGTTTCACTGTTTTTTTTTTTTTTGGCAATTTGACCTTTCTCTTATATGGCTTAATTAACCAAATTATCTGTACCATGGGATGTTTGAGGTTAGAAGGACCTGCAGTGAGTCACCGACTCCATACCTCTATATCGTCTCTTATTAATGTTTAGAATTACTATCCTTAGATGCCTGTCTAACCTTAGATATCTCCAGTGATGGAAGCGCCAGAGCCCTCCTTGGTAGCTTGTTCCACTGCCTAATTATTCTCAGGGTTATAAAGTTTTTCCTAGCAATTAACCTACATTTTCCCTGCCCCAACTTTAGCCTATTACTTCTTCTTCTGTGCTCGTTCACCAATGAGGATTAATTGGTCCCATCTTCTATAGCATCCCTTCAAAGTTACTTTAAAAGATTTATTGGTGCTGCACAATCAGAGAAGGCAAAAGCATTTGTTACCCCAAGATATAATTGTGCTAAAATTGGAGACTGGCTTTTATGTGCTTTAAAATACAGACAAACTCAGGCTTGTGTGAAACAGTAGAATCCCTTCCCAACAGGCTATGGAAGCCTCTGTTCCCTTGTAACAAAATCTTTGTAAAAGGGCTTCTCTTTCCCTTGTCAAACACTACTGATTGAATCCTCTGCTAGACAGAGGACTCACTTTTAGCTGAATCCTCAGCTACAATCCCCTCTCTCGGTTTAATCAAAAGGATGTACGTCTTCAGCTAGCACCTCTAGCTGTTGCTAAAAGCCTTAGTCATAGTGCCGCTGCCTTGATGTCAGCTTGAACAACTTTATCTACAGCACTGATTATTAAAAGTAAGGTAGTAAGGACTGAACAACAACTGAACAACAAGGACTCACACACCAGCAGCCCAGGACTGCAAGGTACTGAGCATGCACAATCCGCATTAACATCAACGGGACTTGAGGGTGTTCAGCACCTCCCATGACCTGATGTTACATCCAGAAATGGGATGTCCTCTGGGAGAACAGAACTCAAGTCACATACCATTTTATCCATTTCCTACACTGGTTAAAAATTATTTTGGTTTCTAAACCAGGCCAGAACAATATTAAGAACACACTATATTAGAGTAACACATTTGCTTTTGTGAAATTTTCTTAATCTCCAGCTTCCACTAAAGGTATGTGAATGCCGGGTATAAAACAGCTGAATAAAATCTCTCTCTGCTGTTTGTCTGTCACGGCAGCATAATCTTTTCAGGCTTTTAAAAGTGTTTATTTAGCCCCACTGGTTCTTCCTCCAGTGCTGAAGTGCCATCTGCAAAAAACTGTGTCTGGTTGCTCCAGATGTTTCTCAATTCTTCCAGCATTTGTAATTTCATTCTCTTTGGTGTCTTTAGCTGTGAAAATCAAGAAGCCAATCAAGACAAAGTTCCGCATGCCTGTCTTTAACTGGGTAGCTCTCAAACCCAATCAAATTAATGGGACAGTCTTCAATGAAATTGATGATGAAAGGATCCTGGAGGTATGAATGCTGCATATTGTGTTTTGCTTCTCAGTACTATGTGCAGTGTAAGTGAATGTACAGCTTTGCAAAGACAGATCATCGTAGGAATTATTTCTGAAAGTTATTGCTTGTGTTGTTAAATAGGAATAGTTTCAGCTGCTTGAGATCCCCAGTAAAAGGGCATGAAACGGCTTTCAGTTTACCCCAGCCGAGAATCTGGGCCAAACTGACTATAAAAGTGTCCGTCTTTGATTGAAACAAATGAATCAAGATGGTCGATGGCATTTTCCCAATATAAACATGCTGATGCCATTTATGGGATGCAGGATCCTGTAGGTTGCTGAGTGCTGTTGAAGGAGAGTTGGAGCATCAGTGTAGTAGGGTTGAGCACTCAGCTTTTGGATAGTATACACGAGGCTATAGATGGTAGAAGGATGAATAAAAAGCTGAAAAATCTTTTGACCTTAATTTCACAAAATCACATGCTATAACACTATTATAATGTTTCTGCAGACTATTGTCGGCAAGGGTGGATGTGCGTATATCAACATAGTGTGGCATATACCTACATACTCAGTCTGAAAGTCTTCCTGTGGAATTCTGAGAAAACTCTGGACAAGTGCAATTTAAAAAAAATATTTTTGTGGGGGGGATTTCTTTCCTTTTTAGGATTTAAATGTGGATGAATTTGAAGAAATATTCAAGACAAAAGCTCAAGGTCCAGCCATTGATCTTACTTCAAGCAAACAAAAGATAACTCAAAAAGGGTCAAACAAAGTCACATTATTGGAAGCAAACAGGGCCAAAAATCTTGCCATCACTTTAAGAAAAGCTGGAAAGACTGCAGATGAGATATGCAAAGCTATTCAGGTGTAAGTGCAAAACTTGTCGATGGAGCAATCATATTTAAGATTTACTCTGCTTTTTGGTAATCAGCATACATAGAAAATCTGGTTTTGAATTGGCAGATAATACAAAGGTTTTTGCAGCTGCAAAACATTCAAGAATAAGGATCCCCCACAAATCATTGATTGCATTCTCCCTAGATGTGTTAACCTGCAATTTTATGATATCACTCTGCAAGACAGTGCAAATTATCTTAGAATTTTTTAAAAAAAACCTAATTAATAGTTCTTAAAAGAATGCCATCAACGTAATTCACATATGACTCCTATTATGCTGCATTTCCTATAATAACTGAAAATTAAAAGCAAGCCTGAGACAAGTATGGTAAATATTAAGAATAGGTGAAAAGTTTAGTTTTTGCCATAATGTCTGGATTTAATCCACATGCATTGAATACAGTTTTAATGGTATTGTTTATGTAATGATTAGACACAATGCCAAATGCAAAAATGATACAAGTGTGTACTACCAATCTTAATGAAGGAATGTAGTTTCATGTCCTGCTTCATAAGATTCATCGTGCACTTTAAGGGTACGTCTACACAGCAATTAAACACCCACAGCTGGTCCAGGTCTTGGGCTACAGGACTGTAAAACTGCTGTATAGATGTTCAGGCTTGGGCTGGAGCCTGAACTTTGGGACTCTGAAAG
Source organism: Eretmochelys imbricata (assembly GCF_965152235.1). Classification (NCBI taxonomy): domain Eukaryota; kingdom Metazoa; phylum Chordata; order Testudines; family Cheloniidae; genus Eretmochelys; species Eretmochelys imbricata. Next base: position 28,725,528 of record NC_135582.1, read on the forward strand.
GTGGGGAGAGTCCCAGAGCCCAGGCTCCAGCCCGAGCCCAGACATCTAGCCCCACAGCCAGAGCCTCACAAGCCTGAGTCAGCTGACCCAGGCCAGGCGCAGTTGTGCCCCGGGTCTTTATTCCAGTGTAGATGTACCCTAAGATACATTCCAGTTCACTTTCTTTAGTCTTTGGAACATATTGGAGATGATTACTTGCCTGTCAAAGCCAACATTTTGTTAGGCTAGAGTACTCATTTATTACTTCACTTTTCCCAAGTTAGACTCGAAAGTGTTAGCGTTTGCAGCCATGATGAGCATCTAATGTTTCTCTGTGTGAGAACACCTCAGACATAGGTTTGGATGTTCAGACAAACATTGATTCATTCTTCTAATCTGGCCAAATAGTAACATACTCTCAATCTGATGCTGCAGATCTAACTTTGTAGGTTACAAGATCCTTGTCCTTTTACACAAAATTAGTATCTTCTCTTCCCTGCTTTCATACTCCAGTATCTTATAGTTGGGGATCACCAGGGCTTCCCCCATTCTGCAGCCAGTAGGTCAGTTCCTTGCTTTGTCCAGCACTGCTGTGTTCTGCTTGGTCAGCCGTTTCCTTATTCACACAAGCCTTGGTCTTGAAAGTCTTTGTGTGCTGCACAGCAGAGTGGCAAGGTGTTTGCTTTCCATGGATGTGAGAGTGGAGGCTTAGAAGTGAGCAACAATAAGATTGTGAGTCCTCTGCACCCACTGGTTTACTTGTAAGTGCTCAAAATAAACATAAGGTCTAGCCATGGCTGAAAAATGGCCATATCTGAGGTAATGTGAAATTAAGTGTTGTCCTCATCATGTTAAAGATGTTACCACACGTCCCCCTTTAAGACTTACTGAGTAACATGGCAACCAGGCAGCAACATTCACATTAATACAGCTTCAGTTACCAAGCTTATTGCTTTGAACATGTGCTTATACATTTAGCACTCTGCATATGCATTACACAGGATCAAGCCCTCCCAGCCCTGCACACCCAGAACAATAAAAATGGAGGCCCAAGGCTTCACTGTAAGCAATGCATGACCTAGTCAGCATCAGAGGCCACCAGTGTGTCAGGGATGGCAGGAAACTCCTCAGGTTTATTTTTATTGTCCCAGGCTTGTGTATGGCACAGGCCTCCAGGAGTCATGTGCTCTGCCCATTTGAATAGGGATCTTGGGGAAGGCAGGTTGCTGCCGTTTGGTTGGCTTTGCCAAAGCAGACAGGCCTGTCATATTTGGTGAGTCCTTCTTATAACACCAAGCTTTCTGTATTTGTTATGATGTAGATTTGACCTGAAGACGTTGCCAGTAGATTTTGTCGAATGTTTGATGCGATTCTTGCCCACTGAGAACGAAGTGAAAGTGTTACGGCTCTATGAGAGGGAGAGGAAACCTCTTGAGAACCTGACTGATGAAGATCGGTTCATGATGCAATTCAGTAAGATTGAGAGGCTGATGCAGAAGATGACCATCATGGCCTTCATAGGCAACTTTGCAGAAAGCATCCAAATGCTGACACCGGTAAATGAGCCACAAGCGATAGAGCAAAATAAATTAGCGTTGAATGAATTCTAAGGTGTGCAGCCGTTAGGGCTTCCCAAGTGGAACTCAGGTTGTCATTCCAACACTCTGCATCACTTTTTAAGATACTTAGAAGAAACCTTCTTTCTATTTTACTTCACCATCTAGGTATAGCCGATCAGAAAATTTTCCTTGGAAAATATTTTCAAAGAGAAAAGAGGAAAAAAATCTCAATCAAAATGTTCACCAAAAAAAACTGTTTCATGTTTTTCAGTCAGTTCTCTATCTATCTTAGGGTTAGGAATTTGAGTCTAATGACCACAGTTTAGTTTACACCTTGCCTCATGGGCTCTAAACACTACATCCACAATGATTTTCAGGAGTCTAGCTCTGTGAAGCCAGGTACCTTGGAGTTGTGTGGTGTCATAAACCCTTTGCAGATCCAGCAGAGATATGTTAAAGATAGATGGAAGATATGAATATCATGATGAATCATTGAAGTTCTTGAGAGGAAAGGAAAAAGAAATAAAACCAAATCAAACCGAACAATTTTCTAGCTATGATTATAATTTAATATTGTTATTGCAGTGGTGCCCAGTGTCCTTGGATAGGGCCAGGACCCCCCAGAATTGGTGACATCAATGCTTTTTACGTAACCCACTAGAAATGATTTATAGCATTTCCATTCATAGTACAGAAGAGAGTGACTATAGTATTTAATAGGTTACATTTCTAATTTTTAAAGATTGTCATCTAAGATATGCCTGCAAAATTTGTGCATTTGTGTCCGCAAACTCCACATCTCTGTATGCAAATACAGGCTCAGATTTTACAGACACAGTTTAGATGACAGTCTGTGTCCCAAAATGTTCATAATGCTTCTTTTTATTTTACACTTTTAAGAATTTAAAAGTGGTTTTAATATAGAAATCATATTGTTTGACTCATTAGCTGAAACTGACGATGAGTTAATGATGTCCGTGCTATCTATACTGGTATCTTCCTAAGGCCTGTTCACATAATTTGATACATCTTTCATTGTCATAAAGAGCGTGGCACTGTAGAACCACGCTTGCATTTTATTTTATTCTACATTAAGCCTGCAATGCATGTGAACAACTTGAAATCCATACACAGAGGGGAAGGAGAATATTCATGTCAAGATCCCCATCGTGCAGATCCAAGAGTAGAATTTGAGTGCTGACTTTTGCCTTGCATTTAACGTTTTATATGTATTAACTACACCTCTTCTTATTTGCTTTTAGCAACTCCATGCAGTAATAGCAGCATCTGTCTCAATAAAGTCATCCCAAAAGCTCAAGAAAATACTGGAGGTAAATACAATTTTATTTACATACACATGTACTTTAAATGAGATAATCAATGCTGTTCCTCCCCGCATACCGGAATATATCTACCTGCTTATGTTAGAAACTCACCGTTCAAAGATATCGAGTGGCATGCATATGTATTGACTATTACCCCTTTCTCTCACTCTGGCAGATAATCTTGGCGCTTGGTAACTATATGAACAGCAGTAAAAGAGGAGCAGTTTATGGGTTTAAACTACAAAGTTTAGATCTGGTGAGTAGAAGAATGACAACTTGGCTGGAAGCTAGCTTTGGTGGGGAGGGTGCCTGCTACTCAGTTCTTCACCTCCACCCAGTTCATAAAAAAACATGTTAATGACAGCCTTGCAATGGACCATGCATGTCATTCAGTTGAGAGACAAGGTGGGGGAGCGAATATCTTTTATTGGACCAACTTCTGTTGGTGAGAGAGACAATTCATTAATTAATTGGAGGACCTGTGCTTAGATGGTTTCTGGCTTGGTGGAAGAAGGGTGGTGATGGGATAGATGGGTGAAATAAAAATAGAAGGGGTTCAGGGGCTGTAGTGAAGGTTTAAATGTCTTCAGTCATATGTGACATGAGATTGGCTGCTAATCCATCACAACTCCAGCTCAGAGTTTGGGACAATTATCAGTCACTGCCGAAGACAACAGACAGTATAGCAGATCAGGTTGGCTGTGCATTAGCAGAGCTGTATGGGGAAAGCTCTCACAGCATCAGCCTACACTCTGCCTGGCTTTAGCTAGTACTACCCCTCACCCATCTGTCAAGAGAACTAATGTTTGGCAAGTCCCACCCAGCTTTTAAAACAACAGTGGAAAGACAGATCAGAGTGAACAGGTGGGAAATAGCCAATGAGTAGATGCATAGTGGATGCCAACTGCATTTTAAAATATGACTACATTGAATAGTAAGAACAATTTGATTTGGGAACCTACTTACTCCCATGTTAGTCTCAAAAGACGTGCCTCTAATTTGTAGACCAAACTTTCTCAGCATTCCTTAATTATTTTTCTTTGTGTTTCCCCATCTAATAAAGTATCAGTTCAGTCAACAGATAATTTATAGCCTGGCCTTTACGACACCTCAATCCAACAGTTTCCTTGCCTTTTGCTTGTAGCTGTTAGACACAAAGTCAACGGACAGAAAACAAACGCTGTTGCACTATATATCCAACGTTGTGAAAGAGAAGTATCACCAAGTATCCCTCTTTTACAATGAGCTTCATTACGTGGAGAAAGCTGCTGCAGGTACTGTGACCGGTGTTGCCCTTGTTAGTATGTGAACCAGGTTCTGATGTATTTTATCCTCCTATCCCCATGAGCTGTTCAAGAGAAAGATCGGAAGTTTAATTTGTAGGGCAGTTAGGACTGTGATGAAGCCCCTTTTTTGGGGATGACATCAAATGTAGGGTGCCAGATAAAGGTTGGATAAATATGAATGTGGAGGATACATTCATGTCACAGAACTATTGTATTTGACATTTTTATACTTTTATTCTTATTTCTATTGTGATAACACCTAGAGGTGCCCGGTCATGGACCAAGACCCCATTGTGCTAGGCATGAACAAAAAAATAGGCCTTACCCCAAAGAGCTTACAACCCTTAATACTTTAAAATGGGTCATCGAAGAAACAACAGCAGCCACTCCCTTAGGGAAGCACCAATTGTTTGGATTAGAATTTGCACGGTTAAAACAATACAAAGTTAAAAGACTACAGATCAACATTAGTATTACAAGCACAATGTGCTCGTTAGCTTTCCACAATGACGTCTAATGTCTGAGTCCTTGAGGTCTGCCATAATAGGAGAATACCAAGGAATCAGTCAATGGAGCTAGCTATCAAGGACTCAGTAATGCCATTGGATGTCAGCTGTAAAGGATTTGATCTGAATATACCTGCAGATGTATGAAAGCAAAGGATAAGCATGGGACCAGCGCAAGATCTGTACACAAGGCTCTTTGATGATAACTTTTAAAGCAACCACTGTGTAAATTACACTTTTTCAGGTCATGGCTCTAAGACTATCTGTGCATTCAAGATACTTTTGATATAGATGTCACACTTAATTGTAAAATATTTCTGTGGTCTTTTGTTGTGGGCAATAGTTCACGTGCCTCCTCTTCTTTCATTTGAATCGGGATTATGGAAGCGGCATCCCCACTCTGCATCACAAATAGAGTGGGCGACTAATGTCATATTTCTGCAAATATTTATATTTCCCCCATGCTTGTATACCTTTTCTCTTCATTTTGGCCATGCTTGTGTACCTTTTCTCTTCTCTTTCTATGAACATGTAAATGACCAAGATTTACTGGTCCACATGGTCACAGAAAGTGAGTTTCAGACCTGTGAGAGTGAGTAGTCACAGACACCAAACTTCGCACTCTTCCTAGAAGTGCTGGTGTGAAATCCAGCCAGCAAACAGATGCAATGTAACCTCTAAGTGTGAATACCGAATATTTGCAGAGAATTTTTCAAGATCAGTATAGAGTTTAAGAAAATGTGAATAACAAATACATTTCAGGACACTGATTGTGAGCTGCTTGTGGATATTACATAAGTAGAAAAAGAGTCTATATTTGTTGAAGAAGCTATTCAGCATCAGTTACACAACTGTAATCTCAAATGAGCAGTTTAAATTGCTGCCCAGCAGGATTCTGATATTTAAACTACAACTCGTTAGCCTTCAGTAGATTTTAGGAATACATTTTAAACACAGGGAAGAGAAAACTAAGTGCTGTGTTCTGTGCATTAGTGGGTACTCTGTGTATGCTGTGTGCTTGTATGGATGAAACTGACCCGCATACAAGAGTGTCTGAACAGTCAGTTATTTTCGGTGCTACCATTTGGAAATGCACCAAAGCATTTATGAATTTTTATCCCAAGCTAAGACAAGTCAAAATCCTGATTTCTAATTATACGGGGCAATCTGTGGCTTAATATTTACCAAGTTACCAACTCTGAGATCCTGTGTTATAGCCTGGATTTATGAAACACTTCTCATTAAGGAGTTAAGAATGTTTGAATTTAAGCCTATAGTAGAGTGTTTGTGTCACTCTCGCTACAAAAACACTTCAGCATTTTTGTTTATTTCTTAGTGTCCCTTGAAAATGTCCTGTTGGATGTCAAGGAGCTCCAGCGAGGCCTGGACCTGACAAAGCGAGAATACACCATGCACGACCACAATACAATGTTGAAGGAATTCATTCATAACAATGAAGGAAAACTAAAGAAACTGCAGGATGATGCAAAAATAGCCCAGGTATACTTTTTAATCCCAGTCCCTGCCAAGGTGATGTAGAGACCAAGCAAGAAGAATCTGGAAACCCAGGAATTCCTGACTGTTCAAGAGGATATAACCTTCAGCAAACTGTAGCATGGCTGAGGAGATTCAGGGTTACTTGAGTTCCTCTCCAGTCTTTACCAGTGCTCACTGAAGTGATGACGTAATATTGAGGTTATTACCTACTTTCCTCTCTATAGTCATCATCTAGCCAAGCTATGCATATTTGCTTATATTAATATTTCCCTGAAGTCCATCCTCCTAGCCTCCTAATCAATCTTGTCACTATTCTCTAAACACTTCGGTAATGTTATGCCATTTCTCCTCTGACAAACCTTTCCAACCACCCTGAAAGAAACTTTCAGAAGTGCAGCTTCCTTTTTCCAGGCACATTTGACTCTCTGAAATTCTCTGCCTACAAATGAATTACAGCTGCAAAGCTGAGCACTTCTGCCCAATTTACTATGTGTGTGCACACATCACGTCATGCGAGGTGCAAAGATCTCTCACATTTACACCCACAGTTCATTTTGTGGATACACAAATGCAGATGCAAATCTTGCAGGTACAGATTTCACACCCAAAAAGGGAGGCTGAGAATACATCCCTTTACGACATTCTGTAAATGGGCAATAGCTCGTTTTTAAGATGCGAAGCTGAGTGAAAAATGTGCTTCTTACAGGATGCCTTTGATGATGCTGTGAAATATTTTGGGGAGAATCCCAAGACAACTCCCCCATCCGTCTTCTTCCCAGTCTTTGTCCGATTTGTGAAAGCCTACAAGGTAAGCAGACATACATTTTGCTTCTTACTACACTTCTGAATATGGCAAGTCTGCTAAATGTGGCCCATAGCTTTCTCCAGTGCAGCTCAAGCTCCGTTCAATTGAAAGGTTTAACCTCCTGAGCCTACGGATCCCAGAATGACCTGTGAAAGAGCACTGCACAGCAGTGTTGTGGGACATAAAGTCAACCAGCAAAGGGCAGGGCAAGTAATTGTCTCAGGATTTTACAGAAACCAGGATAAACCACCATTTCAATAGGATTGACCAGCCCCAGGCTCGCTGGTCAGTCTTTGTATGGGAATCTAGCTCCACTGCCTTAACATTAGTGTGAATCATGCAGCTGAGTATCTATGCAGTGCCCTGAAAGTGCCCCCTCCGGTCTTCAGTGGCAGCAGTTATAGTCACAAACTTGTTTTTGCAGTAAGAGCTGATTCTCTTGTTTAAAAAAAATCTCAGAGTCCCTTCATTTGTCGCTGTTTGCAGCTCTAATGTGGTTTCTTGGTCTTTATGCTAAACAGCAAGCAGAAGAGGAGAATGAGTTGAGAAAGAAGCAAGAACAGGCACTAATGGAAAAACTTCTGGAGCAAGAAGCATTGATGGAGCAACAGGACCAAAAGGTATGAAACAGAGCACTTTGGGACAATATTACTGGAATATTTTGTCTCTAAGGTAAGGAACAATCCTTTCTGCCCTCTAGAGATGTTTGAGAGGACATACAAATAAAACCTCTGCTGAGGGTTAGAGCAGGCCTTTTGGTGCCTTTTCATAATTCTCAGCTCAAGATAAGAATTTCATAATTCTGACACTCTTTATGGTGTGAATTTTGGTTTTACAATAAGGGTTTAAAAATAGGCAGGTGGCTTTTATCTTTACCAGCCAATCTTATAAGAGGAAAAATTCCAACAGAAGAGCATAATTCTGAATTTTCCCAGCGTGCACATCTCGGCAGGCCCGTCGTGAAAAATTTGGGGCTCTGGCACACCATGTTCAATGGGTCCCTACCCTCACCCATCACACTTTATTTACACAGATGTTACGGACGTTTTAGGAACACCCCTCCAAGCTCACGGCCCTGATACAACTGTTCCCCTTTTCCCGTCTTCTCATCGGCCCGTCATTTCAGTAATAGGCTCTGAGAAATTAGGTTGGAATAAAGCATCTATGCCATGCCCCTACCAACAGCAGCTTTTTGCCTTAGCTTTATAAGGCATTTTCCTAGGGTGTTGTCTATATTCTGTACACAGAACTTCTGTTAACTCTTGTATTTATAAACTAACATGTAATATGCCTTCAGAGAAACTATCCCTACAATAGCCTGGTGGTAGGCCCCACCCAAGGGATGCCCTGTCAGAGAAATTACCCCTATAATATAGTCACAGACTCAGCCTAAGGATGCCATTTTATAGGAACCTTTTTCCCAGCATGCCTTTCTGGGGCTGGCCTTTTAAATTTTATCAAATGGAAACAGCTACACCCCTAAAGTGGCCATTTTGTAACTAGATGCTACTGCTTCCATGTCTTTCTCTTCCAGCTCTCCAGTCCCCTTATCTCCAGTCATGTTTTCCCTTTCTGATGCTGGAGGAAATGGCACAGTCTGTCAATCCTCTAATGCTTTACAGGGTTAAATAAATGGTAGAAGAGGTGGAGAGTGAAATTAAGTAAGGGGAATGGACAGATTTAGCTGCTAGAAAAAAGAACTCGCCATTTTGACTTCCTTTGTGGGTTTAGACAAATCACCTAACCTCTCTGCCTTGGTTTCCTTATCTATAAAATTGGAATGAGACCCAAGTATTAATATTTGAAATTTAATAAGATGGTATTTGGTGTCTTGCACATTTGAGAAAAGGAAAGGAGGACTGCAGCAATGCCCTATTGCAGGCTACTCCTTACTGATCTTTACTCCCATTTCCTTTCAGTCTCCTTCTCATAAAACAAAAAGACAGCAGCAAGAGCTAATTGCAGAGCTACGCCGACGACAAGTCAAGGATAACAGACATGTGTACGAGGGGAAAGATGGTGCAATTGAAGACATTATAACAGGTAAAGGAGCTTTGTTTACAAGCCTCAGTGGCTGGTTCACCGACATCATCAAATTGTGGCTGTATATAAATCTCACCTGAACTATTGTAGAGCTTTACAAACCTCTTAACAGGTATGGTTCAAATATAGTTTAGAAAGCTGTTTCCAGTGCTGTGACTGAAATATACAAATCCTTGCCACTGGTGTGTAACAAACCAGACCCCATAACTAGCTTTAATGTGCCCACTTTCTGCACATTTTCCATATACATAGGTATCTGTCAGATACCCTTTGCTTATTTCACAAGTTTTTCTTTCAGCATGTTGTCATGACAAACTTAGTCCCTATGCTCAGCAATAGAAAATTCAGTACCCTGGCAGACAGTATTGCAGTCTCTGCATGCCATACAAACCTTTCCTTGCAAATGTTTCCACAAACAGAATGACTGATGGTTAACGTTATTTAAGAGCTTGCAGTTCATTAAAAAGTACTAACAGTAATTACCTCATGTTAATACACAGCTCAGGACAAATCATTTGGTCATACCTGAATGATTTATAGCCCTGAATTGTCATGGTTTTACTGATTTCCAATTAGGGTAGATTAATACTTTGCACTTGCCACAAATTAAAATTGAATACAATAGTGGCTGGGTGTAATTTATAATAATAGCCAGAGGTGATCAGGACACTGAGCAAAAGATTCCTGTTATAGCAAAGTTGCTTTTTAAAATCTGTTTTTGTTTAGGGTCCTTTTAATTTACATAGATGTTCTGGTAGTTTATTTTTATTTTGATGCATATTCTGCATCCCTGGATGGGAAGGGGCAAAATCTTAACAGGTTGATGATTTTAGTGGTCATCCATTTCGCTTGCACCAATGCTTAAGAAAAAAAATCTTTGGGCCAGATTTCCTTGACCGTATTTTACATTACTATCTTTTTCACAAGGTTTTCCCAAGAGAGAGAGAAGCAATTTTGCCACTTAGGGCGTAAAAGGAAGCTAAAGGCATATCTGTCCTGGTTGAATGCTGGGTTGGAACTTCTTCACTACAGCTTTCAAGATAGTGCACACCAATATTAAGTAGTAGGCCTTTATTGAAAGGACACAGTCAGTGTAAAAGCTAGTCCTTTTCAATAATGAGTTAAAAGCTGTCTCACATTCTACACCTCCCCAAGGTCCCACTGCCAGTGGTTGTAATTTTACAAATCACATTTTCCCATTCAAAAATAGAGTTTTAAACCTACTCAGGGAGAAACTGACCATGTGAGAGGCTATGAAGATAACCATATGCAAAGGGATATCAAAGTGCTTATAGCAAAAGTGGATAAACAATTATCAGACATGAGTGTTATTTTTAAATTGGTGGTGTTTCTTTAGACCCAAAGAAAAGCTTTACTTGACCAAAATCTATGAACCTTAATGATCTGTAGTCACTACCAATGATGGCACACTCCTCTCTGGATTAGACTTTTCTCACCAGTGAAAAATGTGAAATTTAAAGATGGTTATTTGGAGCCTACTTGGAATTTCTTTCTCCCCAAAGAAACCCAGCTTAGTACAGCCGATTGTGATTAAATAACTGATCAGAACATGTAAAACCATCCCAGGATGTCCTTAACAAAGCACTAACAATGTACTAATGCAACAGATCTTTGCTTCTTACTGTGTTGTTTGTCTTGTTTGGCTGTTATTTTTCCATGCAGTGTTGAAGACAGTGCCCTTTACCGCTCGAACTGCCAAGCGTGGCTCTCGGTTTTTCTGCGAACCTGTTCTCACTGAGGAATTCCATTACTAAACTATTACTCTTTCACACCTGATGCTCTTAAAAGGTTGCTGTAGGTTTTTGACGTTTCTCCATTTGTATGGATCTCAGGCAGGGCCACATGAATGTTAAATGGATAGGAATGTCTGGTGTCTACTTGGAGTTGTATTTTATGTCATCACATCATTGCACGTTCTTGTATTTCGATTCTTTTGTTATATCCCATCAACCTTGCGCATGACACTTTTGGCTGTCCTCACATTTCAAAGCCACCATTGAGCTACATGACATATGTCATAGAAAAGCAAGTGATGGAAGTCACAGAATGCTACCTATAGAAATGCAGCTTTCTTGCAAATCGGATGCTACAGTTTACAGAAGGGTTAATGGGCCAAATGCAATCATAAATGTGACAGTTCACCTGGTTTTTCTATGGCATCTCTTCTGGGTTCTAGGAGTCCCCTTCTATGTGAAGTGGCTTATGTAGTATGCATGCAGTAAACTAGACTGCTCTATTGGGAAGCGGAATTGCAGTGTGCATGAGCTGAGCTGAACTTTCATGGGCTTTGCTTCCTGACTTGCAATAGTTACTCATGATTATATACTTGATCTGGGGATTTTAACCAGCACTTGCATGTTTGTCTGCACGTATAAGGAATAAAATGTACAAAATCCTTTCTCATCCTGTCACATCCACATTTATTTTTCAGTTCCATGCCAACTTAAACATGATTGGAAATGCCTATTGAACAAACAGAAACAGAGTACAGAGGGTGGCTACATGGTTTGGCTATCAGTAAAGGTGGGAAAAAAAAATCCAGAATGATTCTCCCTCTGCTGAGGGTGAGGCCACTCTGAATGCTGGTTGCAGACTTGGACTTCTAGGTCTAGTCATGGCAAAGCTGTATTAAATGCAGTCTTAGAATTCATTGGAGCATCTTATGCTGGATTCCTGTTTGGTCAGAGCCAGCTTCAGAGGATTGGATGAAGAGAACATCTAACTATGGATATGAGGGAAGAAACTAGAGAAACAATTTTGTTCTCAAAATTCTTTAGCAATCACAGCTATTACTGATACATATTGGCATGTAACTGGATATATTTACATCTTGTGGTGTAAACTGTATAAAGGGTGTGTTTAACACAGCATGTATCTGTTAACACTGTTGTCTTTGTTATTGGTTCTTAATCAAAGACAACAGCGTTTCATTTCTTACTTTTGCAATGTATTTTTATGAGAGCTTCTTAGTAAGATTGCAAACTATAATCAGCTCAATAATTATTTTCTCTTTCAAGATAATTGCTGTATTATCTTCCTGGAGCCAATCTTCAAAGCAGCTTGGAATTTTGTTAGCAAGAGACTAGGATGGCCATCTTGTCCTTTCCTTCCTGTTTCTAACCTCCTCTTGTAGCCTTGGCCTCATTCCCTCTTCTTGCTCTCTTGGCTAACATGCCTGGGATTTTTGAACACTAAGTTGAGTTGCTCTTCTTTTTCCATCCCATTTTTTATTTAACCATCATTTTGTGTTTTTTTTTCTGTTTAGCCCTAAAGAAGAATAATATCACTAAATTTCCAAATGTTCACTCGAGGGTAAGGATTTCTTCTAGCACACCGGTGGTGGAGGATACACAGAGCTGGCAAGCATCACTTTTTACTTAGCTTCCTCCTCTCTCTGTATGCCAGACAAATTGCTGATAAATATGACTAAATGTAATACTGGTGAGAGTCCAAAGACATAAGGTACACTAAAGATTTTAGAATGTCAGTGTCCCTTAAATATCTATTTTCACACTTGTGTTATATGGCTTGGTAGAGCACGGGCTAAGATGAACTACATTGCTGCTCATGTACAGTCACTGACTTCCATGTGCATCTTGACTCCTGATTCTGGGTTTCTTTCTCTCCTCCCTACTACAGATCTGCAAGTTTTGGGAGTAAATAAAGCTCTAGAGATACAGTAATGGCTTCAGCAAATGCAGAGAAATTAAAATAAGGGACAGCTTTCAAGCCTTTTTGGTTTTAGAACTTCCCTTGAGTTGGGTAGGTGTGTCTCTCCCACTATAGCTTTCCTAATAGGTACAGTGGACTCCCAAACTTCTCCCCTTATTGGCATTTGGGAAGGGTGAAAGCCCTGTCCTCTCTCCCTGGCTCAGCTGTCAGCAAAACAAAGGGCTATACATCCAGCATTATGATTGACCAACAGGGGACAGATGGAAAAGATGCCAGACTTTTTTCATATAAAATGAAGTGACCTTTATCAAACTATAAAAGATGATTGAATCATAGGACTGGAAGGGACCTTGAGAGGTCATCTAGTCCAGTCCTCTGCACTCATGACAGGACCAAAAGATTGTTTGACGTATGGGGGGGAGGGATAGCTCAGTGGTTTGAGCATTGGCCTGCTAAACCCAGTGTTGTGAGCTCAGTCCTTTGAAGGGACCATTTAGGGATCTAGGGCAAAAACTGGGGATTGGTCCTGCTTTGAGCAGGGGGTTGGACTAGATGACCTCCTGAGATCCCTTCCAACCCTGATATTCTAGGATTTGAACCATGAGTGCTTACTATGACTGGTGCCCCCTTTCCCTGGCCCTTTTTTCCATTTTGGCCAAAAAATTTGGCCCCTCCAAGTTTGCCAAAATAGTTATCAGTGTCCTATGCCCCATCACGCCCCAGAGCTGTTCCCCAGCCTGTTCTGCTGTCAGGACTGTACTGCACAGTGCTTCAGGGGCATGTGGAGTACACCTAAGAGATAGGCAAGAAGCTGCACAAATCCATGTGCAGGCAGGAGCAGCTGAGCATCATGCATTGTCTGCCCCTGCTGATAGTGTACACATGGCTGGGGGAGCCAGGAGTTGCCTTTAAACAAAACACCAAGCAAGCTATGACTGCCAAAAGCCATGTAAGCTAAGATATGGAAAGGGCTTCCTGTACCCCAGCCTCACTGAAATTTCCTCCCTAGCAGAAAAAACTTTCCCCCCTATTAGGATATCAAGGGACATACTGAGCATGCTCAGTATATCCCCAGTCATCATTCCCAAGAGACCTACTTCCATAAATGGCAATCAGGACAGATAGATTATGACCCAAATTTATCCCCATTGTAATTTCTGACTTCACTGGGAAGGGGTGGAAATTTAGCTGGTCATGCAAGCATGAAGTCGTCATTCTGTGGCTGCAGCCATGAGGGAAAGTATTTTTGGATCCTCGTCAGACTAGTAGCAATAGAACAGAATAGAACCTTTACATTTTTACCATATAGTAATTGTCTAATATCCACTTTTTCCCCATGTTCCTTTTTTTTTCCAAAGAAACTTATAGAAGGCATAAAATCATTCTTGCTTTGGAAAGAGCCATTTAAAACATTATCCTACTTTGAGTTTTTATTCAGGTTCCAGCCCCTTTCAGAAAAATTCTACTGATTAAATTACAATTCAAGTGATTACATCTAAAAAAAAAATCTACTTCAGCTCTATTGATTCTAATTGATGTTGCCTTTCCCAATGACTTTATTACAAATAAAATTATAATCTCCAGCAAAGCAGAAGAAAAATTTCAAACTTGACAGCATGAATCTATTTAGACAAGAATACCACCAGTATTACCTTTTTTGGTGTTTATTAATAAGGACAAATCATATTTGTTTAATTCTCAAGGGGTTTAAAGGCCCTTTACTCTTTCTACACAAGCTGCTTTGATTGGCTGCCAGAAGGACTTTCTTTTCTAAACAAATGACATTTAGTTTGCCTGTTTCTGATATCCTATTTCCTTTTTGCAGATCTTAGAAACCAGCCCTACAGACGAGCCGATGCGGTAAGGAGAAGCGTTAGGCGACGCTTTGATGATCAGAACTTGCGCTCTGTAAATGGTGGTGAAATAACCATGTGAGCTGGAGATTTGCATGTGAAAAGTAGAGCGTGTGCTTGAATGATACCTTGTCCATGTGAACTATATGTGCTACCATTTAATTATAGCCTTGAATACAGTAAAATTACCTTCTGAAGGGCTCAAAGACATAGAAAATGCATAGGAACGTAAAAGTGATGGGCTCTCTACTCAACCATAGCTAACAAGTGCCTAAAAGTGAAGTACCTGCTCAAATTAATCAAAGCAATAGGACTTGATTTGATTGGGTATCTTTTTACACCAATACATTATTCAGTATTTTTAACCAAAATGTAAAATACATGATTTTTTTTTTTATTACATGAAATTTAGTGATTGGTCTTCAGTGGCCCTTCTTGATTTCCTGACAGGTTGTAAATAAGTAATACTTGGATGCAATCTGCTGTGGACTTAAGCTTTTCAATGCATTCCTGTCCTGTCCACTAAGGAACTAACCTTGACCTTCAACTGCACTTATTAACATTTTTTAATATATATATTTAAGGGCTTACCATGTGCAAGGGGGAATTAATTACAAAATGAACTGTACCTTTCAACCATACACAAACCCCTGACTAATACAAATGTGTTAAAGACATAATTCAGTGAACACAAGGTTTATATCAAATGAACACAAACTATTCTTCATGTTCAGCTTCTGCTTTTTGTATGCCAGTGTGCAACGTGGGATAAGCAGTGAGGGATAGTTGGGAGGGTATGAATGCATTGCGAAGATATATGAAACAAGAATGTTGAATAAGACTCATTTACTATGTTCTTCAGATAGAGGCAGCTTTTGAATAACAATGTGTATTTATTAATTAGCACTAATATTAACATCTCATTAATCAGTATTAGGATTTCTGAGGACCATTACTGTTCAGTTATTAACTCAGTGAAATAATCTTGTGCCCTGCTGAGAGAGGACTTTAATACCCATGTATAAGCTTTAAACTTGCATCTGCATTGAGCAAGAATGGTAACCCAGTAAGTATGTTTTTCCTTTGACAATCGAGTTCTGATCACTTAATACAAAGGGACATTTGTTGTTCAAATGCATCCCAACTTCTAAATTCTTAGTTTTTCTATATTGCATTTTACACTTTAATATTGAGCTTATTGTATTAGGCTTGGCAATATTTAAATATATACACAGTGCTACTGGTGCAGATCAATTTATTGTTATAAGGGAATTTTATTTTATCCTACCATGGCAGGGCACTTGATCTATTCCCAAGTCAAGAACTGGACTGATGCTAAATTTATACTTTCAAAGAAGATACATTTTGCTTGTGGCTTACCATTCCTGGTAGCATTGCATCAGTATGTTAATTGTAAAATTTATTGTATAGTATTTAACCACTGAATTTCTTTTCTTTTATGTTGTGCTTTATGTGAACCACTGGTGAAGGTCCCATTTTCCTTGAATAATGTGTAGTTATATGAATCTGTTTTTAAATGTACAGATATTTTGCTACAAAATTGGTGCAGTTTTTTATGGTTTTTACACTTCTCTTTAATTCCCACTTTAGCCTCTGGGTAATATTGTAAATATTGTTTAAAAAATGCAGCCGCCTGTGCTATACAATCTGAATGTTATTTTAACTTATAGTTTTGTTTTTTATATTTAACTAAATGGACAGTTTTGGGCTCAGTTACCACATTGACTGCCACTTACCTATTTACAGAAAGTTTACATTAAAACTGCCACCTATTCTCTCATTTACAGCAGCGTGTACTCAACATGCGAAAGAGAACATGCCAAGATTGCCTCTTTCTTCACTGATAGTGACAAAAGAGTTTTATTCTGTATAAGAAAAAATAATTTGGCAACGTAATTTAAGTACATTTATTAGTCAAATGGGTCAAACTCGTAAGCTCAGAAGCTTTTTATAACTTAACTCTAGACAGCAAATAATGTTACCATACAAGTGGACTGTAATATTGGCATGTTCTCTTTGATGTTTTTCTAGTAATAGACCTGCTTCTTAGCAATATTAGAAGTGTTTTATAAAAGCAGTTCATGTTACTTTTCTGGTCTGTTCATGGCATATGATCAAATAAACTATTTACACTACTACATGGTAATCCATGGCTCTTTTTCTTTGGTGTGTTTATACTACATTTTTATGCAGAGGTTGCTAGCAAATGGATCATGATGATGGAACAACTTATTCTTACAGAAATAATTGTCACTTATATCTGCAGTTTATCAACAGAGACTGAGGGGGCGGGGGAATCACAAATTCCAGGTTTTCTCACTAGCTTCTGCCCTGTGCCACAACTTTTTGCAAAACTTAAGCTGTCTCATCCTATGATTCTGTATTTTTGTTTTGGAGAGAAACACTGCACAACAAAGCCTGCTTAATCTAGCCTCACAGACAAACCATAGTAATGGCAACGATGGAAAGGAAACGCAACCCATTCTGTGAAGCTACGCTTGGTCCCATTTCCATGCTAACAGTATTAAACATAGGCAATAAACAAAGTTAACTCAGGTGGAGGTAAGACACTCATTAGAAACCTCAAACTTTGGCTAATTTTCTCCATTCAAGTCAGCAGACTTACACCAGGAAAGAATTAAGACCATTTTCTTTGTGCTGTTCACCTTAGAACTCCTTTTCACCAGAGTGCGTTTTGCCAATTTTTCCTACCAAGCAATAGTTTCTTAGGACCTTGGCTGGGTTGGAAGAAAACGAAATTTTGTGGCTTTAAAAAAACTTCTCCTCTTTTGTAGCAACTGCAAATATGATGAGCAGAGACAGCGCTTTTTTTTTTTTTTTTTTTTTTTTTTTTGCAGGGAGTGGTGGTAATATGGAGTCACAAAACCTGCATTTTACCACTGGAGACTCTCAGTAGCTACTTCTGCAATATCCTGTCCAAAATAAACATGGTTTATGCAGAAGTAAAATTCACCAATAAACGATTCAGTTAAATCTGCTAAATCAAGCAGTTTATCCTGGTTCTGGCATTACAATAATCACAGAAAAGTTTCTACTCTGAGCTATTCTAACAGTCTCAAGATCAATGAACAAAGGAAGTTCCTAGAGTGCTTTTCATACAGCATTTTCCTCTCAAAACACAGGATCTCTGAATAAGAGTAACAGTGTACAAACTCACTCCCTTCCCCCGCCCATATCATTTAACATTTACCAACTCTTAACAACCCATGTCCTCACAGACCTCATTACATCTCCACTTAGGGCTTGTGAATGGGGGGGGCGGGACCTCCATTTTTAATTTACAAAAAATACACATTTTTGGCTTGCAACAAAGAGATCCCAAATGCTGTGGATTTAAATGTAACAGTTTAAAAAAATTTATTTAAAGTAAAAGGAAAGTGACTCAGGCAGTATTTGTCTTTAGGCTGGTCTACACAGATTTTGTACCCCTTTAACTCTATAGGTACAGAATCTACTATATAGTAAAGCAGTACAATTCTTTAGTATGCTTGTAGATAAACTAGTATAAAGTCCTTCTAGCTGCATAACTTATTTCCAATCTAACTACATTTGTGCTCTGGGGTTTTACTGCTTTATACCAGTTCTTAAACCATTAAGTACAAAAACAGTACTCTAAAGCAAGGAAGTGAGATTATATTAAGGACACATCACTATTCTGGGAAATATCAATATACAATATGGTTATTTTATAAACACTTCTACTTTTCAAGGTAGGTGTACCATAAACAAAAAACTTAAATACCTTAAATGTTTACTGATCAGTCACTAATTTTCATAAAGTCTTACCTTGGTCTAACTTCCTTGATAAACATTTCAAATTCTATACCTTTTGATTAACAAGCATGTCTTATTGTAGTACAATTGATAATAGATCTTGAGACACTGTCATATAAAAAAAAGAATTTGCTTTTCTCAGCACTTTCATGCATAGTTCAAGCTGCTCTTTGAGTATAAGGTTTGTATTTATCAAGGCTAGGCGCCCTCACCAGCAATCCATATGCCGTGAACAGATTTAATTAATATCTGAGTAAGAAAAACAAAAATCACAACACCTAAATAGACAATTCACCCCCATGACTTTTTTTCTTCCCTTCTTCCCCCATTTCAAAAGAAGATTTCCAGTGATGCCAGGCAAAAATTGATTATGAGAAATACACTGCAAAAGAATAAAAATGTTGTAGCACATCTATTTACACAATATTTCTGCAGCAAAATTTAATCTATTAAAATAATAAAATGGCAGACAAGTTATTTATAGTGGTGGTGAATAAATTATGCCATAAATGTAATAAGGGGCATAAGTGATAACACAATTTAACAAAATGTGGTAAAGCTCAAATTTAAGAGAAAACCTCTTGTAACCAAACCTTAAGCCCTTTTTCAAAAATTTAAATTTAACAAAATAAATCCCCCACCCCGCAAAAAAAAAAAAGGGGAGGGAGGGGAAGGGTGGATTCAAGCTAGCCCTGCAGAATAGGCGGATTCAAGTGAAACTGACTACGAACAGGAAAGCTAACTTTCAGTCAACCTGATCATTGTGCAAAAGAGACAAATAGCAAATCAAACACTGAGTTAGACTTTTAAACATTCTTTGTTTTAGTAATCAATAGCATTATTAATAAAAGGAAAACTAAATTTACTTTGCCAGTAATCCCTATAATTTCAAGACAACTACAGAATCTGAAATCAAGGGATTGTGATGCCTTTTGAGAAGAAGAAAGACTAAGACTGAATTTTGTTGTTGCTGTTTATGAGTAGATGGGAAGTATTCTGCCTGTGGGTATTTCTGTCACACAAGGAAGGAACAGTCCCATCCACTGAAAAACATGAGGCTGCAAAAACTTTTTTTTTGAGGGGGGAGGAGATGGGAGGAGGAAAAATACTTTTTTCCTCAAGATCAGAAAACAAGCTGTGCCTTGCCAAAACAGATTTAAATGAGATTGTATTTCCTATTGGGAAGATTTTTGCAAGATCTGATTGAGAAATACAAAAGAAATACATTCCATTAGAATAATTTACAGTTACATTTTTTATTTTTAATGGAAAAATAAAGACAAACCTTTTAAAAGTAATATTTACTTAGAAACATGTTTCTTCATGTATACTATGCTAGGCAATAAAAGTATTTTACACAAATTCTAATGTGTTTTCAAAACCATTATTACCTGTCAAAAATTCTAAACTAATTTGCTACCTTTAACATTTCCTCAAATCTCTGTCAGTGTAAAACCAAGTATTAGACGTGATGAACTGTGTACTATCACCCCAAAATTTTGTGTTTTGTTTTTCACTATAGAGTTAACCTAATTGTTATAATACCAATGTATTTGCTTTTTTTAAAATATAAACACAGGAAAGTGAATTTTACAAGGTTAGCAAAATATATATATTTAAAATCTAACTGTAATTTTATATAGCCATATACCCATGATCAGCGCTCAATTCCTGACACACAGACTAACCTGCAACTTTCCACACTTCGGATAGTTGCTGGGCATGGTGCAGAAATATGGAACAGTCCCACTGCCAACATTTTAGTTCATTTGCAGTTTTTTGGATACTTAGCATGAAACATTTTATTATATATAAAATACAACGTATTTGAATTCTTTACCTCAAACCCTTCCTTGGCAAAAGTCATATAAGGTATTTCTTCAGTAACGAGTGATTCACAGGTATGTTACGTAGTGATGGATGACTAGCGTTTTAATGTTAGATGTGTATACTGAATATTCTTTAGTACAAAAACCTGTCATTTCCTTCTTGAATATAGCAGACCAAATATGTCTCTAACCAATATTTTCTTTCAACTGAAAAGTTTCAGTCTCAAAGAGCAACCTTAAAAAGTGTGACTCACTTACCCATCCTACTGAAAATATTCTGTGTGAATGCTGCAGTTCTAGGCATTGATCTTAAATGGGCTTTTTAGGCATTCATGTACTGGTAACATTTGTCATATGTATTAGAAAAAGGGATTAATACATTGAAAAGGAAGCTAAACTCTGTGCACAGTCTTCAAAATAAAAATTGAGTGAACACATGTTGCTTAATTCCATCAATCAGAGCTGTACAGAGTATTTAAAACTAGAAATAAATACCAGTACACGCTAGAGGACAAAATTTAATAATTGATAAAAATGTACAAAAATATTCCAATCAGAAAGGTTTCAGAATGTGTACCACAGTAGTCAATACTTGTCACTGAATAGGGAAAGTAGAACTTTTCCTCAAAGCAAAACTGGTCAGAGGCTACCAAAAGGAGGGAGGAGGAAAAAAAAAAAAAAAGCTGAATTTTTAAAAACAATACTAGTTTTTTTTTTTAGGGTTTTTTTTTTTTCTTTTTTTAAAGAAAAAGGTTTAGAACAACATTGATTTTCTACATTAATATTGCAACAGCTATTTAAAATTTGGTGGTACATTCTTCAGCAGGTCCTTAAGGCAACATATTGAAATTAATTTACAAGTTGATTTTATGTTAAATTTTCTTATCAAGATAAATGCTGAAATAATGCCCTCAGCCATTTTAACATATATATATCAGGTTTTACTTTAATAAAAGTGGTGGCTATTTTACAGCAGTGCCCTCTAGTACCACTGTAATGAAGGGCCTAGCAGACTTCCATCGTAAACACCTATTTGTAAGGGTTTAAAACTTTACCATAAAAATTCACTCCAAGATGAAACTTGACATAGAAAGTCTCAGCCAGGACGTCACATTTTTTGTTTAATACAAATTATCAAAACCATAAGTTTGGCCAGTAATGTAGTGCACAAAGCAATTTCCGTTTCTGGTGCTTCTCTGTACTACTATAAATCAAGAAATGGATTCATTATTCCCTCTCCATTTCCCTCCTCCTGCCAAAAAAAATTAAAAACAAACACACAAAGACAATTAAACCACAAGAAACTACATTTTGAATCTTTCCAAAAAGGAAATTTAGCTTGTCTCCACTGGCCTGTAAAAACAGGTTTAGCACCTTTCCAGAAAGGACTGCGTTTAAGACATGGATTGCTAGAAAGGTGCTAATACTTTCCCTGGCCAGAGTAGGCAGGACCCAGAGTCAGAAGTGAAACAACTTCCATTCATCAAAGGGCTCGAGGGTGTACAGAATATATATGCTACCTAGCAAGTCAAGAACAGAACTTCAACTTTAACTCTGAATTTCCTGTTTTTTCTAGATTTGATGCCAGGCCCTATAATGATATTACTTGAATGCATTTATTTATGCAGTATCATTAAAACCCACTGTTATTTCAACAATGGAACTCAGAATATCAGAACTCATGTCCTGAATTAGACATCAGTTTCTTTTATTAAATCCTACTGTAAATGTATTTGGTATAAATAATGTTCTTATTGATCTTCATCCAGTTGTTCCAAGAGGGTTCTTCTCTGTTTTTCTAATTCCCCTTCGCTCAGTTCACTGCCAGATGTATCCCAATTACCCTGCAAAGAATACAAGAACACACCGTAATTCACCCACAGCAGTTATTGCATGTGTTCCAATACTGCTTTCTGGCCTTCATTAGGAAATATAGCTAGAAAATCAAGGGAATACATTCCATATTTAAAGGAACTGACAAGTGAAGCAATATAGCATGAAAACATTTGCTGAATTCTAATCCTACATCCCACAGTGCAATATGTGATATACTTGTGTGCAGCTGTTCTCAGAAGATAAGCATCCCAAGGAGGGTCTAAACACTAGATTTCTTGTCAGAAATTTTTCATCTCTGCTACCAATATTGGTAGCAACAGTGAAAGCTCTGGAGTAGACAATATTCTAGGTGACAGCTTGTGTTTTAACCACCATATTGTTTAACCCTGCTATGAGCACGTCTTCACAAGTACTAGACCTGGGCCATAGTTTACAACACTAAAACATCTTCCAAATTTATGTCAGTTTCAATATTTTTTTTTAACTGAAACAGTTTCCAAACAAATAGGAACATCTTTATTTCAACATGTTTGAAACACATTCTGATTTTTTAGTTCAAACCAATTTTCATTTAAAAATTGCCTTTAATTTTATTAAATAAAGGACCCTTTAAAATTGTCAAAATCAAAATAAAAAATTTCAATTTTGTCAAGATAAAATGTTTTATTTCACCCAAAATGATTTCCCAATGTTTTGATTTGTCAAAAGAAAAAAATAGTTATTGGTTTGCCCAGAAATCTATTCCGCCCCCCACAAATTGACAAACCCCCCTTCCCCACCCCCCCCAAAACAATCAATTATTCACACAGCTCTATTCAGAACACCAGCAGCTGTCTAGAGCTGTATCCACACTAATGCATCCACCATTAGTCTACCAGTAGAAACAAGAGTGGGCGATTTTGAGCAAAAAAGCCTAAAGTAGACAGGGCCTGACAGATTAGCTACTCTTGGGTCCATGCTCCCAACACAGTATGTCCCCCACCCCATAGGATGTATGGTTAGGATTTTCAAAGGCACCTAAGGGTGTTAGATACCAAAATGGATTGTTCTGGGAGGACACATCCCAATGAATTACCACTATCTCTGTGGGGAGGAGGGTGAGTGAGTTCTGAAAGACTTCTGTCTGTGAAAGGACTGAACAACAGGGTACAGTTGCAACCTACACATCTCATTGACAGCATTACAAGATTCTCCCTAATAGGAGCAAACAGTGTTGAGCTTGACAGAATTTCTCATTCAGTTACCTAACTCCCTTAGTCTCTTTTGAAAATCCAGTATATATAGTCTCCAAAATACAAGTTACTCAGAATGGATGCTATAGCTGAATGTGGACCCTGGAAGTGCTTTCAACAACATTCTTTGCCTTCAAAAAGGCCCAAGAACCACTTACCTCCATTAGCACTTTCTTCCACCACTGGTCTAGCTCCAGTGCAGCTCCACCAGTGCTAAATCAACAGTGGGGAAAAGGACAGCTACACCCAGAGATGAAAGATTGCTCCATCAAATCTAGTCTGTCAGGTTCTAGACCAGGGTAGTCAATAGGCAGATGGCGGGCCAAGTCTGGACCACCAAGCCCTTTTGAATGGACCTCAAAATCTTTTTTATTTACTTATCATTATCATAATTTTTTTTTTATTATTTTCTCTGGAGCCTCGACCTTGACTATACCTTGACTAAGAAATTTGGACCTTGACAAAAAATAAGTTTTCTACCCCTGTTCTATACTAAAAGATCAACAATGTTTAAACATGAATACAATCGTAGCATGCGAGCTATGTGGACTATGGCCCAAAAACCAAATGTTTAAGGAAAGTAGTGGAACATCAGTGTACTTCACTTTCAGTTTTGGGGTTTTTTTGGCACCATAATCATTAAAATACAGCTTTAAAATGAAAATGTGACATCTACACAAAACCACATTCAGAATTACTAAGCTACACAGATCCCCAAACAGACATTACTAATAATTTTAAATCTTCTTGGAACAGTAGGTACATTACAGATAAAAATCACTGTAAATAAATCCTTAGCTTATAAATTAGCAAGCTACTCTTTAATTAGTTGTATATTTTTATGTGGCTCTGTAAAGCTACCATATTGTATTTAGCCAAAATAAAATAAAAGACCTCATAGACATTACACAAAATGAAACCAAAAAAGCTTACAGAATCTTTTCCAGGCCGTTTTTTAGGAGGAGATTTATGCTTCGATTCCGATCTTTGTCTAGTTCTATCCTTTTCATTCTCTCTCTCTTTTTCTTTTTTATCCTTTTCTCGTTCAGTATCAGATTCTGGTGAATCCTGTGTAAATAAAGTCAACAAATGGGAAAAATTCTTAAAGCTTCAGAATATTTATTTTATTAACTTGTTGTATAATGTACACAGTGAGTGTACCCACACCTCAGTACAACTAAACTTTGCAAACCTCCATTATCGGGTTACATATAAGCAAACTGGCTTATTTAACATGTTCTTGTTTAGAACTAACTAGCCAAATACCATTAACACAGCAGAAGAAAGCCAATACATAGACAAATGCATTGACAAATGATTTAAAAAGAAAGATAGGTAGGCTAACGTCAACTTGAAACATAGCAACAACTAAAATGGGCAGAGGAACACTTACCCTACTCTTCTGCTTTTTAATCATACATATGAGGGATTAGGTCACAAGAGATGCTAGAGCCCTACAGTGGGACTAGTGTAGAGCCCTGCCGTGGGACTGGGATCCCACAGGTCCGCAGGACCCGCACAAGGCTCTACTAAATGCTTCCTGACCAATCAGGTATTTTTGCAGAAGTCATCTATTCAATACGGCTTTTGCAAAGGGTTGATGGTGTATTTCCTGGCATGGGGAATGGCTGGAAAGCCACATCTCTATAGCTAGCTGCTGGCAGAGGTCATACCTGAATACTCTTGATGTTTTGCAGTAATAATAATTACACTAGGGTGCCTACAGCCTTGGATAGGAGCATTTATTATTTAAATCTAAATAAATACATACAACTGAAATGTTAAAGCAACATTGCTTTCACACTGACCACTGGCCCTCCTGTGGCAGTTAACACAACCGTCTGATTTGTTGAATCACCAAAATTGTATGCCACACACCTTACTCAACAGTGTTTACCCCATATGAGGACCTCTTGTGAGGGCTACCACTCTCAAAAGAGTACAGCTAAATTTTGCAACTTCAGAAAATACAAAATCATAAAAGTACCCTGTGTTTATGTGGCAATGTGACCACCTTAATTTATCAGTAAACCCAAAACACTTCCCTTCCCCATGCCAACAGGCACTCACCAGTCCTGAATCTTATACAGAAAGAAAGATAAGATAACAGCTATGTTGTCATGTATTCTGAGTTCTTATATTGCTCTAATCAGCGTTGTATCTGAGCTCCCAAAATAGCTCTGGAACATGGACAGACAGGAGGGAGTGATCCCTGGCATGAGGCAAGAGCAAAAAAGGACTCCCATCTCCCTATGGCTGCCATAATGACAGTCCTGAGGGTGGCCATGGGGGCAATCAGTGAGCACCAAACTACATCACTCTAGCAAGATTTACCCTTATAAATAAATTTAGACCTCATAAGCAAGGCCTTATAATACTCAGAATTGAAGCCTCAGAAATGGTGTACTTTAAAGTGTGTGTGTGGAGAACAGGAAGTTATTGTTAAGCTACCAGTACTCCTCATTTCTCTGGTTTCATGTAATGATATTATAAGGCAAAAGGGCTGATTACAAGTACCTTCAAAGATTAAGTGAAAAGCAAGAATATTAAGTGTATTCATTGGCTAGCTCTAGAATAAAAAGTGGGCCGTCAATTAATTGCAGTTAACTCACGCAATTAACTCAAAAAAATTAATCACGATTAATCGCACTGTTAAACAACAGAATACCAATTGAAATTTATTAAATATTGTGGATGTTTTTCTACATTTTCAAATATATTGATTTCTATTACAACACAGAATAAAGTGTACAGTGCTGACTTCATATTACTATTTTTGATTACAAATATTTGCACTGTAAAAATGATAAACAAAAGGAATAGTATTTTTCACTTCACCTCTTACAAGTACTGTAGTGCAATCTTTTAATCGTGAAAGTGTAACTTACAAAGTAGATTTTTTTCTTACATAACTGCACAAAAAAACAAAACAACGCAAAACTTTAGCGCTCACAAGTCTACTCAGTCCTACCTCTTGTTCAGCCAAATGTTAAGACAAACAAGTTTGTTTACATTTACGGGAGATACTGCTACCTGCTTTTTATTTACATCACCCAAAAGTGAGAACAGGCATTTACATGGCACTTTTGTAGCTGGCATTGCAAGGTATTTATGTGCCAGATATCCCAAACATTTCTATGCCCCTTCATGCTTCAGCCACCATTCCAGAGGACATGCTTCCATTCTGATGATGCTCCTTAAAAAAAATAATGTGTTAATTACATTTGTGACTGAACTCCTTGGGGGAGAACTGTATGTCTCCAGTTCTGTTTTACCTGCATTCTGCCATATATTTCATGTTATAGCAGTCTCGGATGATGACCCAACACATGCTGTTTGTTTTAAGAACACTTTCACATCAGATCTGACAAAACGCAAAGAAGGTATGAATGAGATTTCTAAAAATAGCTACAGCACTCGACCCAACGTTTAAGAATCTGAAGTACCATCCAAAATCTGAAAGGGACAAGGTTTGGAGCATGCTTTCAGAAGTCTTAAGATGCAAAAACTACAGAACCCTAACAACCAAAGAAAGAAAATCAACCTGCCGCTGGTGGTATCTTACTCAGATGACGAAAATAAACATGCATCGGTCTGCTCTGGTTTGGATCGTTATTGAGCAGAACCTGTCATCAGCATGGACGCATGTCCTCTGGAATGGTGGTTAAAGAATAAAGGGACATATGAATCTTTAGTGCATATGGTACATAACTTGCAATGCCGGCTACAATAGTGCCATGCGAACACATGTTCTCACTTTCATGTGACATTGTAAACAAGAAGCAGGCGGCATTATCTCCTGCAAATTGTAACCAAACTTGTTTGTCTGAGTGATTGGCTGAAGTAGGACCTAGTGGACTTGTAGGCTCTAAAAGTTTTACATTGTTTCATTTTTGAATGCAGTTATTTTTTTTGTACATAAATCTACATTGGTCAGTTCAACTTTCATGATAAAGAGATTGTACTACAGTACTTGTATTAGGTGAACTGAAAAATACTATTTCTTTTGTTTTTTACAGTGCAAATATCTGTAATAAAAAAACAAAGTGAGCACTGTACACTGTGTATTCTGTGTTGTAATTGAAATCAATATATTTGAAAATGTAGAAAATATCCAAAAATATTTAAATACATGGTATTCTATTATCGTTTAACTGCTCAATTAATCATGCAATTAATTTTTTAATCGCTTGACAGCCCTAATAAGCTGTACTTACAGACTTGTGTCTTCTCTTTTTGTTTTTCTTCTTATGCTTTTTTGACTTCTTGTAACTTCTCTCTACAATACAAAAAGTAAGTAAGTATCAATAAAACATTAAGACCCAACATTATCATGACAAAGCTGGTTTCAACAGAGGAATGGGGAAAATATCTTACCAGATTCTGCACTGGAAGAACGATCAGAAACTGATCTAGATTCTGAGCGTTGCCTCTTCTTCTTTGAATGGCTATCATCATCATCAGACTCTGAGCCCTTTAAACAGAACATTTTGAGTTCAATATTAGCCTTGCAAGACAATGTGTTGTAAAAGTAGTTTTCACATATTATTCTAAGAAAGGTCTTACCGAACGGGAGCGAGACCGTTTTCTGTGATGCTTTTTAGACTTTTTAGAATGTTTCTTATTCTTTGAATGATGATGTTGACACTCGTGCTGTGGTATAAAATAATCCAAACATTATAATTGTTTTAAAGAACATGCTGTAAATTGACCAATTTCTTAGCACCAGCCCAAAAGACACACTCATGTTCACAGACATCAATTTGTTAAAACAATGTAACATTTGAAATCTTACTGTTTGTAACCTTTCCTAATATGCAACATTAAATTTAATTTTTAAAAAATGTAAAGAAACTGTCATTAATACACCATTAAAGTTGTAAAATCAAGCATCACAATGATCAGGAATCATTTAGCATCACACTTTGAAAATGGATGCAAACCTCTTATGTTTCCCATTATGCATATTTAGTCCTGCATTTTTTAAACATTACTAATTTGAATGCCCTCCCCCCAAATCTGGCAAAGTATGTACTGCTCATTAAGACCTATTTAATGCCAAATTTGAAGTTTCAAAATTTCAAATTTAAAATCTCTTTAAAATAAATAAATAAATAAATAAAATTTTAATAAAACAAGTTGCAGTTTACTCTTTAAACTACATCAGCCTGCTGAGCCATCTGTAGCTCGAGACAGATTGAATTTTTAAAGTATTATAACTCAAACTCTACACAGATAAGAAAATTTTAGCCCAAAAGGTAACTATTTCAGAATGTGGTGTATGAAAAGGGAAGTTAGATGAAAACAGCTCCATCACAAATAAAAAAATAAAACACATGAAAAATAGCTTAACCATAATACACTTCATTACTTTCAGACTGAGGCTTTAATATTTGTGTCACAAAATAAGAGTTCAGTACAGTTTTGGAAAGTTTTTTTTTCCTTACAAAAAACTGCTACAAAATTGCTATGAAAAACAAATTTAAAACCTACCTCTAGTACGTGTATAAAGTCTTTAAAGATTCTTTTTCTTTCAGATTCTAGAGTGATGTCTTCAAATGCTGGTTCCTTCACAAATCTATCTCTGATCTATATGAAAAGGAATAACACAAACTTGTCAACTGTTGGAAATGGGCCACCTTGATTGCATTGGCCTCATTAGCACTACAAAAGTAAATTTTCCCTCCCTTGGTATTCACCCCTTCTTGTCAACAGTTGAGAATAGGCCACTTCCACCTTAATTGAATTGGCTCTTTAGCACTGATCCCCCACTTGGTAAGGCAACTCCCATCTTTTCATGTGGTATAATATATATTCTGCTTACTGTTTTTTTCCACTCCATGCATCTGATGAAGTGGGTTTTAGCCCACGAAAGCTTATGCCCAAATAAATTTGTTAGTCTCTAAGGTGCCACAAGGACTCCTCGTTGTTTTTACATAATGAAATATTACTACAAAGACAGACAGACACACACATACGTTTAACAATGAAGTAAAACAAACCATCTCATAAATGGAAAAACATATTTTACTGCTACAGGGTGAATTTACCTCTCACCCCAACAAGTTCATGTATACAATGTGCTCCACACTTCCAAATGTCCAAAGATTAAGATGGTCATATTCAGGTATCTACCTATGTTTCTTCTAAAAGGTTTAGACTCATTCTCATTTTTTTTACATGGCTAACAGTGAACATCTTTAACAGTTCAGTTCTGCTATGCTTAAAATAAGTAGTGCTCTGACCCCACTTAAAACTTAAGCTCTCTCTCTCTCTCACACTCTCACACACACACACACACACTAGAAAGTCAGCTGAACACCTCCATCAAACAATGCATTTTTCCTACATTTTCTTTCCAATCATTCTAAGTGTGTGAAATAGCAGCTCTCTTCTTTAAGTCTTGCCATTGTAGTCAACAATTTGATGAGCTATCATTTGACATACCACTATTAGCTTGAAACACCTATCATACAGCAGATTGTGATATCACTTCATGTACCAGATGTGAAGGAAAACAAACTTCATATAAAGAGACAGATATGTTGATGACAGAGCAACAATGGACAAGACAATGGCAAAGGAAATGCAGAGAAAAAGCAATATGATATTTAATGGGGTTTTGATAAAATATTTTGAAGTTTTCCATATTCTTGCAATGGTTCTTCACACATAGCTAAACAATTGATGCTTGTTGTTTTATGATGCACCCAGATGTCGCATCCATGTGTGCACTAAAAATTATTAGAAGTTGATTAAATAAAGTAACTGAATGCTAAATACAGCTTTGGAGAAAATTTGTACAACTAATTCTCAGTTAAAGAGCATGCATTTTTGCATACAAGACCTCTAAAAATATACTCTGTTGCTTGAGATGCAAGAGGGCAAAATTGTTGAAAATTTTTAGACAATTTTTGTGCTCCTGTCAACGTATCGGGCCAAGTTCTAATCATTGAACATGCGCACGCAGTTCACAGTGGTTTCAAGGGAGCTGTCCCTTTAGCCACTTCCACCTTAATTGAATTGGCTCGTTAGAACTGACCCCGCACTTGGTAAGGCAACTCCCATCTTTTCATGTGCTTTTACTTTGGTATTTTGATTCAAAAACATATACTAAAATTGAAGAGCAATGAAACTTTAAATATGACCCAGAATACACTCTTTGAAGATACTTTCCACAGCATTTATTACAAATTACATTTATAGCCCAGTTGCTACTTGTATATATTTGAGGAATTTTACTAACTATTTAATAATTAAAGAAGTGTATATTAAAAGTATGTTATATCTGAATTGAATGAGTATCTATGAACATATTGTATTAAGATATTGGAGGAAATGATACAAGTGTTTACCATTTGAGCCAAAGTGTTTCACCCAACTGTACTCACATTTCTCCTAAATTCTAACCTCAAAACTTTGGGCACTGTATAAACCTCAAATATTTTAATGTTTTTCATTACAATATTTACAAATTTTTATAAAAAAAGATATGAATACTATCCATATAATTATGGTTAAAATAGATGTTGCACTTTACCAGAATGCAACCTATGATGCAGAATAATCAGTTAAATAAACAGCAAAGTGAACACCTGCTATTAAAATAGATCTACACAGAAGAACTTCCCTGCCAGAAATGTCTTATGAAAACGAAAAAGAGCTACATAATGGTCTGAAACTTTTTTGTATAAGTATCACCAACACTATAGGATTTTTAAGTACTTATGGTGAACTGCTTGCCTTTCACACAACTGTGTCCTGGGAACTATATTTTTAGAATAATCGTTTCGCCAGTTAAAAATAGTACTGCAGAATAAATTAATTACCTCAGTTCAGTGGAAATTCTTTTAAAAGATGGGAAAGAACTATTTTCATGTGTGTAAATTATACTGATAGCAATAACACTGAGCTGGAGCCTATGAGATATGAGAGCTTATTCATAAAATATCTGTATGCAAACCACACCACTAACAAACAATATTTCTGATAAGGTGAAAAGTGACAATACATACATCCTCCCAGACAGCATCCAATTCAATTGGGGGTGTAGCTTGTTTTAACATGCTCTTGAATGCAGACTCTTTCCGCTTCATTTTGCGAGCCTCTTCTTTCTCCCGCTCACGTTCACGGGCTTCTGCCTTTTCCAGCAACTACAGAAAGTAAGTCATGAAATCATTCAAGTGACAGTAACATCCACATAAGGAAGGAACAGTAATAATTAGGTAGCATGTAGTTTTGCCTCAAGACATTTCAACTTTGGTATTTTTTACCATTTTGTTTGTGCCTGTTTACATTATCTGCTCCATTACTCAACCTTAAATTTTATATTTGTTCTTTTCTCACAAAGCCTCAATGAAGTCCACAGCTGACACAATAAAGCAGTGGTCTCCAAAGTGGGGTGCGCAGCAGGAGGAGCACTGCTGTAGGGGGGGAGGAAAAAAAAAAAAAAAAAAAGGAGGCGGCCCCGAGTCCTCCAGCCCGTGGAGGAGCAGGGGCAGCCGCGCAGCCAGTGGCTGGAAAGAAGCGGTGCTTTCCCCTTCAAAGCCGGCCGGAGAGAAACAGCGCTTTGAACAGGAAAGCACCGCTTCTCTCCAGCTGCTGGCTGCGTGGCTGCCCCTGCTCCTCCCGAGTCCTCCGGCCCGTGCTCGCAGGGCTGCATTCCGAAAGGGGCTTTAGAGCTGCAGGCCAGGGCCCCGGGGCCCCCTTAGCCCAGGACCCTGAAGCCCCTGCGTTCCGGGTGGCCCTGCCTGCGGGGAGGGGGGGGAGGGGAGCAGCTCCCAGAATTGTGGCCATGGGGGTGGTGCTGCACTGCGCAGAGCCACCTGCACACCCCCTCCACCAAACAGAAGCTGCCCCAGGTAAGTGCTCTGCACCTCCTGCCTGCCCCAGCCCTGAGCCTCCTCCTGCATCCCCACCCTAAGCACCCTCCCACACCTTAACTCCCTCCCAGACCCCGCACCCCACCCTGAGCGCCCGCTGTATCACAGGTTTCAGAGTAACAGCCGTGTTAGTCTGTATTCGCAAAAAGAAATGGAGTACTTGTGGCACCTCAGAGACTAACCAATTTATTTGAGCATGAGCTTTCGTGAGCTACAGCTCACTTCATCAGATGCATACTGTGGAAACTGCAGCAGACTTTATATATACACAGAGAATATGAAACAATACCTCCTCCCACCCCACTGTCCTGCTGGTAATAGCTTATCTAAAGTAATCGTCAGGTTAGGCCATTTCCAGCACAAATCCAGGTTTTCTCACCCTCCACCCCCCCACACAAATTCACTCTCCTGCTGGTGATAGCCCATCCAAAGTGACAACTCTTTACACAATGTATCACAAAGTGTTAAACCAAGATTTTCAAAAATAAAGCATATTCCATCACATTGCTCTCACTAAAAATAATAATAATTTATTTAGTGAGAGCAAAAAGGTTTTTTGTACCAATAAAATAAAATAAATTTTAAAAATATTGTTTATTTCATCTCTATCGCATCGTTTTTCAACTTCTATTTTTTGTGTATGTTTTATAATTTACATAATATATTAGTACAGTAGGACACGTATATAATTTATACATAAATAAATATGCATATATTGGGGGTGCATGCTCAAAAAATTTTTACTGATAGGGGTGCGCAATCAAAAATTTTGGAGACCACTGCAATAGAGAATGATTGTTACAACTTACCAATATTGAATGTAAGTTCATTAGGAAGCATCAGCTTACAAATACAAAGACATTGCTGAATCCCTACTCTACAGTTGTACTTTAGAATGGATTATTTAGATTTTGAACAAGAACTGTGCCTCTCCAATCTGAATTCTCAAAACTGGCAATATCAAGAAACGCACCCTTAATCAGCAGCTTATTTTACACACTATATTTATCAAAGTACTCATAAAACACACCTAAAATGATGCAGAGAAAATATTTCAGTTTCTGAGGGCAAGTCTACTTTACTGAGCTAGATGTGCTGTTGTAGCATGTCTGGTGAAGACGCGCTATGCTGATGGGAGAGTGCTCTCCTGTCGGCACAATTACTCCATTTCAACGAGAGGCAGAAGCTATGTCAGTGGAAGAGCATCTTCCACCGACATAGCGTGGGGTGTGGTTGCTGTAACTTACATCACACAGGGGGGTGGCTTTTTCAGACCCCTGTGTAGGCAAGCCCTGATAAAAACAAATTTTCTAAAACAATTTTCTTAATATGAACATAAGGGAATGTTAAAACTTACACTGTTGAAAGCCAGTTTGATATTTCCAGCATCTAAAGTGGTTGCTCTTTTAGTTGAACTGATGACTGTAACAAAGTCTTCAAAAGTAGTATTCACTTCAACCAGAAATCCTTTATCCTGCAAGAGAGTTACCTCCTTGGCACCAGGTGGGTCAGGAAGTCTCACGTTAGCGCTAATGCACACTGCATTAGCGCAACGTGAAATCCCAACTCCCAGAGTCAAAGAGTTACATTATTAGTTTAATAAATGTAAATGATAGATTTGTTACTCTTATTAAGGAAAGCACATTTTTCCTCACCTTTAAGATGTCTTTTATTATCTTCTTTTCATCATGGTAACGTGCTTTCAAATCTTCAACATAAAACTTGAAAAGATCAAGTGCAGTTGATCCTAATGAAAAAACTAGAGAAGTCAAAAGCTAGCTCTAACCAAAGAGCTGCACTTTTTAAAAAATAAATTAGAAAATAAACATCACACTTCTATTTTGCCCCAAATCTACAGTCTCTGTACCTGTATCACTTTCTACATTGTTGGAAGAGGAAGTAGTCTTACCAGGCTGACCAAGCATGTTAGTAAATCTGATGTCAGAACTTATGGTTGGATACAACTCCATCCAGGAGGACATTGAATGTAACTGCCCATGTTCATGTAATTCATCCAAAAATAACTGCAAAATAGGATGGAATAAAAGTGTCCGTTTTCACATATTTGAAAGTGTGCTTTCGCATACTTCATGTTATAATGATTGAAAGAAACACTATTAAAATTGAAACCTAATCATTTGTTAAAAAACACAATTAAAAAAATAATTTCAGTCACAACACCTGTCCCTGCGGTCCCTCATCCCCTCTTCCGACATTCCAATTACATTTTCCTACTTATTAAAATGTGTCACTCCTTTCATTGCTATATGGGGAAACTGACTTACTACACAGGGGAATATGTAATTATCCGTATATTTTAGACAGGCCAAGAAAACCTAGTACCCTTACTTTAAAAAGACTGTATGAAAGTCTGGAATATTTGAAAACTGTTAGATTCTAAAGATAAAAAAGTTGCACCAACCTGAAAAGATTCTCTATTTTTACGTTGTCGTCGCCTTTCCCTAAGCAAACTCTTTTGTTTTTCTTCTTCCTCTTCTTTTTCCAAAGCTCTGATGTGTTCTTCAAAACAAATCAGTGCATCTTCTTTATCCATATCTAGAAAGGAGAAAAGAAAAGGTTTCTGACTGAGAAATTTCTTACCTGATAATTTTCTGTTAGCAGCTTCTCTCCTCATTCATCACTAAAGTGTAATAATGGGAGGGCATTATCCAGTAGTGATGAAAGATAGAAGCTACACAGAAGAATTGAAAGATCCTAGTCATTAACGAATACAGGACTTCCATAAAGAACACTGGGCTGAGGAGAAGAGCACTTCTGTGATCGCCCACATTGCCAAAGATAGCCATGAAACAGGGAAGACTGCATAAGGGATATTTGTCAAATACTTCAAATAAATCTTCTCACTATATTTGCCCTTTTCCAATCTATAAAGAGGAAATAAGGACAACCCAAGGAATTAGACCAGCGAGCTTAACTTCTATACCTGGAAAGATACTGGAGCAAATAATTAAGCAATCAATTTGCAAATATCTAGAAGATAAGGTGATAAGTAACAGTCAGCATGGATTTGTTAAGAACAAATCGTGTCCAACAAACCTGATAGCTTTCGTTGACAGGGTAACAAGCCTGGGGAAGTGGTAGACGTAGTATATCTTGATTTCAGCAAAGCTTTTGATACAGTCTCACATGACCTTCTCATAAACAAACTAGGAAAATACAAACTAGATAGAGCTACTATCAGGTGGGTGCAAAACTGGTTGGAAAACTGTTCCCAGAGAGTAGTAATCAGTGGTTCAGTCATGCTGGAAGGGCATAACGAGTGGGGTCCCACAGGGACCAGTTCTGAGTCTGGTTCAATTCAATATCTTCATCGATGATTTAGATACTGAAGCTGGGAAGGATTGTAAGTGCTTTGGATAGGACTAAAATTCAAAGTGATCTGGACAAACTGGAGAAATGGTCTGAAGTAATTAGGATGAAATTCAGTAAGGACAAATGCAAAAGTACTCCACTTAGGAAGGAACAATCAGTTGCACACATACAAAATGGGAAATGACTGCTTAGGAAGGAGTACTGTGGAAAGAGATCTGGGGGTCATAGTGGACCACAAACTAAATATGAGTCAACAGTGTAACATTATTGCAAAAAAAGCGAACATCATTCTGGGATGTCTTAGCAGGAGTGGTGTAAGCAAGACATAAGAAGTAATTCTTCCACTCTACTCCATGCTGATTAGGCCTCAACTGGAGTATTGTGTCCAGTTCTGGACCCAATATTTCAGGAAAGATGTGGACAAATTGGGGAAAGTCCAGAGAAGAGCAACCAAAATGATTAAAGGTCTAGAAAACATGACCTATGAGGGAAGATGGAAAAAACTGGGTTTGTTTAGTCTGGAAAAGAGAAGACTGAGAGGAGACATTATAAGAGTTTTCAAGTACATAAAAGGTTGTTACAACGATGAGGGAGAAAAATTGTTGTTCTTAACTTCTGAGGATAGGACAAGCAGCACTGGGCTTAAATTGCAGCAAGGGAGACTTAGTTTGGACATCAGGAAAAACTTCCTAACTGTCAGGGTGGTTAAGAACTGGAATGAATTGCCTAGGGAGGTTGTGGAATTTCCATCATTGGAGATTTTTAAGAGCAGGGTTAGACAAACATCTGTCGGGAATGGTCTAGATAATACTTAGTCCTGCCACGAGTACAGGTGACTGGACTAGATGACCTCTCGAGGTCCCTTCCAGTCCTATGATTTCACATAAGTTGCTGGCAGCTGTCATTTAGCAGTTGCTGATTTGGCAAAAAAAATTTAACTATTTATAACCATCACTAAACCAGTTCCACAGCCTCTTCAAGGGATTCCCACTTTTTTTTTTCCCCTCCTTACTCTGAAGTTCTTCATCCTCTGCAAATGTAGGATTGTCCATCAGATACTGCTGGGCCTCCGACCAAGTGGTAGAGTATGTTACATTAGCCATGTTGTCCAAAATGTTTTTCAAAGCCTCCCAATTCCTCTTTCGTAACTGCTTGGCTTGCTCCTGAAGCGAGTAGTCAGGGCGAAATAAATAAATAAATCAGCCATGCATTGATTTTCCTTGAGTACCACATCAGATAAGATCAAGTATCACCCTCTGATTATATAGAAAGAAAATGACAAATTTTGGACACACAAACAGAAAATAATATATACAGATTTTAAAATCACCTGAATCCATGGCCATACCACCTTGTACATAATCTTGTCGCATTCAGAGCTGGCCAAAACTCAGTTTTCACAGGAAATTTCAGTATTTCAAAATTTGCCCTTTTTTTCCTGATTCCCTGAATAGTAGCAATGAAATTGGCAAGAATCATGTCAATTTCAATCAGCAGCTCCCTGGGCTTCTAGGGTCCATGGCAGCTCCACCATGCAGACTGCCTCTGGGCTAGAGACCCCAGACCTTCCAGACTACTGATGATACAGTGGTGGCACTCTTCTTTAAAGCAGGGATGGAAGCACACACAAAATGTTACCTTATCTCAGGTTAGCTAACCCGCAACAGCTAACTCAGGTTAAAACAGCAGCAAAGACATAGCAATGATGCTTTTAAAAATCAGATTAGCAGCTCAAATTAAAGCCGATAGGGGAATCTGAGATTGAACTTGATGAGTTAAAAGCCAAATTGCTGTGTTTTCACTGCTATTTTAACCTGAGTTAGCTCATGTGGGCTAGCCCCACATGAGCTATGTACACAGACCCTAAAGCAGAGGTCTCCAAACTGTGGGGCGCGCCCCTCTGGGGGGCATCAAGGAACATTCATGGAGGTGGGAAGGGAACACCACTCAGCCCTGCCATGGCCCCAGATCTGTTATGGCCCTGCCCCCTGCCACATTGTGGCTCCACATAGGCTGGGGCCTGGCTGCCAGCCTCCACAAAGGCCCAGCTGCAGCTCCACTCCTAGCCCTGCCCCCTCTTTCAGCTCCTGGCCACGGCTCCATTCCCAGTCCAGAAGCAGAGCCACACCTGGCCACGGACCCAGCTGCTGGCCACTACCAGGGCCTGGCTGCGTCTCTGCTCTCTCCCGCCCACAGCCTTGGCCATTGGCTGCAGCTCCATCCCTAGCCCCGCTCCTGGCCCCATACCCACCCCCAGCCTTGGACCTCTTACCCCTGTACCCCTGTCCATGCCTCACCCCAATCCACAGCCCCACTCCTAGCTCCGGTGTGTGTGTGTGTGGGGGGGGGGGGTGTAGTAAGAGGGGGCACAACCCTCAAGAGTTTGGGGACCACTATCCTAAGCATATATTTACACAACAGCTGGGTGGTGAATTCCCGACTCAGGTTGAAATACATGTGTTAGCTCTCATTGAGCTAACATGCTGAAAACAGCAGTGTGGACGTGACAACACAGGCAGCAGCTCGGGCTAGCTGCCTGAATACAATCCCACCTCATCACTAAGGTACATACTTGGGTGGCTAGCCTGAGCCACTCTGGCTATGCTGCTATTCTTAGCATGCTACCTTGAGCAGAGTTAGTAAATGGGTGTCTTCCAGCTGCTGTGTAGACATACTGTAAGAGTGTAAAGAACCAGTGCTGAACCATGGGGCTCACTGTGTTGGGGGAGGAGCTACTTTTCATAGGAAACCTAAAACTTAGGTTCTGACCACTTCTAATCCGCAAAAAGCATGATCATTTTTTTGCAAGAATACGGACCTTAATCCTAGAGTTATAGATAAATTTTATTTTAGGGAAATTTCTATCTAAATTCTCCCTACATTTTTAAACTACAGACATTGTTCTTCAGTTTGTGCCTTAAAATGTTGTACAGGGTTAACTGTGCATACTATATATATAAAAAGATCAGATTTTCAGCTATGTAAATGGAAACATGCAGATGTATACCAGCTGAGGCTCTGGACCATAATTTGTTTCAATATGTAGTATAGAGTATGAGAAAGCACTTTTGAACAAAAGCCATTATATACACTTATGCAATATCCACATTGAACAGATTGTTCTTTGTGGGAACATGAAGTTAATAAGCCTATTTCAGGGAAGTGATAATTACATACTGTACAATGTAAAACAGTTCTAGATGGGGTTTCCTAAGTCACTGGCAAGAGAAAAGTTAGACTCAAAACAACCTAGAAAATTCTTTACTTTCTTCAATAGGTTCAGATTAAATTGTTTTCTCTGAGATAAACCTTGAAAACTAAAAGAAAAATTACCTTTTCTTTTTTAGACAGAAAGAACAAGACATCTTCATAAATTTCAAGACGATCACGCTCTGATATTGCATTCCAGACCTCCATTTCACCAAACATTTGTTCAGCTTTTCTGTATATAAAAAAATCCACCAAAAGAGATACATATACTCACTTATTGGCGTAAACTGATTTAAAGATAGCGGTGGTAGTCTCTACACAAAGCTTCACATTTTAGTTGGAAACATTCAGGTAAATCTCTCTCTTTGGGTCAAGTGGTGTGGATTACTTCAAACAAGTTTATTTACTTCCAACTATGCATAAAGATTACATTTTAGTTATTTCCCTGGACAGTGAACAAGAATTTAAGAAATATGTATCTTACATTAAGTTAATGTAAATATTTTAATTCTACGTCACAGGTAAGAGCTCAATAAAAATAAGCCATCCAGTATGTAAGCTTTTGCCTAAGCTCATAGATTGGAAGGATCCATGAGAATGAAACCAGAGAAACTATGAGATTTAAGGGAAAGCAAGAGGGAACTGTATGAGTGGCGTGAGGGGTGGGGGTGGCATTTGCTGTAAAATGATCTGAGACTAGTGGTAATGGCTTGGCCTGGATGACTCTGTTTGGGCATCCAGGTGCAGCCCTTAACATCTATGCTACATCACTTGCACAAGCTCCCCATTATTGACTTCCAGGTAAAGTTAAACTGGTGCATCTTTGTGGTTGACACTTACATTGGTTTAGAGTGCCCCTGCTAAATAACAGATGTAAACCATTTTTAAAACGATGTAAGAGAATATCCATACAGAAAAGTTGCACTGTTTTAACTCAACTGATACAACACTGCACCTTTAGTTAAACTACTGCAACTGTATATGTACACCAGGCCTTAGTCTGCTACAGCCTGGAATTGGTGATGCTCAGAACTGAATACAAGAGTCACCTGTTTTACCAGTAGCAGTGTGTGGCAGCACTGAAAGAAACTAAAGTGTGGATGACTAATTATCTGAGGTTTTAGGAGGCAGGGGGTTATATGGTAATATTGGTTACAAGCCTAAAGACTGACAGGCACAATATACAAATCCCAATTAAATTTACATTTACTATTTTTTCCCCTCTCTCTCTCTCACACACACACACTTACTTCAATTTAATTTTATCTTATAATATATAGGAGGTCAGATTAAATAATCCAAGGGTGCCTTTCTAGCCTTAAAATCTGTATTTTGGCTTCAAAGTTATCAGCACATGCAAATAAACAGGATGAGTACTCATTGCATTTGGTACTATGCTCCTGTGTAACTATGCAGCCAATAAAGTACACATTTTCACACTTAAACTAAATCCCACTGTCTTCACAACTAGCAGAGCTAGAAACTATTTTTAATATACACACACACTTAGAATCTTCAGAACACTGAAAAGGCTCCAAAATTTAAGACATCTATTTCCCTGTTGCTCAGATTTTTATTGTTCCTATTAACAAGCAGGGTGCAACAGATGAGGGGTGGTGGAGTTAGCTTTTGTATTTTTATTCTTACAAGTCAGAGAGAAACAAGCCAATGCAACTCCCACATCACTGGAAGACATTCACATTTTTTAGTGGTCTATTAACTTGTATTTATTGCTCAAGCAAATATGTTCACCTAAATAAACAGTCAGAAGTAAAGAAAGCCTTTGGAATTGACATAACTGTTTAATTAGAACAAGTTAATAGTGCCACAGGATTCAGCAATGATTTTGCTTTGCGCTCTAAAATGTTTTATAAAAACTGTACTCCACATTGATCCTGGGGCCAACTGTTTCATGTGAATACTAAACCAAGATTCACATATTAATCCATAAAATCAAATAGAAAAGGAATACCAACGCATAGCTTTCTTTGCTGAAGGGAAAAGAATAAATTCACGTTCATAACTACCATCACAAAAATTACGAGACTAATTCATAGGCTAGAAAAAGAAGTTAACAGCAATGATTAGGGTGTGGGTACCATCAAGTAATCATGCTTAGTTGGAAGTGCCACAGAAAATAATGTGGAAGTTTACCAGGTAAGGCTACCCACTCAGAAGAGGTGAGTAGGAATAATTTCCCGCCCCCCTAAACTCTGTCTACTTTCACATTTGAGAAAAAAGACCAGCACTGGATTTTTGCTTTGCCTTTCTGGATATTTAAAAATGAAAGTAAGCACTCTTACTATTGCAAAAATACAAATGCACTGTGCACTCTATCATCATGCAAAAATCATTAATCTCGGACAATATACAAACTAACAGAGTTCAGAACAGCAGCTTTCTGGACAGGGTGAATTAGAATACTAAAAAAGAATAAATCATAAAGATTAAAAACATTAAGGGTGACAACAGGTTTCATGCTATGTTGTGATTCTCCACCAATACAATTTCATTGCAATTTATATATTTTAATAATAGATAGTTGTAACATCTAAGTAGGAAAAGAAGCTTTATAAACCAAAGTTGTCTTTTTTTTTTTTTTTTTTAGATCAATGCTTTGTATTTGGCAGAGTTGGCTTTAAAAAAAAAAAAAGAAAGAAGAAATATTTAGCCTTCTTTCACGCCAAAATGGCTAAATCTTTGGATCTGACAGTACACCAGAAGAAGCAAATTCACAACCAGGGCCCCCTGTACTGACAACCTCTGCATCTCAGAATCAACTACAATTTACATTTTGAATTAAAGCTAAAAAGTTTATTGCTTTCATTGTTAAAAGGAACACTGAAGGCTAATGAACCAAAAATTAGCTCCAGCTGAAAAAAATTCCATCAATCTGCTCTAAATCTTTTGCTGATAACTTCAGCAAACTGGGATTCTAGAATCAATTCATTTGATGAGGTATAAACTGTACAAAAGACTTGTTTGTAAAAGAGCAGTTTGTCAGTGATCTGCATATCATTTTTAAAATTAAATACTAAAATATTCTTCTGCAACAAACCAGCATAAAGAAAGTTGTTTGCAATCTTCTGCACTGAACTTACTGCTCATGAAACTGCATCATTTGTGGCATCAGGAATACCAGCAATGGCAACTGGGATCAGAAACTATTTTCAGATTAGTTTCACAATTTATACATGACAAAATTTTTCCCACTCTGAACTCTTATGGTTATAGGTCAGAAAAATAAGTTCTCCTTTGACATAACTCTTTAATTTCTATAATGCTATGTTTTTATACTGATCGTAATGACATTAATTTTTACATGACACTGCCAAGTAACTAACAAACAATGTAACTAACCTCAGTTTTATTCCTATCATATATTTCTTTCATTATTGTGAGAAAAGAATTGTAACTTGCCTGACTCGTTCTAGTTATCAGCCTGGTGATATGGGTAAGGCCACTAAGGGCATGTCTGCACCAAAGCTTACTGAGTGGCAAAATAGGATATAAATCGACAGTGTTAACGCATGCTGTGCTCTAAGTGTCTGTGTGGACCCTACTACTGTGCACTAAAAGTTTCATAGTGAGCACTGCACGTCAATGTGCACTAGGGAACTTTTAGAGAGCAGTAGCAGGGTGCGCACGTACAGTTACTCCGTGGCCTGCCCGAGTGTTGCACAAGTGCTTGTGCAGACGTGCCCTAAGTATTCTATTGTTTTCTTGAACAAAAAATGAAATTTAACACCATACTGGGAAATAGAAGGATTAAAATTTAATGTATAGGAAATAATATAATAATATGGAGATATACCTATCTCAGAGCACTGGAAGGGACCTTGAAAGGTCATTGAGTCCAGTCCCCTGCCTTCACAGCAGGACCAAGTACCGTCCCTTATTTTTTCCCAAGATCCCTAAATGGCCCCCTCAAGGATTGAACTCACAACCCTGGATTTAGCAGGCCAATGCTCAAACCACTGAGCTATCCCTCCCCCCGAAACCACTGAACTATTGTGTTTATTTTTAAATCAAAATATGGAAGTGTTTTGCCATGTATTACCTTCATTTCTAGATACTTGAACTCAAATGCTATCACTCTATTTATGCCTCATCATACCCATCTAAAGACCTGGTCCTACAACAGATAATTAGGTCGGAAATTAGTGCGAAAAATCCATACTCCTGAATGACATAGTTAAACCAACCTAACTGCCGGTGTAGACAGCACTAGGTCAACAGGAGAATTCTCCTGTTGACCTAGCTACCACCTCACGGGGAGGTGGATTACCAAGCTGACAGAAGAAGCGTAGGTCGTGTCTTCACTGCAGCACTAAGTGTAGACAAGACTTTAGATTTTTCAAAGACGAAACATTATACAAAGGTTCATGCTCACCAGAGACCAAGCCAAGTAAATTTAAGGTTGAACTTGAAATGGAGATAGGTCATTGTGGTACATTAAATTGATCTTACTTGTATCTTGTTGTAGATGTCATCTTTTCATGGTTTTCAAGGAAACGTTGAAAGGATTCTTTAGCTTCTTTGTATTTTGATCTTGCTTCTTCTTTTTCTTCTTTCTCTGTCTGGACTTTGTAAGCATTAAAGGCTTGCTTTTTTTCACTCAACTTTGCCAATGCACTGAACAGCAAGAAAAACAAGATTTTAAGTACACAAAATGGGAATTAGAAAATAAAAGTAATAATGCCAATTTATTTACATACAGAATAAAATATAAACACAAAAGTTAATAGAAGTTTGGTGAAACAAAGTGAAGCCTACACTACAGAACTAAATTAATACTCCGGCTATCGTATCTGCTTTCATGTCTTTAAATAAAGTCTATTAAGCCAAAATAATTTTCTTATAACATACTACCAAATAGCCTCATGAGAAGTCTTACTTTCAGGCTGCATTTTGGACATTAATGTGGAGCCAAATTTTAAAGTCTGTTCAGCACAGAACAGCTCCCAGTGAGAGCAATGACCTCTTTTGAAAATATGGCCCTAAGTTCGCAGCATCTCCATTATAACAAACATAAACATGAAGATTTTTAAAAATGTGAAGACCATCTATTAGTTTAACTCTAGTTACTACTGCTAATACATCTTTTCTTTAAGACCATGTACCATTCCATTGTTCATTGGTGAACATATTCAGCTCCTAAGGTATTTTGCTACTTTAGTAACAGGTCAGACTCAAAAAAGACAATTGGTTTGGTGTAGGAACTGTCAGTATTTGATCAAATCCCATTTCAGTGCTCAAATATGACACTGATGAGGGCAAAGCATATATACATTAGGTCTGTGACAAACAATGTAGATTAAAGAGAAGAGAGGAAGCAGTACCTGTATCTAGGATCATTAATGATCATTTTCATAGCTTGCTCCCACGAGGCATTGGATGGTACACGCTGTGAAGACATTAAATCAATAATGTAACCACTAGATTTGGTACCAACATACTAAGGTGATACGGTTTCTTTGGAAATACTGATAAACAGACTAGATTGAAGTATTTCATTTGTGTGGTGAGGCACAGCAGACTTCTCACTGATGTTAACAAGAGAGCTGTACAAAGACAGACTATTACCCCTTCATAATAACTACGTATGTTAGTAAAAATAAAGTGATGTTTTCATACGTCAGTCAGTAAGAGAGATATGGGGCACTTTTAGGATCATCATCACTATTTCTACCGTTTGATTCTCTTTCAGGCACTCTTCTACTGCATTTGGACACTATAGTCTTGGGAACACTACAGAAAGCATCATCAATAAATAGACTGAGAGGGAAATTGAGCATTAGATTATTCTTTTCTCACCATACCCTCCACCTTTTGAACAATGGTGGGAAATTTAGAAAGCATGCCAAAGGACAACTGTATAGGGCTCCATATTTTTGATCCTGCAGTGAAGTAATAATGAATTATAACATTTACTGTAATTTCCATAACAATGTGGAATGTAATAACAGAATTATGACTTCACAAAGGATGGATCGTAAAAGAGAACCTGTCTAAACACGCGTGGCTTTAGTAATTATAATAAGGAAAAAGGAAATGGATTTTTGTTGAAGACAAATGTATTTTAACGTGAAAGTCACTCTTGTTCAAATATCTGCTGTTAAACATAGTGACGTTTTTTGCCTTTGTCAGTTGGCATCTTGATAATTTTCTGCCATATCTTCATATGGCAATTAAAAATCATCAATTTCTAGATTTTGGACAAAAGTATGAGTTTAAAATTGCATTATACTGGGGGAAATCAGAGGAA
The DNA here is from genome assembly GCF_965152235.1 of Eretmochelys imbricata. NCBI lineage: Eukaryota > Metazoa > Chordata > Testudines > Cheloniidae > Eretmochelys > Eretmochelys imbricata. The sequence goes on from NC_135582.1 coordinate 28,770,480, forward strand.
GGAGAAGAGCTGTGAGCTCCTGATTACACACAAATATATTTTTAAAAAGCACAGGCAATATATAAAAATTGCCTAAACAAGTACACTTCCCCTATAACACTCTTTTTCCTTATTTACTCCAATATGAAAATTAACTTTTTAAAAAAATAAATCAGTAATTTCTCAGGCAAATAATTCAGAAGAGTTTAAACAGTTGATTCAATTTAAAAAACCTTTTCTTTCAACAGTTCTTTAAATGCTTGCTTTGCTTCTTCTTTCGTATTCCATGTATATGTTTTTTTAACTGGCTGGGTGTCCTCTTCCTCTTTTTTGGGAGCAACACTAAGGATTAAAGACAAAATATTACATACTTTAGGTAAATACACTATTTTTCATTTAAACCAAAAAGAGTCATTATCAATTTAAGAGATGTCCAATTAACAGACATTTCTTGAGAAATATTTTTCAAAAATATAATTTAATAAGATGGAAATTAATACTTTATATAAAAATTACAATTTGCTAGCCTAAAATAAAATGATACACATTATGGGGGGGGGAAAAACTCAAAAACAGATTTTCTGAACAAGTAATTCTAAAAATACCTCTCTTTAGAACAGTGGTGCCACTATTGGAATCAACTGCCTGCTCAAATGATCTCCCCCTTGATTTAAGTGAGGGGGAGGGAGAGGGTGTTAATTGTGAAAGAGTCTTGACTTTCAATTACTCGTAACCCTGCCTAAAACTATTGACCTTCAAAGTACACTACAAAACTTGTCTGTTTTTACAGGCTTTTGGCGAGAGATGGAAGACAGAGTAGTTGCAGTGAGTTGGGAAGGTGTGATACCAACTTTAGTAGGTTTATTTGATTTGGATTTTTTAGTTGGGAACAACAGCCTATTCAGAGTGGGCTACATGTTTTTTCTTAGTTTTGTATTTTTAAAAATGTATATTCTAAAATTACATACGAGCACCTGGGTGTTCCATGATGATGCTGCCTGCTAAAATTCTCGAATACTTAAAACAAAGAGTCTAACTCACTTTTCACAATGGCAGTCTGTATGCTGTATGTTTTAATATTGTTTATCTAACATTTCTTTATCTTTCTAAAATAAAATTCAAAAATCAAAAGTCATGGGTCCCAACAATCCCCAATTAAATTTGGTAAATAAATGAATGACCCAAGAGAGACGAGGGGGCCTTTAAAAAAAATCATTTAAAATGCCTTCTTCCCTCGTGTTTTTTCTTAACCATTTCTCTCCACTAGCTTTGCTCCATTCTCTTTTTTCTTTTGAAAAAAATCTGAACAAAAAGTTTAGCCACCTCCAATATAACTACAATCCCACAACTCTGAACATTAAAAAGCCTCAGATTAAGCCAGATTATAGGATTTTACTTACTCCACTGAAGCCTCCTGTTTAGAAGTTTCCTCTGCAGTGTTAGTGACAGCTTCTACATTCTGCTCTTGTACAACAGGGGTGGCGATGGTTGTGGCGGCAGCGGCGGCGGTGGTGGTAGTAGTTTGCTGCACTTGTTCCTCAGCTGTTGTAGTTACTGTACTTTCATTTTCTACAACAGCAGCTACTGTAGAAGCTTCAGCTTCAGGAGCAGCTGCTACAGCAGGAATGGCAGTGGCTGCAGTAGCAGCCACGGCAGTTTCAACATCGCTAGCGGTGGTGGTGGCGGTGGTGGTGGTGGCGGCGGCAGCACCGGTGGTATCTGTAATTTCTGTTGCAACAGTGGGAGCAGAAGGTGTTGGAGTTGATTCTTCTGGTTTACTGCTGAATACGTGAATTAAGAAAATCGAAATAAGAGTTTTATAGTCATGCAAGTTCAATTAACCTTAAGGGAAAATATTACAGTTTAAATAAGGTTCTATGGACATCGTCAAGAGTTTTAGGCCTACCTTACAAAGTGTTATATCTCACCCAAAAAAACCAAAAAAATCTAAAACAATTTCAAAAGTGGGGAGTTCTTTATAAGAACTGTACAACTTAACAGAAAAAGACAGGGACAGAAGTTCAAAGATTTTTAAATTAAAAGCACTTCTAAAATTAAATAGTGAAAATATATTTTGGTAATCAAGTATTAAAACACTTCACAGATTGAAAGCAAGCTAGAAGTTTATTTCAAGAGAGGCATTGATACTATCAATCTAATAAAAAAAGTATTTTTAGAAACATACCTGTTTTCTTCAGCTTTAATCATCGCTATAGAGGCAAAAGAAGAAAATATTTATTCGAAATGCAACGGTTCACAAGAAGCTTATGTTTGGAAAAGAAAGAACTTACTGCTCTCTATTTTTTTTAAAGAAATTGCTCAGGTATATAAAAATAGATCAAGCTATTCTTTTATTGTTGATATTTATGATGTTAGTATTCTTGTTTCAATAATTTAAAAGATAGGTGGATTAAAATGAAATTCTAGAAGCATCAAAACACAGAAAATCTTACTGAACAACCTTCTGCATCTACTACTTTTTCTTTTTGTTCAAACTGAAGTAAATATTTTCAGTTTCATCAGGCATCAATGCCACTTTCAATACAAACAAATAGGGTTTACTCAACTGCATCTTTTCTTTTCAGTAATCTTTTCCTATCTAGTTTTTAAATACCAGTGCTGCTTCTCTAATCTTTGGAATGCCTCCCCCTCCCCACCCACCCTCAACTCTCCCCATTTGTACTATTCTATTACCTTAGCTTCCTTAAAATTATTTTAACATTTTGTAATATTCTTCACCACGGCTTTGATTTACCAAAAATACTGACCATACTCCATCCAAAATAAACACTAATGCAGCATTACACTCCACCCAGAACAAACTATGACATTACCTTTGTGGAAGAGCAAGAAGAAATCCAAATGAGACCTAGATTATACTCTTGTGTGTCATAATATGATTTTATGCAAATAAAAGATGATGGTGGTTTACTCCCCGCCTCCCATCATCTCCCAGCCCCCAAAATTAAACAGATAATCTCAAAATAAAGCTTTATACCCATGTGCTTTGGAGGTACACATGGTTTTGACTTTGATAAATTAGCTTTACCCAACAATAATATATTGAAGCAATGGTTGGCAGGAACAGTAGGGAAACAGATTATCAACATCATTTACAAACACAGCTTCGTGCTTAATTTTGATTTTTCAACTAAGATAGCTAACACCATTTTTATTTCAAATCCACTGAATATGATGACATTGAATTAAATTTAATCTTTGAGACTTTGAACAATGTTAAAATAAGACAGACCAGTTCTGTTCAGTTATAATTTTATATTATTGGGGAAAAGCTCCAGCATCTCTTTTTTATTTCACTCTATTTATTTTTTAATAGGAAGAACTATTCCTACACTAAACTAACAGTGCCATAATTCATGTAGAAATAACATTTACATTATACACAAAATGCTCAGTTTCCATTACTGTTACCTTCAAGATCTTCAAGCTCTTTGGGTTTTGCCCAACGTGATTCTTTTGTTTGGGAATTGTAGTAATAAGGCTTTCCAGAGTCAGATTTGTACTCTTTCCAAGGGCATTTAGATAACAATTGCTAACAGAGAGCAAAAACATTTGTTAAAAATCTTATTACAATGATGTTTCAAAACTGCTAAAATATCCTAAAAACAACCCAAAAATAAGCCTAAAAACAACTTAAAACATATCACAATGCGTACAATGAAAATATCCTGAAGAAAAACAGCAAAATTTAAACCTGATGTCACATTGTGACCTCAAAAGCACATCAATGGGTATCTTGAAGAATCTACCCAATTCAGTTATAGACAGTCTATCTAGAACTGATAAAATTTGCTTTTTGGAGCAGGGGTGTTTACAGTTATAAATTACATTGGAATAAAAATTCTAATGCATGTCTCCTGGACAGTACACTGAACTTATTTTAAGTCACTTGTTCCATATCTTTCAATGAACTTGGTTTACCTCAGCAGGTGTTTTGAGATCATCTGGCTTCTCCCATGTAGATTGTTTTGTTTCAGTATTATAATAATAAGTTCTTCCATCTGGTGATTTATGTTCAGTCCACATAGATTTCTAGGAAAAATAAAACAGAAGCAATAAAATATGGTAATGGAATTCTATAAAAAAAACTCTAGAAAAGTTAAAAACAAGTAGAAACTGGTGAAACCTGTTTAGAAGGATCTTCATTTATAGAACTGTTGGTTGTGGTGGTTTGCTGGGCTGCGCAAACTATTTGATGTGTGATCTGAGGGGAAAAAAAAAAGTATACAGAGTTCTTTTATTTGTTTAAATTTAAAAAAACAACATGTATTTTAAATATATCCAATAAGAATTTTTAAACACCAGAACAGCAGCAAAAAACAAACCCTAAAGCTGATTCAGATTTACAAATTTCCTGTTTACAGTAAATGATTTTAAAGTATAATGAAGAATCAAAAAGGAAAACTTACAACACAGCATCTCCTCCAAGATAGACAATGACTGACTGACTGACATACATGCACACACGCTCAGGACATCTAGGTCACTTTTAAATGTAACTTAGGTTGATAATGACTGAAAATCATTTCCATAAGATGGCAGTTTAGCGTGCTACATGAAATAAGTTCAAAGTTTCAAATTACTTCCTAAATGACACCTATGTACATCACGAGAGACTGAAAGTTACAATGATCCAAGACTGGGAATTGTTATATTAAGTTATGGACTGGTGCCACACTAATCCTGCTGAAAAGGCTAAATCCACTGGTGTACAGACATTTGTCTATAGCAGTGGTGGTCTTTGAGTAGGGCCCTACCAAATTCGTTTTGGTCAATTCCATAATCACAGGATTTTGAAAATCATAAATTTCATGATTACAGCTATTTAAGTCTGAAATTTCACGGGGTTGTAATTGTAGGGGCCCTGACCGAAAAAGGAGTTGTGTGTGGGGGCGAGGGGTGTTTGCGGTATTGCTACCTTCACAGCTGGGTGCGCAAGAGCCACTGCTAACTGGCCTCCCAGTTTTGAAGGCAGTGCAAAAGCAAGTGTGGCAATGCCACAACTCCTTAAAATAACCTTGTGATACCCCCCCCCAACTCCCTTTTGGGTCAGTACCCCCCAATTTGAAAAAAGCTAGTCTCCCCCGTGAAATATTATAGTATAGGGTAAAAGCACATGAAAGAGCAGATTTCACAGGGGGAGACCACATTTCACGGTCAGTGATGCATTTTTCATGGCCGTGAATTTGGTAGGGCCCTATCCATGAGCTATCAGACTTTAAAAAAAAAAAAAAAAAAAATCACATTGATAACCATCTTGCCTCCCCTCCACATTTTAATTTTGACCTAATTTTAGTGGCTACTCTATTGAGTGTTGTTAGAGTTAGACCTGTTCCTTACATTTTAAAGATTGTAATCCCAGTTTTCCAATTGTATAAAAGCTAAAATGACCAATTAAGTGAAAGAAATATCAGATTATTTACTCTCCCTTCATCTAACCCTCCACACCAATATTTGCTCGTATTAAGTTATAGTACTGTGGTAACTTCTGAACATGGGAACAGGAACTACTTAAAATGTCAAAAAAACATAGGATCCAAATACCTTCTGAAGATTTTGCATGGAGTAGAAATAGTATCAGAGATACAAATAACATTTAATTTTTTATTAGAGTACTGAAAAAACAGTTTAATTCAATAACAGCAAAATAGATGGTTATAAAATTAGTTAACACCCACACTTTAAGATCAAAGAGCCTGTTAGGACTAGAAACACTGATGGACTGGTACACGTGTTTTCCAGATTAGTAGACTCTGACCACATTTTCTAACATTTTCTATCCCTTATGACAAAACATTATAATAATTGGCACTAATGAAGATCCTTGTTGGTAATCTCAGCTGAATTGAATGTAGTCATGGAACCTGAAGTGCTCTCTCGTTCTGAACATGGCTGTGTCAGGGAACTGTGAAGATGACATTGTGCTATACTGTTCTGTTGATACAGACTACACACTTCAGAGCTAACAATACAAAAGTTTCATGAACACTAAACAGACGTGAAAATTTCTCCTTTTTAAATTTAACTAAATCAATAGGAAATTTGAGGACTTAAAAATAAGGAGTAATTTCCGCTCTTCACCAGCGCAAAAATACCCAACACTACACTAAGGAACTGTATGCCTGTTTTAAGGTTCCATATCTCAAAATGCTTCTCAGCTTTGCAAAACCAAAGTTGGTTAACGTTGAGTCTGTATTTCAGTCCTCAAAATTCACAAGATACCAGGGTTTAAAAATCATTAAAATTTTCCATGACCTAAAAATATTACATTAGTTTTATCACAATCTTATTTTACTTTGTTTTCGATATATTTTAATGATTGCTGTCTTGAGAACTAGAAGAACTAGAAAAACCACTCTCCTAAAAGTCAAAGAGAGATTAATAAAACTGGGACTTTTCAGCTTGGAAAAGAGAGGACTAAGGGGGGGATATGATTGAGGTCTATAAAATCATGATTAGTGTGGAGAAAGTAAATAAGGAAGTGTTATTTACTCCTCATAACACAAGAAGTAGGGATCACCAAATGAAATTAATAGGCTGCAGGTTTAAAAAGAACAAAAGGAAGTATTTTTCACACAACCTACAGTCAACCTGTGGAACTCTTTGCCAGAGGATGTTGTGAAGGCCAAGACTATAACAGGGTTCCAAAAAGAACTAGTTAAGTTCATGGAGCACAGGTCCATCAATGGCTATTAGCCAGGATGGGCAGGGATGGTGTCCTTAGCCTCTCTTTGCCAGAAACTGGAAATGGGCAACAGGGGATGGATCACTGGATGATTACCGTACTTGTTCTATTCATTCCCTCTGGAGCACCTGGCACTGGCCACTGTCAGAAGACAGGATACTTGGCTAGATAGACCTTTGGTCTGACCCAGTGAGGCCGTTCTTATGTTCTAATCAGAAAATTCAATGGGAGCAAAGAGAAGCTCAGTACACCTGGCATTCAGGTCTAAATACTGAATGGCAAGAGGGGTGGTTGACAAACTAGTACAAATACTTCAGAGGCAACTAAAGTTTTCAAACACTAGTCAAAGACTGGTAGTCTAATAGAAAAAAATATTGAACCCTAAGCATGTAAACTGATTTATAAATAACGTGCTAGTAAAAGTAACATGGGAGGGGGGGGAAATCAAATAAGGTTTTTCTTTAAATGTCCATACATGGACTTACAATCATTGTACTTCTATTAACTTTCTGAAGCCTTGGTTTTTACTCACCTGTGTTCCAGGTGGTGTAGTGCCTATTTAAAAAAAAAAAAAAAACACGAACAGAATGAGAAACACTAGTGTTCTAGCAAAACACTTCTAAGTTACATCTTTTCCCCTCTGGCCTTTTATAAATTAAAAAATGACTTACTGTAAATAAAAGATTTGATAAAAACTAAAAGATAAATGACCTACCCGTAATTCCAGTTCAGGAAGATTATGAAGATAGATTAACCCTTGGAATGGGCATGCAGGGGCATCCAACCAGAACTCTTTTGCCAAGAATGTCTGTTGGGGCTACACACGTTCTTGCAGCACCAGCTGTTCTGGGCCTATAGTGAGCCATGACCCACAAACACAATCTACTTTTCATTCTGCAGGTCCCAGTTCAGGGAAAACAACTCTATTCATGGCAGCACTTAAGCATGTGCTTAATTTTCCATTTAAGTCCTTCGGACACAAGCATGTACTTAAATGTTTTCTTGAGCTACGTCCTCAGAATTTGAATTAAAAGACTCCAAAGAGAGCAGGGAGGGTCAGGAGTGTGAATCCATATCAACCACCCGATTGAAAAAACAATTACTGTCAAATAGCCTTTCTTTCTTCTTCCAGCATAAGCACTATTGATCTTCACTCTTGAAGACTAAGTAGCAGTAAAAATCCTCAAAATTTCCATACTGTGGTACATGTACCACAATGCTACATGAGTTGTTAGAAGTAGTAGTTGGTCACACAGTTGTTGTCCCCTTTTAAGGCAAAGTGGGCCCAGGGTCAGCCAAACCCTGTTCCTTGACATAGTACCTTTAAGGAATTCGGTATTCAAAGGAGCAGCAGATTAGCTGGGAAATGGGGCCAGATGTAAATCAGGTGGCTACCTCCTTAACATGATAAAACCTAGCTGTTAGGTGACTCCCAGGAGGAGGAGTGGCAGCCTTGAAAGGAGAATTACAGGGGAACATCAAGTCAGGAGAGAGGCTCCTTGGGATGGGAACCAGAACAGCTGGTTGACTGTGGAAGCCTGCCTGAATCATAACATACCCCTGGGGGAAGAGGGCCTGAAACAAGGGGAAGAAAGGTGAGTCTTCAGATCAAGATCATGAAGTGGGGCGGGAACCTAGATAGGGGTAATGCTGGGTACACGCCAAGGAATTATGTGCACAAAAAATGATGCAAAATTGTACTTTTTTTTTTCCTTTTTCACAGTTTTAATACAGAATAACACTATATTAATGCAGCCTCTTTAGACAGATATAGAAGACAGTTTTCATGAATTTTGTTTTTATAAAAGCACATTTTAACCACAAAAACCCATATATTTATCATCAGTTAACAAAAAGTGTGACACTAAAGTGACCCATCATGTGTGGTTTGTGAAACTGAAAAATAGTTGTTAAATAGTGGCTACTTAAATTAAGACTAATTTTTTTTATAGTGAATTGGTACCAAAAACATTTTTTTCTACAATGAAGCTGATAATCACATCTTTCAAACTCCAGGATTGAAATAAAAAAAGAAAAATAAACAGAATATTGTAAATCTTTGCTCTGTATAAGAATATGCAAGATAAAGTGTGCAGCTACACAGTATCTTTCTTTCATTCCAAATATGAAAACACAAGCAAGGTAACTAAAGTAACTGAATCACAGAAAGTAGAAATGAAGAAAAAAATGTAACATCATGTATTTTTAAATACACTAAGGATAGGACAAGTAAAGAGCTTAAATTGTAGAAAGGGAAATTGAGATTAGACATTAGGAAAAAATTCCTATCTGTAAGGGCAGTTAAGCACTGGAACAAGTTACCAAGGAGGATGTGGAATCTCCATCACTGGAGGTTTCTAAGATCAGGTTAGACAAACCCCTGTCAGGAATGGTTCCAACAATACTTAGTCCTGCCTCAGTGCAGGGGACTGGACTAGATGACCTATCGAAGTCCTTTCCGCTCCTACATTTTTAAGTTTCTATGGACAACATCCAACCGCTCTTACCAAGCAATTGTGGTTATGTTGACACAGGTTGAAATAAAGCACTACATTTTATGAGATTGTCCTTGCAGCTAAGCCTCTCTTTTTAAATACTTTTGTGATTTGTTCAAGTAGCATGCAATTGTTGATTTCCTCTCATAGTTGACAACACCATCAGTATTTTTTGGCAAAACTATTTAATGTTACATCTGTCCTCAATGTCTGTCATTTTACTATGTCCTTTACAGTTAATAGCAGTAGTGTAGTTGGGAATGGAAATTTGGGTGGATCATAACTTATGATAGACAAATATCACAGCACCCTTAGTCCTGAGCCCCGTCTTCTTCCAGCTAGCCCCACCCAATGAGCTCCTACCTGGCTGCGTGCATGTGTGCGTGCAAGAGACAGACAGACAAAGGGACACCTCGTCCATCTCCCAAACACATTCCCTCCTCCTCCAGATGGGGTAGAGATGGGGCAGGCCTCATCTCCCTTACCAGCTGTGACCCTGGGTGCTGGCCAAGGCTGACCAGCACCACCCACTGAGGAGGTGCTACCACATGACACAGAAAGAAGATGGTGGCAGCACACAGACCTGTCTCTGCCAGGGCCTCCCTGCTTGCCCTGTGGTGGAGACCAAGAAGCATTCCTTCCCCTCAGGGAGTGACACAGACCAAACTTTGGGAAGGTCTCAGATCTGAGGTGTGTGGCATATACTCAAAGAATGTGAAGCTCACATCCTGGCATATGTGGGGGGCAGGCAGACATCCCCAGACTATAGAGCTTGGGGACCTGAAGGCCCACCCATGGGAACACATTCCCAATCCCTGACCAGCCCTGTGGCCTGGCTTCCTCTGTGCTCACTAGGTCGACCCCTACCACCAACCAGCAGCATTGCAGGCTGCCACTGCTGCCTGTGCCACCAACACAAGCCAGCCAGGTGAAAAATGCTGCAGGCCAGTAGGGGCTGCATTTGCCTGGCCATGCTTTCATCATGCTGTGGGTTGGGCTCTATATTGTTCCATGCTGCCACTTCTGTTGCCCCTCCTCACCGTGGCTGCCTTGCTGCCCCATCACCTCTCCCTGCTGCTCCAGAGCCAGCCTACCATCCATGCAGCCCCACCTTGGTAGGGCACAGTGGCTACAGGCAGCACCACCCTCACTCCCTCTGCCCAGTCTGCATGCCCAGTGGCAGCCTGGATAGTCCCACAGGCGAAGTGCTGCTCGCCCTGCTCCATGGGGAGATAGACCCATCAAGCCAATGAGGGTGAGGGCAAGGGCTCAGACAATAATTTGGGTGGGCAATGCAGCACCCTGTCAAGGCCATATTATGCAATATTATACGCCTATGCGTAGTGAAATGTATTAAGCATGCAATTATGAGAGCGAGCAATTGCGTAATCCCCTGGGGAGAAGCTGGGTAAGCCTGCTTGATTCTATGCATAGCCCTGTGAAGGAAGGGCTGTGAAACCCTTAATCGAGAAGAAGGAATCTGTGGCTCCAAAGGGGAGGAGAAGTCCTGTGAGGAAGACTCTTCGCGGAGGGGAGCTGTGGCAAGACTTGCAGAGTTCCCTGGCTCAGAGGGAACTGGACAGGAACTTGAAGCTTTTGAACAAGAGTGAAATGAGACTAATGCTACTAAGGCCTGGTCTACACTGTGGAGGGATGGGGTGCGAGCTAAGTCAGTCTAAGTTATGCAACTTCAGCTATGAAAATAGCGTAGCTGAAGTCGACATACTTAGAGCTACGTGATCCCAAGAGAGGGAACCAAAGCCTGAGCCCAGCTGTCCCAGGTGGCAGGGCAAAAGTCCAAGCCCCACCATCCCAGGTGGGGGGGGGAGGGGTGGGGAGGCAAAGCCCCAGGGCTTCAGCACCAGGCAGGGGGCCTGTAACCTGAGTCCCGCCACCCAGGGTGGAAGCCCTTGGGCTTGGGTTTCAGTCCCAGGTGATGGGGCTCGGGCTCTGGCCTTGGCCCCAGTCCCCAACAAGTCTGAGCCAGCCCTGGTGACTGCATTAAAATGGGGTAGCGACTCACTCTCTCACAGTTTGGGAACCACTGCTATAGGGGGTTTCCCTGCCCCTGATATTCCATCCTGGACCTGAGAAACTTATAAATTCTTGCAGAAAAGTTAAAGAACTTTGACAAAGTAGCATTTTCCGATTAAACAGATTTAGCGAAGAATTCTCAATTAGTCCTAAACCTCACATTCTCTAAGGTTCCAGTGGGACTCCTCCAGCCAAACTCCCTTCTCTCCTAATCTTCCCCAGGCAGATCTCCATCAGATTCATTCAAATTTTATTTTACTGTGAGTCCATAAATATTTAAATTAAGCCTATTAAGACCTAAAATAAATGTGCCCGAAGGAGAAATTTGCATCCGGCACTTCCAACATTTTTTTTTTTTTTTTTTTTGAAGAACTAATTTTTGTACATGAACTAATAATGTTTGGGAATGGCTGATGCATACACTATTTTAGACCTGGTTGAATGAACCTCAATACCATCAAGCACTGAAACAGCTACAAGATCACAGACCTGCATGTGCTCTTCAATCCATTTAGACAACCTCTAAACAGAAATAATCTCTCTGGATTTATCAGAAATTACAAATAGTCCAGAAGATTCAGAGAGACCTTAATTCTATCCATGTATTAAATAAGGGCCTCTTAACACTTAAGCTATGCCATTTATCTTCTCCCAGTACTGAGTGCAGATCAGGTGAAAACAGGGTAATTTAATAGCATGAGTTCCACCAGAACTAAACACCATCTTAGGGAAAACACAGGTTATCCTTGTGGCTCTCAGACTCATTATAATGACATTCTAAACACTGGCAATCCAATCTTCGAGGAATAGCTTACACAAACATCTTTGCTCTAGATTATCAATTGGCGATTCCATTAATTTCATGAGCACTAAGTTCAACTCAGCTCCCAAGAAGGTGCTATTCATGATTGGGTGGAAAGAATCTTTTTACGAGAGAATGTACATCAAATCAGATATGGGACAACCTGAAGAATATGGGAAGGAGGTAGGAGTTCCCGAAATACCCTCTTGGTCGGAATGTTTGGTATTGGAGGGGAATACAGATAGGCCGAGCATCTTAAGAGTAGAGGTCCATAATGACAGACAATACTTGGAGAAAAAATAAAATAATATAAAACCAAATATAAAAATGTTAAAGAAAACTAACAAGACACAAAATAAGGTTTTAAGGTATATAAAAATTATCCTTTTGTTTTCTATCCATTGAAAGCTTTTTCATGTCTGAAAAAGACATTAGGAAAGATAAAACATCACTATAAACTAAACTTAATAAAGAATTTATATAAATAAAAGGGAAATTGGATAAAGGTTAATTTACATTGTTTGTAAACTTAAGCTTCATTTTTTTTTAGATTTATTAATTCCAAGTCTATTAAAAGATTTTAAAAATTTAATGATTGTGTATACATACCTACTTGTGCGTCCATACTGTTTACTCCTGGCTGTAGAAACAACCAACGTATTATTTAAAAACAGTATATTAAAATACGTTATTAAATATCATAATAATCAATTCAAAGAAGCACCTTGTTCAAGTTTTTCCAGCAGCAAAATGCTCCATCAACTTAAATGTGGATCTCCATCTCCATCGCCCCCCACCCCCACATATAACAATAATCATGGGAAATCCAGCTCTATAAAGAAAGTAATTTAGGATAACAAGATACTCTTCTGAAAGGGCCACACAGTCACCAATTCATTTCAATGAATCTCTTGCCAACCTCACAAAGAACAGACCTTCAGCATGCAAATGGAACACTCATCCAGTATATACAGTGCAGATGACCAGCTAATTCCAATGCTGAAATAACACACCTGACACAAACCACGAGGGTGTGTTTGTGACCGATACCACCACCTGTGTAATACTTTAAACCTTCATTGATTCAAACAGCAATAGATCAGCTTTCACCCATGAAGAAGAGATGGGCCTTGGGTACATGTCTGAATAAACTTTTTCAGATTTAGGTCAATAAAGACATACTGCAACATCACCACTATGAGTAATGCAATCACTTGATTTATCCCACACCATTTTTTTTGTCAACTTAGTACTAATAGAAAAATGGATTTAACAATTGATTCACTAAATCTACCATGGATTATTATTTTTATTAATCATTATAGACCAACAGCTGAGTCCGCTACACTTTTAATAGATTGTCATGGGTACCCAGAGCCTTGATTGGCACTCTTTTACGGTTAGTACAAATCTCAAATACAAAGGGGGAAAAGAGAGGATTAAAAGGATTTAAGAATTTCTTGACTTCTATCTTTTTATGTAAAGCTTTAACAGATACACAAGTTTACCATTCATTGGACTCAATCCTTCAGTTACTTGATTTTTTTCAGGTAGTCTGCACAAGAAATAACTGAACATCTAAATAATACTGATTAGCAAGGTAGATCCAATAAAAACACCCATACTGGTGCAATCAAGTTCAATGTTATCCAAATGATCACTTTGAGAGTAACTGATCTTGCATTATGCACTAGGGAAAAATTTCAAAAATTCCTAAGTGACTTAAAGGGAAAGCCTCTTTTACTATCAATGTGACTAAGGCCCCTAAGAAACTTAGGCACCTTTGAAAATTGTACCAACTGTATATATATATATTAAACTGCACTATCTAAAGTTCTATTTAATTTTCTGCCCAGGTAAGTAAGCACTTTAAGGATATCCCAACATAGATAGTTTTAGATTTTCAAAGCATGAAAAAAATCAAATGATAATTACCAATGAACTGCTTGATAATATGGGAGAGAGTACTCAACTGATTTCCAGACTCCAAATTTCAGAAGGACTACATTCAAGCTCAATTTATCTGAACTACGAAAAAGACTTCCAGATGTAATTTTTATCCAATCAAACTGCCAACACCAGCTGATCTAAAGTGATGCTATGGCATGGTCACAAAAAGTGTGGTTTTGTTTTTTATTTTTCTGAGTAAAGCTTCTTTCACCTGCCAATATGACCCAGGGAAAAATTCCATCCTGACCCAAATATCGCAAAGCATGTAAGCAAGTCAACCACCATACAGCATGAAAATGAAATAGTTATCTTAATTTAAAACAGAGAATATTGTCGTGTTTAGATTCTGAAATAACATATCCTTAAAAATATCCTTAAACAGTTTACAATTCGTAAGTTGTACTTAACTGATATTATTCCTGATCATTTTATAGTATGAAAGTATTTGTCAGAGCTCCAAAAACCAACTGAAATAATATTTTCATATATTTAAAATTGGATTGAATTTTAGCATACTAGATCTCTCTTTTTAACCTCTTTTGACCACGGTGCTTTTTAATTTTTTTCCCTAAGATCTCTGAAATTCCTCCAAAGCTTATAATGGGCAATCCAAGTTATAAATCCATAATCAACTTAATATGAAAGAAATCAATGATATTTCTGTTATTGGCATCTTTTAAGAGATTTAATGAATTAAAATTGTTTCCCTATTTTTTGCTGTGTATTATTAATGTGGAAATCTGGATGAGTACTAAACACCTTATTTTTTAAAAAGTTACAATAGATGTACAAAGAGAAAGTGCTTGGTGTTATAAGAAATCAATAGTTATATGCAATATTGAAATCTGGGTAGAGAGAATATTTTGCATGTTGAGGAAGTAATTAAATACAGATCACTCCTCCATTAAGATGCAAGTGACTGCTTGTGTGTGTGTCTTCTGAAGCTTTATTCAACTACTCACCTCTTCCTCACAGAATTTTATACACAAAGGAGGACATTTTTAGCACAATTTTATACAAGTTCAAAATCTTGACTAGACTTTATGAAATGCTAGTAATAGTGTTCACACAGGGTAAGATAGTTTAAAAAGTGAAAAAGACAAGTTTTAAAGATTACCGGTACAGTAGGCTGCATATGTGCTTGGGACATATGAGACATCATCATTCCAGGCATCATTGACTGCATCATTCCAGGCATCTACAATTAAAATGTTATTGTAGAGTGTAATTGAGAAAATATATAGGGACCAAGTATGAACTTTTTATGATAGTGTACCAGTCTCTCACTACTTATTCTGTTTGATAAACAAGTCTAATAATCCCCTAGAACAAAAGAAAGTGTAGTAGAAGTTTGTAGAAGTCTACATAAAACTAGCAACAATGTTAAGATAGGAAATAGCTAGATTTTCCATAAATCCACTCCAACAGACTCCCCAATTTAAAGGGAAGATGAACATACATTTCAATTCAGCTCTGAAATATTAGCAGAAAGCTAAGACATCTATTGTAGACAGCACTATTTGGATTACATGAGAATATGTAATATTAAAATGACAAGACGAGTAATCTATTGATAATGCTGTGCCCATCAGAATAGGAATCCTAGGCTAGAACAGGGAACATAGAAGGAAAGATTTCTCAGAAAATCTGGGGGCCAACAAACAACAAAATCGGTTAAGTATCACAAATGTGAATTCAGACTATAAATTGGTCCCCTTTGTGATCTTCCACAACTCTCTTAACTTTGATGCCTTCTTTCCCTTGTCTGCTAGGAGGAGAAATTCTTGAGGTAACTGCCTCACAGTAGTGTTATAAGAATTAATGTTTTCCAAGATCTTTCAAGATGAATAGTGCTATTAAAGAGTTAAGTAGCAAGAGCGAAGAGTTCTCAACCAGTTCTTGAATGGTTATAAACATCTAGAAAAACATGCAACATCAATGAAAACCATGTAAGTTACTTTTAAACCACGCTACTTCCCTTAAAACAATTTGAACACAGTAATGTGGACTGGCTATTACAATTTGTTAAAATTTCAGTCCAGATCTATGTACTGTCTGATGAAACAAAGACCCATAGTTTTTATTTTGATAAGCTAATTTTTGTCTGGGAGTACATGCTTAGACTATTTTGAAGAGGCAGTAACCACAGCAAATTTATATAGATAAGTTACTTGTTAGTGACTAACTGATGCACTATAAAGCTGTTTAAAAATTTTCTTAAAAGATTTCCTTCATATTTTGCGCTTTTCCCAGTTTTCCACTAGTTCTTGACATTAAGAACTGATAAGCCATAAATAAATGTGGCAAAGAGCACAAATAGTAGTGCTGTGCTAATCTGATCATATTCAGCTGATGACAATTTTGTCACTCAGTCTCCAAAGAGGCCTTGAGAAGTCAACCCCTTTACGTTTCAGTCATCCCCCATTACCTTCATAGACTTTGGCAGGCTGGCCAAGTGACCCCATCCCCCTGTATCTTCAGGGAGCATCAGATTACCACTCCCCTCATCTTGCATCTTGTGTGGAGAGAGAGATATTTGGTAGGGCTACTGCTCCACCCTCAATCCACAAGGTTTTCTTGGGAGGGTGAGGAAGAAAGGAAAAGTTGGAAGGCGGCCCTCCTATTCCTCGTCATCCTGTAGAAGCAGGAGAAGAAAGCACTCTTGCCCCACTGCTACTTCCAACTAAGTGGGATCTGAACATGTGAAGTTTCCTAGAAGCCCTTGCACAAGTACCTACAGGAATCTCAAGCATTCCTTATTGCTCTGAAGCCTCTCTCTGTTGAAAAACCGTAGTTTTTTGAGATAATACTGCAGTTATTCTCAGGCTCAAAGAGCCCTTGCAGAGTGAAGGTTGGGAAAAAAGACCCAATTATTTTCAGCCCCAGGAGATTTTCTTGTGAATTAAGTAGGGCGGCAGCCCTAGAGAGTCACTGACACAAAGAGTAGCAATGGCCTTGTCCACCAAGGCACCTGAGAAGTGAGTTTACAAACCTGCAGACTGTCCCCTCCCAGAATGCTTCAGAGAGAAGCAGAAGAACCAGGTATTTGCTAGGGGAATGGTCCTAGCATCCAAGGAGATGGGCCAATAGACCGACATTTGCAGTCTAGTAGATTTAGAATCAGAATACCAGCCTACTGGCCCATTCTTATAGGCCATATAGTCATTTTTATATATATATATATATATATATATATATATATATATATATATATATATATATATATATATAATATAGTCAACCTCCATATAGTCAACCTCCCCTCATTTACTTTCCCTTTGCCATCCCCTCAGTAGCCTTTTCTTCCACAATGTCTGCCAGAAGCTTGCTGATTAAGTTATCTACTTACTTTTTTTATTTATTACACTATGTGGGAACTGCTCATTACATGGACAGAAGGGGTAAGATGATGGATGAAGGGGGCACAAGGGCCATGGGACTCTGGCTGAAAACTTTTGGGTAAGAGATGACAAGGGGATTGACAAGTGTGTTTATTATTTTAAAAAACACAAACGCTCATAATTGGTAAAACATGTACCTATGATCAACCTAATCACTCTGTTTCACATTGCATCACTCCACCTCCATCTGCCTTTGTCTTTTTAAACTGCATTACTTTCTGCAGCAGGTATGTATCCAATATAACAGACTGCCATACTGTGTACTGCAGCGTGAAAAATGTACCAGACATCCTTCAGACCTACATCTACTAATAGGGTAGGTGAGCCACCCTCCAGTCATTAAGATTCAGGGGTTGCCCCAATACTCTGGGAAGGGGGGTGATGGAATTCCTACCATGGAATTGACCCTGGACCTTTCACAGGAGGTGCCATCTTTCATACCAGCCTCTGACTAGTAGGTGTCTTGTAACTTTGAATCTGCTTTAGCTTCCTCACAATGTTCGTAGGAAGGGTGTTCCCGCAACTTCCCACCCCTTGGTCTTGTCAATTTGACTCTGCTTTTGTTTAGGAAAGCCAGGTTCACCAGAAGCAACACTAGAGATTTCTGCATATTCAGGAAGGGAACTGCCCTATTTCAAATTCAGAACTTACTTAATAAGGGACAGGACTTTTCATTGTTAAAAATAGAAAGCTTACAAAATACACAAAGGTATAGTTTAGGCCCCCCTTTACTTGCCAACAAAATTTTATACATGCCACTGAGTGGCCAAGTTTATTTTTCGAGACATGCATCATGTTGACAGACCAGAAATAACAGTATGTTACAGAAGTGTAAAATAGCACCAAATAATTTTATATTTCTTCCCTCCATCTCCTGTAATTTTCTTCTATCCCTGGTTATAAGACTTTCTCAGCACAGAGCCAAAGAAACAGAAATGTTGCAGCTTCAACATTATGACACTACAGTCTCTTGCTAGAATTAAAAGGGGAGTTTTTTTTGTTTGTTTTCAGGATTTTTGGTTTTTAGAACTGCACACTGCTACATGCACCTTATTTGTCCTGAAAGGCTAATAGAATACTGTCTGAACTAACAATAACAAAAGTTGTGAATTTAAGTACCGAATCCTTTTATTTTAAATTTTGAAATCACGAGACAATTTCATTATTTTTGTTACAACTGTATTTTCTGCATTACCAATGGACAATGCTACAGAAACACTACATTTTAATGACTATTAACATTATTATTTCCAAGCAACTCTGGGAAACTTACCTGTCTCTCAGATCATTGGGGGGGGGGGGGGGGGGAGGAGGGGAAGACACAGATAAGCTGCCTTACCTGCCCCATTGGTGGTCCTCCCATTGGAGGCATCATCTGAGGCATCATTCCATGTGGAACCGGTGGCATGTTCGGTGGCCTCTGGCCCATCGGGTGCATTCCCATAGGTGGATAATGCGGCATGCCTGGATGCCCCATCTGAAAAACAATGTTAATAAACGAAGATATTAACATCAAAGCACCCAAAGCACAAACTGTGGAAATGTAACAAAAAAAAAAAAAAATAGGTGCATGATAAACATTCCATTACAGAAGGAATTTGGTCACTTATCTATCTTATCTTCTGATGGATGAAGGAAAATACACAGAAAATTAGCTACATCAAAATGCTTATATGTTCATGACATAGCTCTAAAACGGACCACACTCTAGAAGAGCGGACAACTAAAGATGGTCAACAATCGTTAATATATATGAAGTTAGCAAATGTACTTAAAAATTCCAGTAGAATACAGAGGAAAAAAAAACCTGGAAAACTCCCTCAATGTTTAAACATAACACAAAGGCCTAATACACCTATAGATGCAAACATTTTCATATGCCATTCCATCTGACTATGCTTAATGGAAGTACACACAGGCAGGGAAACAGAAATGGACCTTCTCCTTCCTACATTTACTGTAATGTCAATGCTGCTGCTTGTAGATTGGCTCCAGAAAATTTTCTCTATATCTTTTCTACAAACATCTATATCATACATTAAACTTTTTATGGCCAAAAACACTTTTCTTTTTAGAACAAACAATAGTTCTAAAGGAAGATTAGTTCTACTAAAAAAACAGTGGAAAAAATAACCTACTGCTGAATCTATACTTTGCAAGGTAAACTGATAAGAACAGATTTAATAATTTTATTAAGATAAATACTACCGGCACTAGGAGACCCAGGGTGAGGAGAGAATTGTGATCTACAAGAATGTGAAACAGTATGGAATTGACTTTGTACAGGGCACTTTCCTCCATAGTGATTTATCCATCAAATTATTAGCATGTTCATCAAAAGATGTCAAAGTAACAAGTAAACAACTGATAAACTCAAAATCTTAAAAGAAAGTAGAATAGACAGAGAAATAGATCAGAATATGGTCAGTGATCAAATTTTCTCCATCTTATCATAGAAGTACATTTTAAAAGATTGATCTTGTACTGATCCACCATAGTTATTTTGGCTTTAAAGCAGAAGTGACATCTAATAATTAAAATAGTAGTTTTCAGTATTTTTGGCAGTGGAAGGTAACTTTAAAAATCTCTTTTTAGTTACATAAAACAAATAAAGAGACATCTCCACTGTGATTCCTTCCTTCCATAACATTGAAGAAACTGGTTAAATTGAAAGAATAACCAGACAGTTTCTCCATTATTTTTGTACTTTAATTTCAATGGGTCCTTGCAGATCCTCTTTAATGGGGAAAGCTATGGTTTATGGAAATATGAAAGGTTTTAAAATACTGAAAAATTATTTAGATAAGTTAAAAGTGATGACTATCCTGCAAAAATTTCCCTTTTTCAATATACCAACATTATCTTAGCTACCAATATAACATCAATTGGTATTGTAAAATGAAAATATTAACTGAAAGTTTGGATTTCAGCTTGCAGATATACAAAATAATGGTTTCTAGCTGTAGTGTTTATTGAGAAAGCAGTCACTAATATTTTGAATTTCAAGTGTAATAAAAGCAAAGGATAATAAGAGAAGTGTGATTTTAATTTGCAACATTTCACAATTTGTCAAGGATTCCCAGCTTTCCAATAACAGATAGTATTTATCTGTAGTGTTAGTGCTATCTGAGGCTTCAGATCTTTATATGGTCACCTGGTGCCTTGAAGAAGAAAGATTTTTACCCCCCCCCCCCATATATATATACTTGGCCAAAACTACAGCAGATTCTAGATCATTAGCTACTAGGATTTTCAATTCCTGATAATCACAATTTTCCATATAGTAGTTCAGAAGTTACTATAATCCTTGGTCACCATGCATGCGGCATTTTTCACAAAACGAAGTGCTGGAGTCCCTGCCCCAAAGAGCTTACAGTCTAAGAGGAGCTCAGTGGGAGAAAAAGCCAGCCCACAAAACGACAGGGAACCCCTCTCTCCAGGAGGAGCCATTAGAGATGCATTAGTGTCCTCATGTGCATGGCTCACACTTCACTATTCCTACTGTAGTTGACTCTGTAACTCCCCTGAAGGAGCTTCTAAGAAAGGCTCGAGGGGATGCCGCCAGGCTCCTGCTGTTCTGGGTTCCCTTCAGGCTCTAGCCCAGGCTCCCAGGAAAGCGAGCAGAGCTGCTCCCATGGTGTTACACGCCCACAGAGGTGCCCCCTCCAGGATGCAGCCGGGAGCCATCTCCCTCCTCCCCTCCGCTACGCCGCCATGCAGGTCCCCGCCCCCTCCCCTCTGCAGCGTTTAACCCTTCACTTACCATGAGGGATCCTCTATCCACTCCGCCCGGCCTCATCGAGGGGTTCAGGAGGCTCCCCCCGCCACACCTGCCAAGAAGCCTCCCTCTAAGTTGCTGCCGCGACGAGGGGCCAAAGGGCATCAGAGGCTCAGGCTCCCCGCGGGGCGGGAGCAGTGGGGCCAGGAGGCTGACAGGCTTCCCACCCGGCCAATCCGGGCGGCCTCCCAACCGGGAACTCTTCGGCGATTGGTCCGTAGCGGAGGCAACGGGGCGGACGGCGTCCCCCGGCGTCAGCTGCATGAGGGGAGGGGGCTTCGGCAAGGAGAAGGGGAGCGGCTGAGGGGAGGCCGCGGCAGCCGCCGAGTCCCCGCCCGACATCGCGACCCCCGGCCCAGCCCGGCACACGAATGGACGTGCGGAGTCTCCCCCGGAAGCCGTACACGAAACCGTTAGCGGTGTCCGGCAGGCAGGAACGAGGAGACCCTGGCCGGGATCGGGCGCCTAAAGAGGCCCCGCGCCGCGGGGAGCGGGAGAGAAAGGGGTCGCGCCGGAATCGGGCGCGCGAAGGGGGCCGCACCAGACGAGGGGACGGGCACCGCTAGAGGAAGGGGAAAGAAAGGGCGGTCGAGCGCGCTGGGGGCCGTCGCTCACCGGGGGAGAGGGCGCGCGAGGGTTGCTCGCGTTAGCCTCTGGAGCTCGCGAGGGGGAAGAAGCGGCGGCGGCGGGGGGGGATGAGTGGAGGGAACGCTGGGAAAGGGGTCACGTGGGCGACGCAGGCGGGGCTAAGGAAGCTAGAAGGAACCACTGACACCTAAGGAAGGGGGCGAGAAGCACGCTTTCCTTATAGTCTGCTATCAGTGATACTCGTGCGCGGTCCTCAACCACCCTTCGAGTGCGAGTTGGTAGGGGCCTTGTTACAGACGTTATCTTGTCTTCCCGTTCAGCGATATGAGTTGGTACATGCCGTGTTCAGTCTTTTCTGTTCCGGGTCAGTAGTTCCTTCTAGTCTCTCCTATCCGCCCCTCCGGGCGGTCGGGTTGGTAGGTGCCTCGTGACGCAGGAGGAGTAGGCGACAACTTGGGCAACCGCGCCTCGGGCTGACTCTGAGCCTGTGGCCGGTGTTTCGCGCCTCCCGGCCGGGCGACTCGCAGGCTGCGCCATGTCGTTGGCTGTGGGCGACAGCGGGCGGCTGGGCAGGTTCAGCAGGCGGGGGGCGACCCCCGGGACGCCCTGGCTGGGGGGCGGAGTGGTGGCTCGGAGTCTGCAGGCCGAGCTGCTGTGGGAGGAGGAGGAGGAGGAGGAGGCAGCGAGCGGTGTCTCTGTGTCCCAGGGCGGGGCCCCGTTGCCGCCGCTGTCCCACAAGCGGAATGGCGTGTTGATGGCTCCGCCGGGAGGGAAACGTTGGCCGGCCCGGGCCTGCTCGGTGCTGTGCTGCCTGCTGGCCGTCTCCGCCCTCGCCTTCCTCCTGGCCATCGGTTGCCTCGTGCTCAAAGGTGAGGGGACCCCTTTTGCCCGCGGTCCCCGCCCTGGCGGAGGATCGGTCCCGCTCGCAGCCGGGAAGCGGAGGCCCCGGGATGTCTTTCCCCGGCCACTGAGGAGGTGGTTTCTGTGAGGGGGGGGATTGAACCCAGGTTTCGCCAGTCCGAGCCCAGCGCTGCGGCTGCCGGGGCGCAGGGCGCGGGCCTGGTGGTGTGTCGCTTTGGGATACTGGTAACTTCTGTTTCTGCAGCCCTCTTTAAGGACAGACTACTCGGAGAACCAGCGCTGATGGCCATCCCCTTTGCGGGGTAGACGCGGCACAGTGAGCACCTGCTGGTGTTTTCTGCAATTGCTGTTAGAAAACGCTTCATAACCGATTTCTCTCTCTGTAGATTTGCGCTCTGAGAAAGAGAAGAATGAAGATGGTATAGAAACTGGCTTGTTAGGTATGCATTCATATGCTTCTTTCAGGGCTTCTGCAGCTTAAAGGAGGCTAAAAATCACCTTGTCTTAAATAAAAGCCATATTGAGTAAACGCTCAGGTTCTTTGGACAACGGGGGAGCTTGTCACTCAGTTCATTTATTGCTAGGGCATGTCTACTTGATGGCTTCTCCTGAGGATAACTGGTAGCAGGTGATTGAGAGTGCCTTGACTAGCCAGAACCCAATCCATGTAGAGCTCACATGGAACTTTTATGTTAAGCACATATTTCTCTGCATTTATTATTTGTAAAAATAGGAATATGGAAGAAATTATTTTACATTTGTTATCTCATAGGTAGAAGGGGAGTTGTTTTTTTTTTTTTTTATAATTCCCCAAGGCTGAAATCTAAGCATGAAAAAGCTGCCGGTTTTATTTTGTTCTATAGTAACACACAACTGGCTCTTTCACATTTGGTAGATACTTTCCTCAGAGAAAGTTATATTGTCTTGATTTAAAAATGTCGGTGATGTAAGGAGAGGAAGTTGTGCATTTACTGTCATAACTAACTGAAAATGATTTGCAGTGAATGCATGTGCCTTGTCCTTTATTCTTAAGAACATAACTAGACCCCTGCCAAATTCAAGTTCCATTTTGTTCAATTTCATGGCTATGGGATTTTCATGATTTCAGCTATTTAAACCCGAAATTTTACAGTGTTGTAATTGATGGGGTCCTGACCCAAAAAGCAGTTGTGGGGGGTGGGAGGAGGGTTGTACGGTTATTGAGGGGTGGGGCATTGTGGTACTGCGACCCCTACTTCTGCGCTGTTGCCTGCAGAGCTGGGCCCTCAGCCGCCATCACTCTGTGGCCACCCAGCTCTGAAAGCAGCACAGAAGTAAGGGTAGCAATACCCTAAAATAACTTTGTGACACCCCCCAACTTCTTTTCGGGTCATAATCCCCAATTTGAGAAATGCTGGTCTCCCCGGTGAAATCTGCATAGTATAGGGTTAAAGCACACAAAAGACCAGATTTCATGCTCCGTGAATTTGGTAGGGCCCTAAACATAACATAAGAATGGCCATACAGTAGAACCTCAAGAGTTATGAATACTTTGGGAATGGAGATTATTCGTAACTCTGAAATGTGCCATAATTCTGAACAAGACTTTATGGGCTTCAGCAGGGGAAGGGTGGGGGTTGCAGGTGTAAGGGTGGTGAGGGCTCTGGGCAGGGAGTGGAGGTTGGGGCTTCTGAGCCCTGGTGCTCTTGTGGGGAGGGATTTAGACCTTGGGGTAGTCCTGGGGCTTGGGGCTTCAGTCCTATGGCCCCATTCCCAGCTCTAGCCCTGCAGGGGGGCACCGGAACTTGGGGCTCCCCATGGGTTTGCGCTGGGTTTCAGCCGGAGGCTCAGGCCTTTAACTAGATGGGGAGCACTGGGACTGAAACTGCACTCCTCTTGTAGCTCGAGTCTCGGTGCTCCCCCTGGGTCTAAAGCCTGGAGCTAGTCTTAAATACATAGAGCAATTTTAGATTCCGTTTAAATCACATAACTTTAACTTTTGCAAAGGTTTTTGGTCAGTTTGTTCTGCTGTGAGAGAGACAAGCTTTTGAGCTTACACAGAGCTGTTGTTCAGGTGAAGAGCTCCATGTAAGCTCAAAAGCTTGTCTCTCTCACAGCAACAGAAGTTGGTCTAATAAAAGATATTACCTCACCCACCTTGTCTCTCTAAATGGTATATGGTTAAGATAAAAAAGAAACTAGAAATATACCATTTTGTTTCAGGGATGTAGAACACTTATGCTATATTGCAAAGCTGTGTTCTGTGGAAAATCTTCTCAAATTTAGTGTTATACTTATAGAAACTTTTCTTTATCCCCCGTGAAGGATTTTGGGGTCTGTTCGTTCTAGCCTTGATGACAGGGCTCTCATGCTGCAGCTTTTCTTGGACAGTGACTTATTTTGATTCCTTTGAACCAGGAATGTTTCCTCCGACTCCACTTTCACCTGCACGATTCAAGTAAGTACTTATTAAAAAATAAATGTAATTCCAAGGATTGAATTGTCAGCCTAACTAGTCACAAGACACAATAGATACAATATGAGCAGTGGCTGTACAAGTTTCATGTTGCTCTCTTAGTGTGCCTTAACTGATCTGAAGGACACAGGAACTGGCAGTTAAATGGGTGCAAGAGTGTCTGGTGAGGACATGCACCACTGACCCAAGGAACGTAGTGTGGCCATATTAAACTGATTCAATTACTGCGGTGACTACATATCAGCATAATTTAGGTTGACTTAATTTTGTAGTGTAGACTTGCCCTTAGTGAATACTAGATGATAGATTAAGCATTCCAGTCCTTAGTGTACCAATAATAGAGATTTAAAAAAATAAATATATATCCAATCTAATTAAAATTAGACAGGCTGGTCTTGCCTGTCAAAGGAGAGGGTACTGTTTGCTCCAGCTGTAGCTGTTTTGACTACCTATATGGGAAGTAGTCTGCTGAAATCTATTTTGTTTTTAATACATGTCTTTACATCAAGTGAAGCAGTCTCCATGGATATGGTAAAGCAAGTTGATGTAGTACTCTGGTAGAGGAGAATGAAGGATTTCTGTAATGAAGCAGGCTTATTAAACAGGCTACACCAAACTAACCACACATTATTAGACGTTTTTGAGTATTTTAAGAGACTCTTGCATATCCATTTTTTAAATTTTATTTATGTGTGTGTGTGGATATATGGATCTTTTTATTTATTTTTTGTTATTACACTTGGGACAAAATTTGAGGTGTTACTGTAGCACCCAGCTAGTCCTCAAACGTAACCTGAAATATGAGAGATGACTTTATGACTAGACTATGAGTCTCATGTGATTAAGCTTGTGTTTTTAAGTCAAAAATAAACTTGAAAGAAGTTGGGTTGTACTTTTATAAGTTTATAGGCATTTGGAAATGAACTTGGTTACTGCAAATAAAGGTTTTTAAAACTGGAATGATGTGACCTTTCACATACATACTTTAAGATAGTTGAATCTCAGCTTTGAGCTCCTCTCTGAAAATATATCAAAGTAAATAGACACTTCTGATTCTGACTTCTCTTGTGGTGAACTTAGTTTAAAAAGAGAGGTTTTACAGTTGCTTCAGTTACTGCCTAGTCCAATTTGTTTATCTAGTATTTCTAATTTTTGTTAGTAGCAATTTAAGCAGCAATAAAATAAGCAATTCTGATCTAGAACTAGTGTATTAAGATTAGAATGATTCTGGATCTTTCCAAAACTGTTTGACTGTTTAATAATATGTCTAGTAGACTTAGGTTTTAAAACTGGGCTGTAAACTGATACCCAGCCTTGCTTCAGTTTCCTGCTTTGAGGCAGGAGTTGAGGTACTCCCTTGGTTTTTGTTGTTGATCCTCTGACTCCCATTCATGGTGATGGTGCATAAATCCTGTCTAAACCCAAGAAGCTGAGGCCACAGCTGCAAATCAAGAAGAGCTTCAAAATTCCTTTGAATTGTTTAATTAGAAAGTTTGCTTGAGAGAAACTCTCTAATATACAGAAAGAATATCTAACAACCAAGTAGACTGGTTTATTTTATGTTAAATATGGAAATACGGTATTTCAAGTTAGAATATTTAATGTTTAAGTTGTGACTTTCTTTAAATGGACATAATGAACTTAAATTCACTTATTTCTGAAAACTTTTATCTACGGTTACAACTGAAATCTGAGTTTTATCCAAATGAAATTATAGAAAATAATCTTTCTCTGTTTTTATTAGTTGGGTCTTTTATGAAGCAATATGTAAGATGCATTTTACAATAGGAAAATATGACTAAAACCCCAAAAATTAGCAGAGGAGCTTCATGGCAAGTGTATTACCTGTAACCAATTCTAACTTCTCTTTTGAAATTGACAAGTGTTGGAGTTGGTGTGTCTCAGCATTTTTATTTATTTTTGTGTGTGTGTGTGTGTGAATTGACTTTTTAAAAAAAATTTCAGTTAAGTAAGTTGTCAGGTAAAAATTTCCTTCACTGTTTAATTTTTTGCCAATAACGGGGGAAAATGTTAAGACATGTTTTCAGAAGAATACAGAGATACCTATTTAACTGCTACTCTAAACACCACTCACACACTTTTAATTTTTTTGTACGCATCATGAAAGGATGCGAGGCAAATGTTTGATCATTTTTAATGTTAAAATATCTGACTAAGACTACCTTATTAATATAGCATGTCTTTTATCCTTTATAAAAGTAGCAGCCCTTATAATAGAATACCGGGACAATATTTTGTGTATTCGTGTTGCGTCATAATGTTTCCAGTTTTGAAATGAACTATACTACTGATTAAGTATATTCCCCTTTCGTATATTAATTGACTTATTTGTTTAAAAGGGTAAATATACATGTTTTGCTGCTTTCATTATGGAAAGTCCGCTACTAGTGTATCTATGCTTTTAAATACAGAACCGGGGGAAGGAATGTTAAAACTGGTTTTCTTGTTACTATGGAACATTAAGCTAGTTAGAATGGAGTTAACTTCATTTGCATGTTTTGTTTAAAACTTTTTTACAATTTATTGTTGGAAATATATTTAAATTCATTTTATAGATTCTAACAGTAATCTGTAAAAAAGAGCAACTTACCATAAATATTTTAATTTTTTTATTTATGTAAGTAAAAATAAAAATCTTGATGGCACATTACTCTTTTAAATTGGACTGAGAACTTTACAACCTTTATTCACATAAATGTCACAATTTCAAAAAATGGCGGATAAAGCAATGCATTTTGTAATGTGGCCAGCAGGGTGGGTGCTTGCACACAAAATAGCTTCCATACCCGAAGGGTGTTAAGTGTCTCCTCTGTGGAGCTTCAGGGTGTATTCACCTTGAAATTCAGTAACCAAATCAAATGCACCTGTTTGGAAAAACCTCTTTAAAGGTGTATTTTAGAACTTTTTAATCCTAGCAAAATACTGTTAAATATCACTCCTTCATTATAATTGTTTTAAATAGTTTTTTTCAGTGTAGATAAAAATGGTTGGGTCCAAAGTCTCTAAATTTAAGGAACTTCTCGTTATATACTGAAAAGAAAATGATTAAAGTATATATTATATACAGTAGTAATTGTAAAATACTAGTTTGTCAGGAAAAAAATTACTTCAGATTTAATTCACACATTTTGGGAAATCTGGTGTTTGGATGCAAGATTTTAACTTTTTTCCTTTTTTTTTTTTGGTGGGGGGGGGAAGTAAGACTCTATCTTGGAAAGTTTGTAACAGCATAAAAAAAGTTTTTTTACAGCTAGGCTCAGGGGACTGATTAGAGGACAGGGCCAGCACCTAACCCCCAGTCTTGTGGTTCTTTTGTGGTGTAAGCAGCTTCTTTAGTTACTCCTCCGAACTCTTCTTCAGGAATCATAAGTACTTTAAGTTCGTTGCAATAATTGGGCCTACAGATTTACCCAAACCATGAGCTCAACTGTGTAAAAACAAAAAAAGTGTAATGTTTTATAAACTTGTAATAACCTATAACCAATGTTGATGGGATAATGTGCAAAAGAGACTAAATTAGTCCAAACAAAAAGGCCTACTGATATAATTCAAGGATTGTTAAGATTATGCCTAATAAACAAGACCACGATGAGACCAGAAATCAGTGAACTGAAATTGGTATGTGAGAAACTAGGCCTAACTGGTGGACAAACCAGTGAGAGGACACGCGATTCCACCATCCCTCCCTCCCTTTTGGGGTCTGTGATGGGGTGGACTAGGCCCTGAGATCCCCTGCTGGAGGCCTCGTGGCCCTGCCACACCATGCTCCAGAAAAGGCCAGTCTCCTCCAAGTGGCCTAGAGTCGTGGCATGGGATGCAACCAGTCAGAAATGGGCTGCAGGGAGCAGCCCAACAGGCCCATATAAAAGGAGCTGCAGTGCAGAGCAGAGATCAGTTCCTTGCTAAAGCTGGAGGGGTGTGGATGGTGTCCCTGGTTGGCTGAGGGAGCTACAGGACCTCAGACAGAGCAGTCCTGGCAGAGACTGGGGGTGGGAGGACGGGATAGGAAGGAGTTCCAGGCTGGCTGCTGGGACTCAGCCAGGCCCAGACCCTGAGGTGAGGGTGAAGAATGAGCTAGGGAAGTGGCCCAGGGAACTGTGGCAGCAACGCGGCTTAGTTGAAGGGACACGACAGACGGCTTCTATCTATAGGGCCCTAGGCTGGGACCTGGAGTAGAGGACGGGCCTGAGTTCACCCCACCAGCCACTGGGTGAAAGTGACCTGGACTTTGATACAGCCCAGAAGCGGAACTGAACTCTTTTAGTGGCCCAGCTGAAGAGCTGGGTCCAGAAAGGCCCAGAGAAATGAAGAATCTCCAGGGAGGGAGCCTTGGGGGACATGTCCCCGTACCAGGGCCAGGACTGCTTGAAGAGCAGGGACAATTTTAGAGAGCCCAGAAGGGGATAACAGACAGTTTGGACCATGGTACTGCGATAGGCCCTGCTGCACTGACTGAGGAGTGAGCCCAGGAATAGGGCTGCAGGTAGAGGCATTACTGAGGGCTTTGAGATAGGCCTGGTTGGACTTGTATCACAGAAGGGGTTTGATTTTTAGCTCACATACAGACTGTGTATGACTCGGCAGGAGGGCTGGGTTGTTGAAGACTCACCACAAAGCAGAGAGAGAGTGCAGGCACATGCAGTCAAACAAGGGGGTGCTTATAGGAGGTTTGTGGCACCCCATTACCAGGTCCTTAAAGAGAGATTTTTTTGGAGAAAAGCTTTACCGTGATGGCCACCACCCCCACCGTCTTCTGGGACCCCAGGCATTTGTCATCCTGATCCTAAGAGATGTCCTGACAAGACTGGGCCAGAGAGAGTCCCCCAGATGACATCACCACCTCTGCTGGCTCGAGCTGAATCCCAGACACCACCTGGGATGTGAGAGTGTCTTTCCTTCGAACACATGTCCTTTTCCGTCCCTACCTTATTTCTTCTTTCCTATGCCTCTCCTTTCCCTTCTTTCTCAAAGAGCCTGGCTTAGTCAGCCAAGATGGTATATTTTGCAACACTGTTGTATGCCTGTGACCAGAAAAAACTCCTAAAAGCAGTGCCCTAGAAGTCCAAGGCTTATGGGTTTGCCAGCTCTCGGAGTGGCTGATAGACGTGTGCTCAGCCTGTGTTTTTCCAGCAGTGAGGTTGCAAGTGAGAATCAGCACCAGAGACAAGCTTTATTTTCTGTCTTTGCTGTTCTTTTCTCTTTCCTCTGGTATGTTAGTCTTAGGAAACAACAGCAGGGAGGACAGCTTCAACCTGTCACAACTAGCATCTCTTTTCCCCCAAAATGACAGTTATTACTGTCTAAGAGACTGTAAACCAAGGGGTTTTTCCTCTTAAAAACTCGCTAACTAAAAGGAAAGGAAAGAACAAGGGATGTTGTTAAAATGAAAGCCTTATTGTAATACTTTACATTGAAAATGCTTTAAGACAGAGAGAACAGTTATTAAAGATTAAAAGGATGTTTAATGGTATGTTTGCCATGGTACTAAGCAGGCTGAGGTCTCTCTATACCAAACCTTGTTTAAAACTGTTTAATGTTGGACAGTAACTGGGTTATATTAACACCATTGACTCTTTGAGCCCATGTATTCCATATAAATGAATAAAACAGTTTCTTTCCTAAAGCACTGTGAAATTGAGAATGAATACAATATTAACTGTTCCTTTTATAGTTCTAGAGCGCCACCGCTGCATGGAATAGGGTTCTCCAAGCTATGAATTAATGAACAGATGTCATATGGCTGATTATAATAGAACTAAAGAGAGGGGTGGTTATAACAAAAACATCTTCATTTTTGAGCACCGGAAACTTTTTACATGCTGAGTTAAGCTTAAATTTTTAGTTGATACACTTGGATGCCTCTGAGTGTTTGATTTAAGACACACAAGGCCCTGTTTGCAGTGGTGCTAAACGTCCATAACTTCCAGCGAAGTCTACTGAAACTATTGGTGCTCATCACATCTGGAAAATCAGGCCCTTGGTGTCTCAGGTGGGGTAATGAAAAATGGAAGCATCTGAAATGCTTTTGAAAAATTTATAGATGCTTTTGAAAAATTTAGACTTTTGCTCCTTGGAGCCAGCAGTTCTGGAGTTGCTACTATTAATGCTGGGAGAAATTATGGCTGCTTGCACACAGGATTTACTCCTGAGGGAATTCTTTGCCAAAAAAATTAAAATCTTGTGCCAAAAACTATGCACACAATATTTTAAAATTCTGCGAATTTTCTTTGTCAATAAATAAATGGCTCCAGCATGGCAGTGGGGAGCACAGGCCACTGACTGCATTGAGGTGGGAGATCACCCTGAAGCCTGCACTTCCGCCAGTACAGAGACATGGCAGTGAGGCTGCATCTGACCCTGACACAGGGCAAGGGCTGGTTCTGCCCCAGAAACATCCCGGGGCTTTGCACCAGGTGTGGGTGGGCAGGCTCAGCCCAGCAGTATGGATCCATGTGTGGGGTGGGAGGTTTTTTTGTGGGGCAATTTGGGTACAAGTGGCTCAGTGGGAGATCTGGATGCACAAGGGCTCGTTGGGGTATTCTGCGTGCAGGGACAATGGGACTCGCCAGGGGATCCAGGTGAAGGTGGCTGGGTCTCAGCATGGGGGGTCTGGGTGTAGGGAGATGGGGCTTAGCAGGGGGTCGAGAGGGGGTCCGGGTGTCGGGGGAGGGGAGCTTAATGGGGTGGCGGTCCAGGTGCTGCTGGTTGGAGATCAGTGGGGGGGGTCTTGTCAGAAGGGTCCAGGTGTAGTGGGGTGGGGCTTGTCAGGGTGAGGGTTCGATGGGCCTGATTAATGGGGGAGCCCCAGCTGCTGCCAAAGGGATGCCACATGCCAGGCTACCACTCCTCCCCTGCCCCATGATTCCCCTATTCCCTTTTCTTCTCCATCCCCCTGCCCTGTTCCATCCCCACTGCCTCTTATCCCCTCCCACCCTGCCATAACCCAACCCCATCACGGGCATTCACTTTTGCACAGAAAACAGGAAGGCTCCCAGCACGCAGAAGGGGACGATGACTGGCACTAGGACCCAGGATGTGGCGTTCAGCTGCAGAGTCAGTGGAGCCCAGACACAGCCTCTTTCGGCTGTGCAGCTCTGTGCTTGCAGAAATGAGGGAGGGGTAGTGGCACGTAACCCTGTCTCCCCCCCATGCCTTGCCTCTGCTTGGATTCAGGATTTCTCTGTTTACTGCTGATATAAAATATATTTCTGAAACCCAAGAACTAATCAAACAAGTAATCCCGTTTTTTACTATCACCTGCCTTCTATGAACACTGCAGTATTGGTTAAAAACAAACCTTGAAAACAAAAGGGAAGTAGTTGTGGTAGATTAACCTCAAGAGATCCAGGGTAAATCAAAGAAACAAATGGTATCTAGTTTAATACCATGAAAAAATGTTTTATAAAGCTTTGAAGTCTTTAGACACAGGAGGTGACAGAAATGATGGGTTTTGTTTTTTAAAAAATAAGATTGCTATTTTGTTTTACATCTTCTGTATGTGAGAACTCTTAAGCTCGGCTTGGCTGAAATAGGATTGAAAGGACAAATAATGAAGCTAAAGATGAAAGTGCAAGAATAAAAAGGCCAAAGCAATCAACAAGACACTAGAGCCACACTCTTTTAATCAAGAATGTTGGTAGTGGTAGTAGTAGGAAAAGAAATTAAAGATGATTTGTGGACATTTTACTTATGTCCAAGGAAAAATTCTTTGTAAACTGAAAAGAACCAACCCTACAAGGTTTCTGCCCCAACCCCCATTTTTTTTTAGAAAAGTCCTTGTAAACTACAGTCTAGTTCAGGGGTTCTCAAAGTGCATTGCACTGTGACCCCCTTCTGACAACAAATTACTACATAACTCCAGGAGGGGGCACCAAAGCCTGAGCCCCGCTGCCCTGGGGGGAGGGGGAGGCCAAAGCCCAACCCCCACCACTCCAGGCCAAAGCTGAAGCCCAAGGGCTTCATCCCCAGGCAGAGTGTCTGTAACCTGAGTCCCACCGCCCAGGGTGGAAGCCCCCTCAGGCTTTGGATTTGGCCCCAGGCGGTGGGGCATGGGCTTCAGCTTTGGCCCTGGCCCCAGCAAGTCTAAGCCAGCCCTCGCGACCCTGTTAAAATGGGGTCATGACTCACTTTGGGGTCCTGACCCACAGTTTGAGAACCGCTGGTCTAGTTTACATATCTAGTATGAGGGAAATGTTTAAAAAAAAACCCTAAAGAATAAATTAGGCAAGAACTTCTGCAATTCAGCTTGATTACTAAGCATAGGCTGTCCCCTTCAGGAGGAGAAATTCATTGCTTGGTAGATTGTATGCTGTTTCTACAAGACTAATATAGCATTGGTATGGATTCTGATTTCACTTTTTGGAGTATGTTTTCTTGATTTCTCAGTGCATCATGATACGAATCCACTAACTGGGGTTTTCTCTGAAACCTAACGCTTGCATGTTAAGTTTAAATTAGTTGTCTTGTTATCTTGTGCTGGGAGGCCATGGACTTTGAGGATCATATGCACAATTTGAAGCAACTAGAGTTCTGATTGAAGAGATGAGAAGCTGCTTGTATTCTTACCTTGCATGGATTTTGTGTGTGTAAACAAAAGCTATGATCAAGACCAAAAGTTATACTCCCAAATAGATGTGACAAGGAACTACTTTAACATTAACCATTACTTTGTTGTATTCGTTCCTTCAGGTAATCGCTTTTGTGAGCTTTGACATCCAAGTTAGATCAGCTCCAGACTAGTCTTCTGAATCTTTGTAATGTGCTAGTCCTGGGCTTTCACAGTCTCATCTGGTTTTTGATAAGGATGCTCTTGGTTTCCATGAGGCCCATCATCTGTAGTTCATGCAGTTGCCCATCTTAGTTCTTTAAAACATAAAGTGTGCTTGACACTATTAAGAGATCTTATCAATACCTTATTTAACACAGTCGTCCTTAAATATGAAGAATTGTGCTAGTCTGTGTCTATTCTTTTTGGAGTTGAGATAGCTTTGGTCAGGTTTGTACACGAAATTGGGAAAACTTTTCCCTGAAAAGACAGCCTGGTAATGTTTCTGCTTTTTGAATTTCTGATACTAAAGTATGTATGTGAACATACCCTGTTTGAAAGCTCTTTGATATTAGAATCATTGGACTCTAGTTTTAATCTATGTGCATGAAAACTGTAAGTGTTCTAAGAGATTAAAAGGAGGCTGAGACAATCGTTTTGCTGTGTTAAAGTTACACAACTGCCTAGAAGATAAGGGGAGTGGCTAGAAGTGAGTTGGTGGAGTTATGAAGTGTGAGAGGGCTTGATTTACTAGAATCTAGTAACTTCTGGAAGGTAGGCTGGGCATTTGATTTCCTTGTTGAATTTGCAGAGGTTTGGTTCTCATTCTAACTGTAGACTAATAGTTTCCACCCTACAAATGAGTGGTAGGTGTCTAGTGATTTTTCAGTCTCAGATGTACAAATCTGTCTGATGCACCTATGCCTAAAGTTAAGGAAGTGGTAGAAAACGGGAGTCATGACCATGTTTAATTTTACAGTAGAAGAATTAATTAGTAAAATGGAAAAGATTTGTACTCATTTCAAGATTGTTGCAAATGTTCTGGCTTTTCAAGATCAAATATGCCACATTACATGAAACTTTACCTATTGCAGTGGGAAAAGCTAATGGGATGTTTGATCTTTGCCATTTCCTGGGTGTCTGTGACAGAGACTGCTCCTGAATTAAGATGATTTTTGATGATCTGATTGAAGGACTGTTATAGGAATGTCATGGATACATTTAGATGACAGTGGCAAAATATTGTCTTACAGATTGTAATGGGATAAGGATAGATGCTGCAAGGAAAGACTTCACCTTGAAAAAAGTTTTTAAGGTAAATTTTTCAAACTTCCTAAATCCCATTTTCATAAGTGACCTATGCTCCTAAACCTCACTGAAAGTCACTGGGACTTACACTACTAAGTCACGGAGTCCCTTTTTAAAATTTTACCCCCAACCTTTTTTTGCAAACATAGCACAGAATTAGCAGCTTGGGAAAATGGTTCCACATATGGGAAAATGTTGTTGTTAATTTTCTATATCTGAAAAGAGTATTGTGTTAAAGTTGCTGAAGATGCCATCCTTAAAGTGTGATGTCCTCAAAATGATGTTTAATTGCACTGGGGAATTGCCTGCAGAGTGAAATAATAGATAAATAGAAAAGTTAATTGATTGTAGAAAATGTGAGCCAAGTAAGCACTTTTCCATATGTTCACTATCTCAGGTATTTCTGTTCAATATGAATTTGGCTTAATATCTGCTTTAATCTTTTAACTTTAAATATCTATTATTTCTACCACTAGTTATGAAATCTTTATTGAATAGAGGAAAAACTTGATTTTGTATTACCTCAGAGCTTTTTTGTCTCTTATTTTTCCCTGATATTCAAGTGTGTAGACCAGATTGGCAATCCATATGGTGTCACATGGGAAATTAAATCAGTTGGACAGTGCCAAGTGTTATTGATACACCTTCTTGAATTTGGCACTGTTCAACAATAATGCAGCATTGCTTATTACACAATGGAAGATGTCTTAGAAAGTTTGGACTGATGCAAAAATATGTCAAAACTAAAAATTATTGATGCTATGTTTTCATACTTGTTCTCATCTTTTGATTTAAATACTTAAATGTGATGAAAAGCTTTTGTAATGTATCTCCTTTTGCATTGTAAGAAGCAGCATGTACTCTAGTCCATCCACTTTTAAATTGTCATTTCTTGCTTGTGATGAGCTACTGTTGTATTAACATGGCTCAAAAATGCAGTTACTCATTCATGGAAGTCCTGCTAGAAGTTCAGCATTCCTCTTCTTGTTGTGTTTCAGTCACCATATGGACAACATGGGGACCAGAGCACCGTCACAGACTCAGCACTTTTTCCTCTGTGCTGCCTTGTCTCAGACAGAGAAGGGAGTTGAGCACCTGCATGTTAGACATATTTCCAGGATGTGTGTCAATGGGGTCCCACTGCTATGCTTGTAGGGGGAGAAGAAGAGAAGGGACAACCTAAGAAGTGACCCTGACCTTCCAAAAACTTGAAGGGGAGAAGAGTACAACCTTCCCAAAATCACTGTTCTTGCATCCAGTGGGTTTTATGCTTTAATCTCTCTAGTTTATCTCCAGGGCATAGGAGGAGACTTAATTGGGATAGAGGGAAGCTTGTGAAAGTAGCAGCAATAGGGCTTGGGGCATCTGGACATGCACTTTTTTATTTCATCTGACCTCAGCCTGCATGTGTGATAACGGCACTCGCTTCACTGCAGTGAATCAAGGCTCCACCACTGAAGTTTCTGTCCGCCAACACCAGCAAAGGTGAGGGCTCTGCCAAGTATTTGGATGTAGGTGTTTTGGAGTCATTAATACAGAACAGTATCCTCGGCTTAACTTCCATGATGCCATCCAGCATATATGCTGTGTCTCTTCCCACGAAAATAGATCTTCCTCTTCACCCACTTCTCTACCTTGTCTGTCAATGTCACTGTCTTACATAGACACACTTGCTTACCTGTCCACTCCCTTGCCTGTGTCTGTGCACACGCTTATACAAGGGGATAGAAAAATTTGCCAGATGCCTAAATATCAGAGGACTAAACAGGTTTAAGGGCCTATAGCCTCTATTTAAAATTTGACTGGGTAGTCCTGGGTTAAACTATAGTGTCCCTAGGGAGTTAGCTCAGCTCCTGTGGTGCTACAGATTAATAGGGTGAAAGTTAACTTTTACGGTTCTCTTAGACTGGGAGATACTGTGGCGCACACAAAGAGCAAATAGTGACGGCAAACATTGTTACAAATAAAAGAAAATCATTTGCATTTTAAGTTACACAGAGACACACGCACACACCTACACAAGTGGAGAGAGCACAAGCAATAGCCAATGTTGTAAGCATACTCACATACCCAAAGATATTAGTCTAGTGGGTCTCTCAACAGGTTGTCATTGATCGAGGGGTGGTTCCTGCTGGGGTCTTCCCACTTTAGCCCAACCAGGGAATCTCTTGTCTTGTTCTGACCATGCCTAACTCCTTATGCATATGCATGACAGTTGCAGCCTATCTTTTCCTTATCTGTACTTCTACACCCCATAAATTCTGAGGTGCCCTGCTTATGTCAGCCTGTTTCCAGAGTAACCTGTGGTCAGAACAGAACTTTCCATAATGTTACAATCAGGTGTCTTGCAGCGTGGACAGGTACATTGTGACTTATTTTCTGTAACATCACCTGTTGGTCCATCCTTTACAGTAATCATGTGGTTTTATTGGCATAGGGTTAGTCTTAGGTCACCCACTCATGTCAAGCCTCCTTAAGCCTGAGGCCTAGTGTGGCTAAGCTGAAATCATACAGGCTTTAGCCTGTTGGCTTTGCATTACAGCCTTGCTTTACTTATATACCTAATTGTCTATCTTCTACTCCCATAGTCCTATTTTACTTGTATCTGTTCATCACACATTGACTGCATATAAGATAATATGTGAGTGATACAGTGAATTAATTGGCTACAACCTCCTTTGTCCAGGGAAAGCCATGCTTACTCCTCACCATCCCAAGTTGCTTGCAAATAGAGCATGCTGGAACTTGTATTAGGGTGCTGTTTGTGGTCCCCACATAGGGCTCAGTTTCCAATATTCATTCACTAGTAGGTGTCTACATTTGAGACTTCCCAGCAGCTGCTTGGGGTGGGGCCGTCAGTGCTACCTTCTATCTATGTCTTCATTTGGGGTGTCCTTCAGTAGGCGAGTGAAAATTATTCCGATTGGATTTTTTGTTTGTTTTTTAACTGCAGCAGCTGGAACTTCATAAGCATCAGGAAAGTCTCTGTGGTCTGTTTTCACCGCAGAATGGGCAAGCCGTGAGCAGTAGCAGGGGCACTGTTTGTAAATATAAGAAGATGCTACTATATAGTATGGGCTTGCATTCAATTAATCTTTGAGACTGAGAGGTAGGAACTTTCTGATGAAAACTTAAGGACAAATTCATAGGCTGCTTAGTTGTCCTGCCAGCTTATGGAACTCACAGCCTAGAGTTGGGTGCCCAGGCTCCATACAACACATGGGGAGTTAGGCATCGAAGAAAGATTGACTAAAACCACTATGCAAGTGTGGAGCTGCTTAAGCTAGTCAGTAAGAAGTGCCAAAGAGAGGGATGGGGCCTAAGTCACCTGCCTGAAAGGGAGTTAAGCGCCTAACTCTGGGCTTCAGGGAGGCACTTAACAGCTTGGAATTCACAGCCGTGAACCCTCTTCTGGAGGTAAACGCCTGAGCCAGAAAAGCTCTTTCTCAAGAAGAACAGGAGGTCGTAGTGGTTGTTCCAGTTCCTTTATAGCCAGTAGCCCAGTGGTTAGGGCACTGGCCCAGGATGTGGGAGACCTGCGTTCAGATCTCCCTGCCTAATTTGGAGCAGGGACTTAAATCCAGGTCTTCCTAGGTGAGTACCTTAATCACTGGGTCATTGGGTAATTCGAGGTTGTATGGTTGGGGTGGGTCTCAGTGTCTCCTATTGGAGCTATTCCACTGTTAATTTAAAAAACAAACAAACTGGTAATTGGAGCAGGGACTGGAACCTGAGCCTCCCAGTTGAGTGCCCTAACCACTGGACTAGTCAGTCTCTCTGGCCTGTATTTATTCTTGTTGTCTCTCTAATGAGATGTTTCAACTGGTAAGTAAAAACACTTTGTGTTAAGAATGCTCATGGTCAGTATCGCTGGTCACAGATTCCCAAAGAATCACGTAGGTGCTCAAACAGGTGGACCTGCCTGGTAATGAGGGGTTGTTGTACAAGGATAGTGCACCCAAATGCCAGTCTGAGTAGAATTGTAAGATTCCATCCTGAGGCGGGTAAGGGCAAGAGGCTCAAGACCTGAGACAGGTGCTCTGAAAGAACAGAAAGCTGACAGAGGTGCAACTAACCTCTGAAATATAACTACATTTATAAATAAATTGCAGTTACTGAGATGAGCTGCAGAGCTTTGCTCAGTGTGTGCCACACAAAATGTGTAAGTAGACTGTATTGTAATGCAAGTGCAGGGGTCGACATTATTAAACCTGTGCATGCAACCTTAATTCATGCCTTTCAGTTACAGTGCAACTTCAGCATTCTTTTAACATAGTCATAATTTATCATCCTTGCATCTTTTGTTTTGGTATTGCACCATAGAGGAACTTTGGAAAGCATTTGATAGACTCTTCAGGCTTTGTTTAATTTTTGCAGTGCGTTTGGCAAGGTTAACCTGTTAAGGAGACAAAATCAAGTTTTCCTGAAATAAAATCTTCAGAAAATATGATCAGTTGCAGGTAGATCTTTGACTTAGTTCAATTAGGAAAGGAAAGTAATTAGTTCTGAGATGTATTATAATTTGGATACTTTGCTTAGATTTGACCCTGACACAGCCACACATTTTCTGCAGTTAACATAGAACTGTCACTTTGTGTTGTACTAGAGTTTTTGCAAAGTACTAACCTGACACTTCTAAATGCTTAAGTATATTCTAAGTCTCTAAAATAAATTGTTTTCTATTTTAATTATTCCATGCTACTCTCTAGCATGCTGGACCTAAATTCTGCACCGAGGCTGCTTGTTTTCTGCTTCAAAATTCAGAGTTCTTAACTATCTGTGGAAAAGAATAATACCATGTGGGTTATATTCCTTGTGTTGCTGAATCGCTTATTTTGGAATGTTTCAATTTATTCTCTGCTCAAATTTCTAAATTTTTATTGTGCCATAGAATTGTCTTGATAACTCATATTGTCTGCCAGAGGAAAAGCTAAATAAAGGCTTGTGCACCCTGGGAGGGAGCTTTTGCATTTGCTGGCACCCAGTAAGGGATAAGAAGTGGCTGTAATGAGTGGGGTTTTAGGGAGAGAGTGTGGTTGTTATCAAACACTCTCAGCTGTTGCACCAGCCAGAGTGAGCATGGTTGATGGTAAACCACTAATTTCCATCCCAGCAGCCTTTAACTACAAACAGCTCTACTTTCATTGAGTCCCACAGTGAGGAATATACAGGTTAGCTGGATGTAACTGGTAAAATGATCATCTGTTAAAGTTGAAGTTTCTGTTTCAGTTTGTAGACTCAGTTAGCACTGCACAGCTTTACATATGGAAGGCTAGCTTCAGAACCATAAAAGATAACAGCATACACCTCTACCCCGATATAACACAGTCCGTGGGAGACGACAAATCTTACCGCGTTATATGTGAAACTGCATTATATCGAACTTGCTTTGCCCCCCCCCCCCCGCTCCTTGTCCTCTGACCTCACCCTCCAGAGACGACCCCCCCCCCCCCAGGACCCCAACCCGTACCAAACCCCCCTGCTCCCTGTCCCCGACTGTCCTGACCCCTATTCACACACCCCTCCCCCTGACAGGCACTCACTGGCAGCGGCGGGATGCGGAGCAATGTGGCCCCAGCCCGCTCCACTCCACCAGCTCCCAGCCTCAGCACTCCGCTTCCCGCTGCCGATGAGTGTGGGGAGGTTGGGGAAAGGAAGCCCCCCCGCACTCACCGGTGGCGGGAAGCAGTGCGCCATGGTTGGGAGCTGGCAGAGTGGAGCAGGCTGGGGCAGGGCTGCTCCGCTTCTGCCGCTGCTGGTGAGTGCTGGAGGGATCCCTTCCCCCAAACCCCTCCCCCAAGTGACTCGGCCAGGGCAAGGGAAGTGGAGCAGGCTGCTCCTGGCCCCCTGCTAATCACCCAAACCACTCTGGGCCTGCAGGGCCCCCAAAAGTGCCCCCCCCCCACAGCTCCTGCCCCCCAGACCCTTGTGGGGGAGGCCTGCTTTACCACGTTGTATGCGAACCCATGTTATATCGGGTCGCGTTATATCAGGGTAGAGGTGTATTTTAAATGAAAGCTTAGACTTTTGTGGCAGAATATATTTCTGGTTATATTATACAATGCTTGCATTAACTGTACTTTGTAAATTAGAAAGATCCAGTGGTTGCAGAGCTACCGGTTTGTAGTAATAAGCGTACTACTGCTGGCCAGAAAAGTGGGTGGTGGGGGTAGGGATTTATAGACTTCTGTTTTTGTCAATATTTGGTGACCTGGTTTAATGCAAATTTTCTTCTTCTCCTTTGGTTCAGCTTTAGATGGGACTTGTATGATAGGCTGAAAAATACTGCTAACGATGTATAAGCTGTTCTTTGGCAAAGATGGTTTTGGTGAATTCTTAATCTGCTGATGCTTCTTGGAAATCCTAGAATGTGTTTCAATGTAGATAAAATTCTGCTTATCCCAGTTTTGTCTTCTGTTATTGCTTAGGGACACTTTGTTAACTAAAGTGTCTCATCCCCACCCCTCCCCCCACCCCCAAAAAAAAAACCCAACAAAAAAAACCAAACACACACACCCAGGATACTTGCTTCTTAAAATTAGGTGTATTTCAGTCTTCATGCCCAATCAGTTCTCTGTAGTCCGAGCAGAGAGGTAAACAAGGATGCTTGTTATGAGGTTTTTGTGAATATGGGCAGAAATTCACTAGGAGCCCAACAGAATCTAATTTGCTTCTGATAGTCCCAACCCCCTGAAAAGCCATCAGATAGTGCATAATCACGCACTATCCTAAGCCTGTCTTGCATTGTAGACCTAGATGTCACTCTCCAATCCTCTTAAATAGTTATTGCTTTAAGGCCTTTATGGTTCTAAATATACCTTGGGTAATTTCATTGTGAGTTCTGATTCTTACTGTTTTTGTTGTATTAATGAGCATTCTGTTTCTCTCTCTAGGAGACTGACCGGGCATTCCTTCCACATGGGCTATAGTATGGCAATACTGAATGGCATTGTGGCAGCTCTCACCATAGTATGGTGCCTCATTTGAATCCTACGCTGGGTCGGTGGTGATCTTCAACAGTTCAAGATGCACATATGGAAGGCTAGCTTCAGAACCATACTACTACACACAAACTACTATAAACTGTCCAGTCTGCTTTTTTTACAACACTGTGGAATGACATTTCACATCTCAAATAGAAATGTCTACCATTCACTGTATGTTTCAGATTTATAGACGAATCTTTGGGTTCATATTTATAGGGTGTTTGCTTGAGTTGCATTAAGAGTGGGGGGAGGGGAAAATGCCATATAGGCAAAATGGGAATTTGTCTTAAAACAAGAAGAAATACCTACAAATTGAAAATGTTTTAAATCCTTGGGATGACACTTTTTGATTCCTTTATATAGTAATAGCATTCTTATCTGCACTTCCAGCTATACTACAGAGTACAGATAAACATGACACTTATAAATTTAACCATATGTTTAAAATGTACAGTGTTGCTAATAATAAAGGCCACTAACTTTTTTTCCACTGTACATGCTATTTAACTTGTACTTGGCCAAGTAGTGAAAACTAGATTGACTTTTGCTAGTCTAGTAAATTTTATACTCTGGTTTGCCAGCATTCACACAATACTAGTTTATAATACGGCAGAGAACAATTTATTTAAATATTTAATTAGATTTAAAAAAAAAAAAATCAAAATATTTCATTTCGTATTAGCTTTATAAAATCCCCTCCTTGTTTTGTAAACAACCTAAAACTTTAGCCTAAATCACGTGATAGTGTTTTTACTTGGGAGTAATGTAACTATATGCTGCAACTACTGTTTATACAAAAAAAATTCACTAAGAATGTGTGGAAACTTCTCCACTTTGTGCCATTAAAGTATAGAAAATATTGCCTAATCTTTTCACATAGTAAATAGAGATATAAAATCAGTTTCCAGTATCTGCAGTAGTGTGCCTCACTGAAGAACTGCAGGAGTTATTTTTATGGCTTTTTGCATCTTTGTAATGTATGTAACTGCTCAGCTTCTTAAAATATTTTTCTTAATCTCTTAAAAGGATCAGGAGTCTACAAAACAGTTAAACTACAATGGCATAAGTGTTGGAATTTCATTTGTCTGTCTTATTTTGCTTCACCTGCATCTTTGAAGTGTATGGATATTTTAAGATGTATATTGGTTGTATTCTGTAATTAAAATGCTTGTAAAAATTGTTAGAGTATCAAACTCTTGTAAAAGTATAAAAAACCCAGATTCATTTCCAGATTACAAGTTAATTTGTATAACTTAAAAAATTAACATCCTGTAAAATGTGCAAATCAGCAGTTCAGTT
This sequence comes from Eretmochelys imbricata, assembly GCF_965152235.1. Lineage (NCBI taxonomy): Eukaryota > Metazoa > Chordata > Testudines > Cheloniidae > Eretmochelys > Eretmochelys imbricata. Next base: position 28,813,688 of record NC_135582.1, read on the forward strand.
TGACTGGATTTAAACAAATCAGAATGATCACTTAAAGTTGACTACACTTTTAAAATGTATGTATTGTTTACGTATAAGAGTGTGCATGTTTAGTATATTAAAGATGAACCAATTCCTTTTTCTAGTATATTAAACAGATATTGATATTGAATTCAGATCTTTTCATGGTGTAAACCTACACTTGCACAAATAGTGTCAGTCAAATGCAATGTTTCCTTTTTTACATTAAACAGAAAATAGTTTAAGATCCAAGCACTCGTTAATAAATTTTTTTTACATTTTTAACCAATGTTCTTATTTGTATAGTACTCAGTTGATTCACAAATGTGCCTTCAGATGTATTCATAAATTGAACTATTAAGGATTCCCACCACCTCCCTCATTGGATGAGCTTTTCTCCATCACATCTATGCAACCCTCAATTAAGCCTGAAGTCAGTCTGGTTTCATTGGTGTAATAGCAGAATTGATATAATTAGACAAATTAAATCCATGTGGGAGGTAGTGCAACTCTACTGATGTAACTGGAGTCTAGTGCTGAATTTGTCCCTATATCTTAGTCTTCCATCTATGAAGTGGATACTTCTTGAAATCATTTGGGAACTTTACTCATAGTAGTAATGTCACAAGTGAGTTAAGATTCTTCTCTTTTCTACACCAGACCAAATGATCCCATAGCTTCTTCTACAGAGCAAATGGGAACAACACCACTGAATCTGTTTGATTGTCTCTGAAATTACATACAAGAGCCTGGTTGGATCACAGGCTGCAGTTCTGTCTTATTTGGTGGAGCAGCATTGCTACCCTGTCTAAATAGCCTGGATTTAAAAGATAAGAGTAAATTTGAGGCCTAGACAATCTCCAGCATGCATACTAGTCTGCAGCTACCTCTGCAATACAACACAACACACTGACATCAGTATACCTTTAGGAGAAGTAAATAAGGCTGATTACAGCAGAAACTCTAGTGAACCCTTGTGCTGTAGAGAAAGAAGTTAAACTGCAATGAAGTTTCATGGAGCTTTGGATAAAGGGACTGGGGAAAGAAATCAGTATCAGCTCTGGCTTCTGCAGGCTGGAGATGTTGCTTGTGCGGCATCCCGCTAGCCTGCTGTGCATTAGTTTAATTGGTTAGCCCACTGTCCTCCATCTCCACCCAAGTGATTTGTGTAGCGCGTCTTGTATCCAAGACTCCATCAGCTATACAGTTGGTGGTAGATGAGTGCTTCTGCTTAGGAATTAGCTATTATACTGTCATGGAAGATTTCTCTGAGTAAAATGGAACACAAGAAGCGAAAGAGAGGGTCCCTGTTACCTTGGATAGCTCAGATGCCCAGTCATAGCAGCAAGGTTAATTTAGGCTTTTAAAAGGAAAAAACCGGCAGCTCAGCTAATACCAAGAGTTGTCCAGCTATAACATGAACATCAAGCATATGCAAGGAGTGTCCTGGTTTGTCTGGGTTAGCCCTAGACGATATACAGAGTCTGCTTACTGTAGAAATTGCTATTACCTTCTTAAACCTGACTGTAACTCATTTGTATGTGTATGCTTACCTGCTTTAACCTTGTAAAAAAAACTTTTCTTTTTTTCCTAGTTAATAAATCCTTATACTGTAGAACTGGCTACAAGCATTATCTTTGGTGTGAGATGTAAGGTGCAAATTGTCTTGAAGGGACTTGTCCTTTGGGACTGGGAGTAATGTGAATATTTTGTCATCTTTGGTGTAAAGTGACCATCTATCACAGTCAAGCTTGCCTGAGTGGCAAGATAGAGTGCAGTGCCCGAGGGGACTGTTTGTGACTCCATGTTAAGGCTGTATGGTGCCTGAGAAGTTCACATTTGTTACTTGTTTGGTGAAATCTAAGTGTACAACTCTTAACCATTTGGGGGTTAACAGTCTGCCCTGAGGTTCATATTCTTGCTCGTGAGCCACTCCAGACAGTGTGACAACCCCTAGTCTCTATAGTATTGTGATGTGATCGATCCTTTTCAGGGTCAAAGAAGCACATAAGGAATCAGAGACCAAAAATAATCTTCCTTTGGAGAGGACATGTAGACCTTTGTGATCCAAGTCTTAGCTGCAAATTTTTAGGTGACAGAAAATCGGTGCAGAATTGATTTGTCTTGTAAATTTTTCCATGTTTAGAATTAAGACCTTTTATAAATGCATATCTTTGCAGTAATCCATGTAATATACATTACAGTATTAAAATAATGGGGGGGGGGTAGCTAAAATAAGTTTTTAGCTGCTCATGCTTTGAGTTTTCATGAAAAAGGAAAAACCTCCAGCAAATCTCTCAAGAGTAGCATAACTATTGCCACTTCCTGGATTATTAAAAATGCTTTTCTTGGCTAAGTCATTAGCAGCAGAATAGCTTCTGCTTGATGATGATTGAAATATGCACTGCATTTTTCATTTGAATTCATCTCAGAAGTCTACAGTAAGCAATAGCAAAAAATTTAAGATGTAATTTGAAATCGCCAATGTTTTATTACTTTGCTGGGCAGCATGATTGCTCCTCAGTAGGCTGTTTTATGCATATACTGTCTCTTTTAGGGTCCAAGAAACATTAATCTTTCATATTAACACCTGATGACCTAGTTAATTTTGACCTATTTAGGGGGTAAATGAACATTATAGTAAAAAACTTTAATACTGTGGTGAAGAAGCACTGCAATGGTTTTTGCCAGCTTATATATAGTATCTGGTTAATGGACTTGTTTATTATGAGGAAATTTGAAGCCCTTTTCTTTTGATACAATGCTTGTAATGTGGACAGGTCCAGAGATGTGAATATCTTGGTTATGAGGGCACACAGTTGTATGCTTTTTTTCATAAAACAATGTTCTTGTAAATCCTCCTTCTACATGACCAATGAAAAAAAGCCTTCAGGAAGATTCAAACAGCTTAGTTTAAAGCAGTCACAGTCAAACAGCTTAGAGTTAGTTTAAAGTCATTTTTTGGTAAATGGTCTCAAAGCAGTCGGATATGCTCATGAAAGTTTAATGTTTTATTCTAAGCTCTTAAAGGTATGAATTCAGTGAGTCTAGAAAAGGTTGATAAGCTGGTTCATTATGTAGAATAGCTCTGCCAGGTGTGATTTTTGCAGCTATGAAGGCCAGGCAGTAAAAATTTCTCTATTGCTATATGTGCACTAGGTGGTGGATTTTGGGTGCATTTTGTTCCATTACACTATTCTGTCTGTGTGCGTCTGCTCATGTAGCTTGTCAGTGGCACAGTAATCATCCATGGTCCAGCTCATTGACACCTTTATATTGGAGTAGTTTGCTTTTCTAGAGGATGCTGAAAGCCAGACGGCTTCTAGAGCTGTGGTGAACAAACAGCCTTGTTGACTTACTCCTCTGATGGAAAGCAACGGGGACGTTAATCTTTACCTCTTAGCAGTCCACTATAGAAACTGAATGAGACGGAAAACAAGGTGGAACTCTAGGACACTTGACAAAAGAGCACTCAGAGCAAGTAACAAAACAATGCTGAGACAGTGGGTGCTGAAGCATCATGCACTTTTACTTTTCTTGCTACCAAGACAGCCTCCATCAGGAAAAAATCCTTCGGAGCCAAGTGCTTCAGTATCAAAGCGGCTCAACGGAATCCCAAACCCATGCTTCCTTGCCTTCTTTGGGGAGCCTGAACTCATGGGATCCATCATACTTCCCCTATGGCATCAAAATAGTCAGTGCTGAGTTCATCTCACTCTCAGAGATTCCAAGACCAGAAGGGACCATTGCAATCATCTAGTCTGGCCTCCTGTATAACACAGGCCATTGAATTCCCCAAAATAATTCCTAGAGCAGGTCTTTTAGAAAAACATCTGATATTCATTTAAAAATGGTCACTGATGAAGAATCCACCACGATGCTTGGTAAATTGTTCCACTGGTTAATTACCATCACTGTCAAAAATTTACACCTTATTCCATCTGAATTTGTCTAGCTTCAGCTTCCAGCCATTTGATTGTGTCTTTGCTGCTAGATTTCTTTGTTCCCAAGTATTTCTCAGATCTGGGCTTCAGCATCAAAAATATTCCAGCTCCAAACAGCTGAGCATAGGTGTCTGCAAAATCTCTTCCAACAGGAAGAGCCTAAGTTTCCATTCTTCGTTTCTTATTAAGCAAGGGACGTAAAATCCACAATGCAATGACATTCGTCCCTGGCAGTGAAGGCACCATAAATACTGCTCTGTGAGCAACCTCTTATTTTGACAAGATTTTCACCTCTTATACACAAGGGAGTAGCTAAGAGTTCTGGTGTTAATACAAACTGAGGGACAGCCAAAGGTCAACATCCACATCCTCCAAATACATTTTGTTGTGAATCCTTAGTGCTGCAGGAGAATTCAGAGTGGATGTGAGTCTCTTTTTTTTTTTTTTTTTCCAGCTCATGCTGTAGCTTGGCTTGATTAGTTTCTAGAGTTTTTCTCTTTGCTTCTGTTTTTGCATCAAAAGAACTTATTCAGGGAAAGCAAAGTCAAATGAGATTGGCATTGAGTTCTGAATGTGGTGTGGCCTGTACACATTCTTATTTCTTTCAAGAGTGAATTCCATAGCCTAGGTCTAGCACCTGTGAAAGCTGTCACCTGCGGTCACGAACCTTCCAATACTGGTCAATCATTTCATCATTCCAGTGAAATATAGTTATTGTGGGAGGCCATGATCACAAAGTGAGGGGTGAGCGCTGTAGTTGCTAGGGCAAACTCTGTGGAGAGCTTTGAATAGGGGGATAGAGACTTTGCAAGGGATTGTGTATTAAGTAAGACACCAGTATAGAAAATAGAGCTTCAGATTGATGTATGCTGCCATACCTTTTGGAGCTTTTTCAGGGTGTGTGGCGTCATTCTAGATATGTTGCCATAAGCAAGCTTGGAGCAAACAAACACATGGTCATAGTTGTCGGGGCTATGTCCAATAGGATGAGGGCCAATCTTTTTTGGCCAGACACATCTGATCCTGTATCAGTCTCTTTACCCACAGGACCGTGTTATAATTAAGGCTATGTTTTAGCCATGGATATTTTTAGTAACAGTCATGGACAGGGCATGGGCAGTAAACAAAAATTCACAGCCCATGACCTGTCCATGACTTTTACTATATACCCCTGACGAAAACTTGCGGGGGGGTGGGGGTGGATTGGGGAGCACCGTGGCTTCTGGGGACGGTTGACCAAAGGTGGGGGGGTGCCGTGCATGCTCGGGGGGAGGGTGGGCGGTTCTGGGGCAGGCACCCTACCCGGCTCCTGCGCTCCATCTGCTGCCTCTGTTCTGCCCCAAGCCCTGGTTCTGCATCTCCCATTGGCTGGGAACTGCGGCCAATGGGAGCTGCGGGGGCAGTGCCTGCCGGCAGAGGCAACACATGGGCGAGGAGCTAAGGGAGGGAAGCTCCTGTAGCCCTTCCGGGGAGCCTGCACTAAGTAAGCATCATCCCTGCACCCCAGCCCTGAGGGCCCCCCCCACCAATTCCTGCTGCTGGGGGATGGGGTGTGACTGGCTCAGGGGCTGCCTGAGCTGCTCAGATAGCCCCTGGGCCAGGCATACCAGCCGCTGCAGAAGTTACAGAAAGTCACTGGATCTGTGACCTCCATGACCTCAGTCCCTGGAAAAATCATGGAGCAGGTCCTCAAAGAATCAATCTTGAAGTACTTGCATGAGAGGAAAGTGATCAGGAACAGCCAGCATGGATTCACCAAGGGAAGGTCATGCCTGACTAATCTAATCGCCTTTTATCATGAGATTACTGGTTCTGTGGATGAAGGGAAAGCAGTGGATGTATTGTTTCTTGACTTTAGCAAAGCTTTTGACACGGTCTCCCACAGTATTCTTGTCAGCAAGTTAAGGAAGTATGGGCTGGATGAATGCACTATAAGGTGGGTAGAAAGCTGGCTAGATTGTCGGGCTCAACGGGTAGTGATCAATGGCTCCATGTCTAGTTGGCAGCCGGTGTCAAGTGGAGTGCCCCAGGGGTCGGTCCTGGGGCCGGTTTTGTTCAATATCTTCATAAATGATCTGGAGGATGGTGTGGATTGCACTCTCAGCAAATTTGCGGACGATACTAAACTGGGAGGAGTAGTAGATACGCTGGAGGGGAGGGATAGGATACAGAAGGACCTAGACAAATTGGAGGATTGGGCCAAAAGAAATCTGATGAGGTTCAATAAGGATAAGTGCAGGGTCCTGCACTTAGGACGGAAGAATCCAATGCACCGCTACAGACTAGGGACCGAATGGCTAGGCAGCAGTTCTGCGGAAAAGGACCTAGGGGTGACAGTGGACGAGAAGCTGGATATGAGTCAGCAGTGTGCCCTTGTTGCCAAGAAGGCCAATGGCATTTTGGGATGTATAAGTAGGGGCATAGCGAGCAGATCGAGGGACGTGATCGTCCCCCTCTATTCGACATTGGTGAGGCCTCATCTGGAGTACTGTGTCCAGTTTTGGGCCCCACACTACAAGAAGGATGTGGATAAATTGGAGAGAGTCCAGCGAAGGGCAACAAAAATGATTAGGGGTCTAGAACACATGACTTATGAGGAGAGGCTGAGGGAGCTGGGATTGTTTAGCCTGCAGAAGAGAAGAATGAGGGGGGATTTGATAGCTGCTTTCAACTACCTGAAAGGGGGTTCCAAAGAGGATGGCTCTAGACTGTTCTCAATGGTAGCAGATGACAGAACGAGGAGTAATGGTCTCAAGTTGCAGTGGGGGAGGTTTAGATTGGATATTAGGAAAAACTTTTTCACTAAGAGGGTGGTGAAACACTGGAATGCGTTGCCTAGGGAGGTGGTGGAATCTCCTTCCTTGGAAGTTTTTAAGGTCAGGCTTGACAAAGCCCTGGCTGGGATGATTTAACTGGGAATTGGTCCTGCTTCGAGCAGGGGGTTGGACTAGATGACCTTCAGGGGTCCCTTCCAACCCTGATATTCTATGATTCTATGATTCTATGACCAACACGGAGCCTTAGTTATAATTCCTTTGTAAGATATAAATGCCTATACTCGCTCTCTTTGCACATACCATGTTCCTACCCTAGTGTCAATACACTAAATCCTGCTTAGGTTAATTTCTACTTCTGTTTTTTGCAAGACATTTATATTTATTCTGTTTACATGTTTAGTTGCTTTAGACTATAGTATGCAATCTAGTTTTAGAGTCAATGCTTTCCAAGCTAAATGCTAGGTAATTTCTTTTGTTTTTCAGTACTGACTGCATTGGAGATGAGATAATGCAAAATATGTTATTGACAGGGAAAGCTGAAAGCAAAAAGAATGTGCTTTTATAAAGTGATGTACGTACATGTTATGAAAATTAACTTGTCTCCCACAGATTCAGGCACTTATTTATTTAATCTATCACATGCAGTAATTTAAAAATTGGCGCTATTGTTGAAATTTTAATTTCTTTATTAATCAGATGACGCATCATCATCTTGGAATAAAGGTTTCTTTTCTTATCATCCTGAAAGATTTTTTTTAAGGTATGATACCCGTTCACCTCCAGTTAAAACAAACGTTATGCTGCATAGCTGCAGTTCTTTCGGTAAGATTGTCTGCAAGGACTGTATCCTTTCAGGAGAATATTTCTTACTGCAAACCTCCTGTGTTCATTAATAATAGTGTGATATATTTTAATTGTTCAATAAAAGTTGAACAAAGAGGATCTCAGCTTGAAAATGTTAAAGCTATAGAAAACCTATCAATTATTACTTTTGCTAAGTATGGTTTAAATCAAAAAGTCAGGACCCCAGTATCTTTGCTGTTACCCGTCTGTCTTCAACTTTCTTTACTTCCAACGTAGTTAACATTGGTTATGTTGATTAAGCGACTGCTATTCAAACTGCTGTTTTGTTTTATGGTTCAAAGATCCTCTCTCTCTTTTTTTTTTTTTTTTTTTACTTTCATAAAGGCAATTATTTTCTCTATTCTTTTACATTTTGCAAGTACATTTGATTTTTAGTAAGCTTTACAGCAGGGGGGTGAGGAACCTTTTTTCTATCAGGGGCCACTGACCCACAGATATGATCAGCCACGGGCCACACACAGCCTTGCGGGGGGGCACGGAGGCTCAGTGCTTCTCCTAGGCTACGGCGTGGGGCCAGAAATGAGGGGTTCTGGATGCAGGAGGGGGCTCTGGGCTGAGGCCAAGGGGTTTAAGTGCAGGAGCAGGCTCAAGGTGGGCAGGGGCTTTGGGTGCAGACTCTGGGAGAGAGTTTGGGTGTGAGAGGGGGTTCAGGGCTGGGGTAGGGGGTTGGTGTGTGGGGAGGGAGTTAGGGTGTGGGACGGGGTTCTGACCTGGGGCAGGGCGTTGGGGTGTGCATGGGAGTTGGGGGTCAAGAAGGGAGTTTGGGTGCTGGAGGGGATTTCGACCTGGGGCAGGAGGTTTGGGGGTGTGGGCTCCAGCCAGGTGGTGCTTACCTCAGGCAGCTCCCGGTTGGTGGTGCAGCAGGGCTAAGGCAGGCTCCCTGCCTGCCTGAGCTCTGCGCTACTCCCAGAAGCAGCACCATGTCTGGCTGCTAGGTAGAGGGGGCCAGGGGGCTCTGCGAGGTGTGTGCTGTCTGTGCCTGCAGGCACCATCTCTGCATCTCCCATTGGCCGCGGTTCCCAGCCTATAGGAGCTGCGGAGCCAGCGCTGGGGGCGTGGGCAGTATGCGGAGCTTCCCTTATCACCCTTGCTCCTAGGGGCTGCAGGGATATGCCAATCGCTTCTGGGAGCTGCACAGTGCCAACTAGAGTTCTAATGGCCTGACAACCCTAGCTTTCTCCTGCAGTGGGGCAAGCCGGCGCTCACACCTCCAGCCCTGCGGTGGGGGTGCTGAGGCTCAGGGATTCTGGCCTGTGGCGTGGAGACTTGCCATGGGCTGGATGAAATGAAGCAGCGGGCCAGATCCAGCCTGCAGCCCGTAGGTTCCCCACCCCTGCTTAACAAGCTTGCTGAAATATCTGTTGCGTGTTAATTTCAGCTCAGGTGGATGTAGCTTAGTCTTATGATCTAAGAATAGCAGTGAGAGTTAGGATCCCTGGATTTAACTTCCAGCTCTGCCATTGATTCACTGTATTTATAGATTCACAGATTCAAAGGTCAGAAAGGATCATTGGGATCATCTAGTCTGACCTCTTGTGTAATACAGGCCATGCAACTTCCCCCAAAATAATATGTAGAACATATCTTTTAAAAAAAAATCCAATCTTGATTTAAAATTTGTCAGTGATGGGGAATCTACCATAACCCTTGTTATGTTGTTCCAATGGTTAATTACTCTCACTGTTAAAAAAATTATGTGTTTATATGCAGTCTGAATTTGTCTAGCTTCAACTTCCAGCCACTGAATCATGTTATACCTTTTTCTGCTAGATTGAAGAGCCCATTATTAAATATTTATTCCCCAGGTAGGCCCTTACATCAAATAATCCTTAACCTTCACTTTAAGCTAAATAGACTGAGCTCCTTGAGTCATCACAATAAGGCACGTTTTCTAATCCTTTAATCTTTCTTGTGGCTCTTCTCTGAAGCCTCTCCAATTTATCAACATTCTTCTTGAATTGTGGGCACCAATACAGGACACAGTATTCCAGCAATGGTCACACTAGTGCCAAATACAGAGGTAAAATAACCTCTCTCTACTACTCGAAAGTCCCCTGTTTATGCATCTAAAGATTGCAATAGCCCTTTTAGCCATAGCATCACACTGGGAGCTCATGTTCAGCGGATTATCCACCACAATGCCCAAATCTTTTTCAGAATCACTGTTCTCTAGGATAGTGCCTCCCATCCTGTAAATATGGCCTACATTCTTTGTTCCTAGATGTATACATTTATATTTAGCTGTATTAAAACACGTTTGCTTTTGCCTAATGATCCATATTGCTCTGTATCAGTTCTCTTCATTATTTACCAGTCCCTCAATTGTTTTTGTCATCTGTAAACTTTATCTGTGACTATTTTATATTTTCTTCCAGGTCACTAATAAAAAAGTTAAATGGCATAGGGCCAAGAACCGATCCCCACAGAACCCCACTAGAATCACGCCAGTACAGTGATTCTCCATTTACAGTTATATTTTGAGACCTTTCAGCTAGCCAGCTTTTAATCCACGCCATGTTAATTTTATATTGGTCTAGGTTTTTAATCAAAATGTCATGTGGTAACAAGTCAAACCTCTTACATAAATCTAAGTATATTACATCAATACTATTACCTTTATCAACCAAACTTGTAATCTCATCAATAAAAAAGATATCAAATTAGTTTGATGGGATCTATTTTCCATAAACCCATTTTGGTTGGCATGAATTACACTACCCTCATTTAATTCTTTATTAATCGAGTCCTGTATCAGTCACTACATTATCTTCCCTTGGATTGATGTCAGACTGACAGAACTGTAATAACCTAAGTCATCCCGTTTACCCTTTAGCTCTCTTCCAGTCTTCTGGAACTTCCTTGGTGTTCCAAAACTTACTGGAAATCAACATTAACACTCCACCAAGCTCCTCAGCCACCTCTTTTAAAACTCTTGGGTGCAAGTTATCCAGGCCTATTGTTTTTTAAATGTCTGACTTTATTATCTGCTGTTTAACAGCCTACTGATATACTAGTGGAATGGAAAGAGTGTCATTGTAATAAGATATGACTACATTATTTGTTTTTCCTCAAATAAAGAACAGAAATACTCATTGAACTTCTTTTTTCTGCATTATTATTGATAATTCTACCATTTCCATCCAGCAATGGACCATGTTGTTGGGATTTTTTTGTTCCTTACTTAGAAAACTCCTTCTTATTGTCCTTAACTCTACTGGCCATAGATTTTCCCTTGTCTCCCTTTGCTTCCCTTATCAATTTCCTACAATTTCTATCTTGTAATTTATATTCATTAATACAATCTTGGACAAGTCATTTAATCTGTCTCTCTGTTTACACATCTGTTAAATAGGTATCTTATTGCTTACCTACCTCATAGACATATTGTGAAGTTTCAGAGTGGTAGCAGTGTTAGTCTGTATCAGCAAAAACAACGAGGAGTCCTTGTGGCACCGTATAGACTAACAAATTTATTTGGGCATAAGCTTTCATGGGCTAAAACCCACTTCATCAGATGCATGGAGTGGAAAATACAGTAGGAAGATATATATAGCAGTACATGAAAAAGATGGGAGTTGCCTTATCAAGTGCGGGGTCGAGACAATTAAATTAAAGTGGGCTATTATCAACAGGATGAAAATCACTTTTGTAGTGGAAATGAGCCACCCTGATTACCACTACAAAAGTGATTTGTTGAGAATAGCCCACTTTAATTGAATTGTTTCAACCCCCCACTTGGTAAGGCAACTCCCAGCTTTTTCATGTTGTTGTAGTTGATCACCTTTTTTTCTATGGCAGTGGGATGTAATTTTGGGGGGGTTTATATACTACATACTGGGGAGCTGGGTTCTAATGATTTGATTTAATTTAATTTCTGACATGTAAAATCATTCCCTTTCTTAGGCCCTTTTTTTTACTGATATTTTAATTTTCTTGTGGAAAATACTTGGTGTTGCTTTACTCTGCCAACAGGGGCATGAATCAGTGTTCACATCGTACTACCTGTCATTTCAGGGCTGGAGAAGCTAATGATCCAACCACTGGACCAAATTTGGTGATGAATCCTGGTCATGTGCCACCTGAGGCACATTGCACATATGCTAAGAAGACTCTGCCAACATAAATGAGTCTAATCCAGCCTGGTGTTTTTTAGTTACACAAGTCTTGAGTGAAGAAAAAGAAAAGGGGGAAGGAATGAAGAACTTTTCCCCAATACCTTTATTCAACTTTGAGGATGAGGACTGTTCACCCATGGGTGATATGGTGTTTTTGTCTTTTGTCATTTTTCTGTGAGTTTATTTGGGAGCTTAGTGATTTTCTAGTTTCACCCATGTAGTTGTTATTGGGGCATTTAATGCACTGGATGAGGTACACTGCATGTTGTGATAGGCATGGGTAGGGCCCATGGATATTAAAAGGTGAATTGTGTGTGGTATTGATCATCATAGCAGTTGAGATATGTCTGCAGGTTTTGCCTCTGTTCTGACAGGGTCTGGTGCCTCTTTGGGTTGGTGTGTCCTGGTCTGTGGGAAGCTTGCCTCTGATGATGTGGTTTGAGGGTTGTTTGAAGGTCAGAAGAGAAGGTTTGGGAAGATTTCTTTCAGGATGTGGTCCCCACAGAGAATGGGTTGTTATTGTTTAATGATACCCTACATGGGTTCCAGTTGTGGTGTGGTAGATGACAACGAGGAGTATGTGGTTGGAGGGGTTTTTTCCCGTATTGAAGCAGGTTTTCTCGGTATTTGGGTGAATCATTCTATGATGCAATCTACTTCTCTGGCAGAGTGTCCTTGTTTGGTGAAGGTGGTTGTGTTAAGGTGTGTATCCTGGACTTTCTCCTTACACCGTATTTTGTGGTATCTGAGTGCTCGGCTGTAGATAACAGATTTCTTGGTGTGTTTGGGGTGGTTACTAGTTCTGTGAAAGTAAGTGTGGTGATTGGGGGGTTTCTTGTACATAGTTGTCTGTAGAGTTCAATTCTTGAAGCTAATGGTGGTATCCAGGTACTCCTGGTGTGGGAGTGTTCTAGGCAGAGTTTGATAGATATGTGGTGGTGGTTGAAGTTGTGGTGGAAATCTATGATTTTTGAACTTTTAGGGTTGGCAATAGTTTGTTACTAAATCTAGATTTAATCTAATTTTGGGGTTTGGGGAGGGAGTGGGAGGACGTGGCGCGCTGCAGGGTGGAGGTGGAGCGGGGTCAGGAAGAGGTGAGGTGGGAGAATAGCCTTGGAGGAATGGGTGAAGTGAGGCTGGGGCCTGGGGCAGAACCAGGTGTCAAGCACCTTCCGGCACATTAGAAAGTTGGTGCCTGTGAGCTGGTGTCTGTTACAGATCACCAAATCACACTAGCGAACAGGATGACCAGCTCCTTAAACATCTATAAAGTGTAGGAAAAAAGCTGCATGATCCCAGGAGACTTCAATTTGAGTTACACATGCTGGAGATCTCATGCTGCAATATTAAAACATCCTTACAATTTCTAAATATATAGATGACAATTTCCTAACTTGAAAAGTGTCACTTCAAACATGGTGGAATTCTATATTAGACCTCATCTTGATAGTTAAAGAAGAACTGATCACAGAACTAAAAATTAGTTGTAACTTAAGAACAAATGATTATGACTTGATCACATTTATTATATGCAAACAGAATAAAATCTAGTAAAGTAATATATATATTTGATGCTTTAAAAGGCCAGTTTCACAAAGCTGAAAACATTTATGAGCCAAATCAGTGGTGAGGAAGAATTTAATCAGAAAAAAATGTGAATGATCCTTGGAAATCATTTAAGAACATTTTACTAGATGCCCAGAAAGCCGCAATCCCACAAGATTGAGGAAGAAGGCCATGCTGGTTAAAAAGCCAAACTGGTTTAGAGGGGAGGTAAAAGCAGCTGCAAATAAAATAAAACAAATGAAAGAAGGTGGAAGTCAATAGTAACAAATATAAATCAGAAGCTAGGAATTGTAGGATTGATAAGGGAAGCAAAGGAACCCAATTTAAAATCTATGGCCAGCAAAGTTAAGGGCAATAAGGAGGAGGTTTTTTGTATATTAGGAATAAGTATATTAGAACATAAAGAATCCTAACAATGGTATTGGTCCACTACTAGATGGAAATGGTAGAATTATCAGTAATAATGTAGTAAAGGGAGAATTTCAAGAAATATTTCTGTTTTGAGGGGGGGGTGGATTATTGCAATCAGATCATATGCTGATGACTCTTTCCAGTGCAATAGTATCTTGGGAGCATGTAAAACAGTAGTTACTAAAGTTAGACATTTTAAAAAGAGCAGGTCCTGATAACTTTCATCCAAGACTATGTTAAAAAAAGCTGTTTGAGGAAATCAATGGACTGTTAATGTTGATTTTCAGTAAGGCTTGGAATACTGGAAGAAAGCTAATGTGCCAATATTTAAGAAGTGTAATAGGATAACTTAGGCAATTATGGGCTGTGACAGAGTGCTAAGTAGGAAACCCTGAGTCAGCCCTCTGTTCACAGCAGCTCCAATCAGGCATAGCAGATTGAAGCTGAGGAGGCAGACCTGTGCCTAATTTGTGGGTGGGGGAGGGCAGAAAGGCTAATTAAGCCATTGCCAGAGCCCACAAATAGGTACAGGAAGGAAGTGAAAAGGGGAAAGCAGGCAGCGAGAGGGATAGAGAGCGCTCTCCATGCTTGTAAAGGCACTAGGTTTGCTGTGAAAGTGGTGGGACTCAATTATAAATAAACTGCACAGGGTGTTGAACCAGCACAAGGGTCTCTGTGTGGTTTGTCAACTGAGACAGAAGCACGTCTGAGGAGGCCCTGTTATACGGGCCTGTCAGTCTGACATTGATCCTCCCAGGCAAGATAATGTAGTGACTGATACAGAACTCGATTAATAAATAATTAAAAGAGGATAATATAGTGCAAATCAACACAGGTTTATGGAAAATAGATCCTGTCAAGCTAATCTGATATCTTTTTTTGATGAGATTACAAGTTTGGTTGATAAAGTGTTCATGTAATAAACTTAGACTTCTGTAAGGCATTTGACATGGTACCGCATGACATTTTGATTAAAAAACTAGAATGATATTAAATTAACATGGCACACATTAATGAATTAAAAACTGGCTAACTGGTAGGCCTCAAAATGTAATTGTAAATGGGGAATCCTTATTAAGGGGGTGTGGTTCTAGTGGAGTCTTCCAAGGACTGGTTGTTGGCCTTATTACTCCAGAGTCAGACACCCCAGTCTCAGCATGGCAGAAGGGGACAGAAGAGTGAGTTGCAGGCCCCTCAGGGGACATAGATCATCTGGGGAAAGGTGGGGGTGCAGTATGTAGGGAGACAGGGTATGCTGGAGTCTTACATCTACCCACTGGCCGAAATAGCATTTTAATAATATTGGCATGGATGAACCACAAAGGACTATGTGGCTCAACCTGATTAGAGTAAACTTTATAATGGAGCGAGTCTCGGCAAGAACGAGACAGAACTCAGACCTTTCAGTCAGAGACGAAATGGAAAATGACAACCAATTATTTCAAAACAAATAACACTTACCCCCATCATGTGTCCATTCATATTGTATATAGTGCCACCCTCGCACAGATTAAGATATGGAGTTGAACACAAAGGAAAAGTATTAGGTATGTTTAAATTCTAGTCATATGTAGGATTCATACAGGGTTCATGCGCTTGGCAACATTCAGGGCACACCCGGAGTGTTGTGTAGGAGCTGTGCACACACAGCTCCTCTCAAGGGCATGAACCTTGGAATCTCGCCCAGATGACATGAACTGTGGGAAGCCTCCCAGGACTGGGCTCAAGGCCCGAGAGCAAGGAATGCGGTAGATAGAAATTGGTAAATAAGAATGTTAAACAAAGCCAGTGTATTCCTTTTATCTGTTGGAGAATGTAATGCGCGGGGGGAGAGAAAGAATAAAGGGAAGGTGGAAAGCTGACAGGGAGAAGCCCATTAGCAGACCAGCTTGCTTGCTTGCAAAAAGCTTTGTCCTGTCTTGTCTTTGAACCGCAACAATAAAAGTTTTTAATAATATTTACAATTAAAAGTTTTTTTTAAATTAGAGACTTAACACTTTCTAGACTGAAAATATTAAGTACTTAAAGCTTTCAACATGGAGAAAAGCCTCCTCGACCATTGTCCATATTTCACACACAGTTATTTCCGCCCCCCCGCCATCTCCCCCCCCCACACGCATATTCTCCCTAACCTAACATTGACTTGCTAACATGTGCTAGGATAGAACCTCTTAGTAGTGGACCTCAGTCAAACCATGGTGCCTTCCTACAGACCTTATACACCACCAATGTTAAAATTTGGAGTTCATTACAAAAAAAAAAAAAAATCCCAAATGAACAAATACAAATGTTTAAAAAGAGTTAAGATTGGAAATGTGTCCAGTTAACAGCCAAAACACAATTTAAAAAACATTAAACACTCTGGAAATGAACAGTTAAGGAAGCCGGCCAGTTTCCATATGCCTCTTCATCATTCACTATCACTTGAATTGATTTATACCTAACCAACCAACCAACCTTATTTTTGCCCCCTAGCATTTGCAAAGTCATATGTAAAGACCAGTGTGATGGGATGGACAAAACCCACATTGAACCAGAACAGGAAGGGGTTAATCATCTGTCCTGGAGGTAGGAGCTGAAGCCAGCCCTGCTCTGCAACTGTCCTGGAAGAAGAGCTCTCCAGCTGACTGTAATGATTATAAAGAAAGCAGGCTTCAGAGTGGGGGTGCCCTGGCA
This sequence comes from Eretmochelys imbricata, assembly GCF_965152235.1. Classification (NCBI taxonomy): domain Eukaryota; kingdom Metazoa; phylum Chordata; order Testudines; family Cheloniidae; genus Eretmochelys; species Eretmochelys imbricata. The sequence continues at coordinate 28,830,041 of NC_135582.1, forward strand.
TTCTAACTTCTAGGGTAATTCATTTTTGTAAAGAGAATCTGATTTTTGGAGGGGCAAGTGTTACTTGGACTCCACTGAATCACACTTTCAACTATAAGGCTTCACTCTTGCAATGAGCGCCACACAGAGAAATCCCTGCACCAACCTGAAACCCCTCTGAAAGTCGATGGGGCTCTGTGTGGATGCTTGGGCTCAGCCTATGTGGAGCTCATTGCAGGATCTGGCTTAAAGTCCTTTTAATTACATTTGTTTGTTTGGAAATGTTATTAAAACATGAGCACATTTTTCATCATGATGCAACAGAACATACAGGGTGTCTCCAAAATACTTCCTGTAGCTGTAATTTTATCAGAAGTCTGTTGTTTGCTTAGGGGTATAAAATTGGTATGATTAATAAAGACTCTTATAAAAGTGAATATAACTACGTAACGTTGGCAAAGAAAATCATCTTCCATACTAACTTTTAATTCAGTACTTTAGCAGTTAATATGCTAACATAGTCAGCATAAAGAACTGAATCCTGAAAACAATGAAGGTGATACTACGCTGATAAAATGTTAAATAAATGAACTAATCCGTGATTGTTTATTTTGTTTCTCTCAAGGCACTGTAATGTGCCTTCCAAATATTTTTCTGCTTCAAGCAAACATTGTTACTTGTTTTGATTTGCATTTTGGTAATTAACTGTACAATGTGAGCACCCAGTTGTTTTCAAAAGCTGCAGAAAAAACAAATGATGTTATACCAATTCATTCTTTAGTATTTTTGTGTATGTTTACTGGAAATTGGATGAGAATTTTCTGTTTTCATCCATTCAAAATAGGTCTTCCTTGTCCTATGCTGTTAGTATTATAAGATCAAGTGAGTCTATTTTGAGGCAACCAGTTACGGTTTTATATTCTAAGCAAAGGAAATACAGTGCAAATAAATAAATAAATAAATCAGGTATAGGGTGGTGTTTATGTGACCATTGTTTATTAGCACTGTAGTGTCCAGGAAGTGTATCTCTTGTGTGGACTGGACCAGGCTGAGGTTGGTGGTGGGATGGAAATTGTTGAAATCATGGTGGAATTCCTCAAGGGCTTCTTTTCCATGGGTCCAGATGATGAAGATGTCATCAATATAGCGCAAGTAGAGTAGGGGCTTTAGGGGACGAGAGCTGAGGAAGCGTTGTTCTAAATCAGCCATAAAAATGTTGGCATACTGTGGGGCCATGCGGGTACCCATAGCAGTGCCGCTGATCTGAAGGTATACATTGTCCCCAAATGTGAAATAGTTATGGGTAAGGACAAAGTCACAAAGTTCAGCCACCAGGTTAGCCGTGACATTATCGGGGATAGTGTTCCTGACGGCTTGTAGTCCATCTTTGTGTGGAATGTTGGTGTAGAGGGCTTCTACATCCATAGTGGCCAGGATGGTGTTATCAGGAAGATCACCGATGGATTGAAGTTTCCTCAGGAAGTCAGTGGTGTCTCGAAGGTAGCTGGGAGTGCTGGTAGCGTAGGGCCTGAGGAGGGAGTCTACATAGCCAGACAATCCTGCTGTCAGGGTGCCAATGCCTGAGATGATGGGGCGCCCAGGAGTTCCAGGTTTATGGATCTTGGGTAGTAGATAGAATATCCCAGGTCGGGGTAACCAGTCGGAGAACACTTCAATCTCTCTGGTCACGCAATCACAGACATGAAGGTCGCTATCTTAAAACAAAAAAACTTCAAATCCAGACTCCAGCGAGAAACTGCTGAATTGGAATTCATTTGCAAATTGGATACTATTAATTTAGGCTTAAATAGAGACTGGGAGTGGCTAAGTCATTATGCAAGGTAGCCTATTTCCTCTTGTTTTTTCCTACCCCCCACCCCCCCGATGTTCTGGTTTAACTTGGATTTAAACTTGGAGAGTGGCCAGTTTGGATGAGCTATTACCAGCAGGAGAGTGAGTTTGTGTGTGTATGGGGGTGGGTTTTTGGAGGGGGGTGAGGGAGTGAGAGAACCTGGATTTGTGCAGGAAATGGCCTAACTTCATTATCATGCACATTGTGTAAAGAGTTGTCACTTTGGATGGGCTATCACCAGCAGGAGAGTGAATTTGTGTGGGGGGGTGGAGGGTGAGAAAACCTGGATTTGTGCTGGAAATGGCTTTTAGATAAGCTATTACCAGCAGGACAGTGGGGTGGGAGGAGGTATTGTTTCATATTCTCTGTGTATATATAGAGTCTGCTGCAGTTTCCACGGTATGCATCTGATGAAGTGAGCTGTAGCTCACGAAAGCTCATGCTCAAATAAATTCGTTAGTCTCTAAGGTGCCACAAGTACTCCTTTTCTTTTTTTTAAATTATTCTAGTAATGTCTAAGGTCCACTCCTTGGGAGCAAAGCTAAGCTTGCATCTAAAGACTCAGTCCTATGTGGAAAAGGTTGTAGAGATGATAGATGGAATCTTCAGTCCCAGCAGGACAACCCTTTTATGTAATCAAGCACATGGACAGTAACAGTCATTATGGATGGCCATGAGGAGTAGTGGGTGTGGCCCACTGTCTTCTCTGTTCCACTCCCAAACCACAATAAGCAGACACATCTCTAAATGGGGCCTTGGCCTGTGGGATCTTGCAGAGTACAGTCCCACTGGCTATGCATCTGGCCTACCTTTAGCCCTCTTTCCCCCACTTCCATGGCAGTCCTGTCTATGACACTTTCAGATGAGTGGAAGAAGACATCCCTTCTCTATAGAAGTTCTATTGCAGCACTGCAAGGAACATAGTTTTTTCAAGTTGCTTTTGGCATTTGTGCAGACATGTAGGTTGCCCCAGAATCTGAGCCGATACTAAGAACATCTCCCATCAAAAGACACATGTACGGAGGTCAATTGGTGTGAAAATACCAACTAGCTATTCTTGAATGGAGCTATCCTTAGGGCATGGCTACACTTGCAGATGTAGAACGCTGGACGTTAAACCAGCCTTTGGAGACCGCAGCTGGGAAAACGCTGCCGTGTGTTTACACTGTCAGCGGCAAGTGCAGTGTGTGGCCACATTAGCAGCGCTTGCAACACCACAAAGAGCCACATTGTGGTAGCTATCCAGTGTGCAAATGGCTGCAACATGCTTTTCAAATGGGGGCGGGTGGAGTGTGGCAGGGAGTGTGTTGTGTGTATGTAGGGGGAGAGACTGTGTTTTGGGGGGCAGAGAGCATGTCAGCATGCTGTCTTGCTGCCCCCCACCACACACACTGACAACAGCAGCATTCCACACTAATGGCTTGCTTTGTCCCAGAGCAGATAAGCATACCGGCTGTCAGAAACGCAGCTTTGAAAGGGTATATCTGCATTCCTGTAGCCGATTTCAAAACAATGAGAAGAGTAGCCACTAGACTTCAGGGGATTATGGGATGTTTCCAGAGGCCAATCATAGCGCAGTAATGCAACACCTCATTCACACTGACGCCTGGGTGTTTCAGCCAGGGAGCAGCAAGCTTTATGCTTCTCATGGAGGTGGATTACCGGGAGTGCTGCAGCTGCAGAGTCCAGGCGCTCTATGTGCCTTGCCAGTGTGGACACATTGGGAGTTAGGGCGCCCGGAGCTGCTTTAATATGCTCTAACTTGCAAGTGTAGCCAAGCCCTTAGAAACAGATACTGTACAACAATGAAAGTTTCCCCAAACTGCCCCACCCGTGTGCCTCAACCCTGAACTAAAGGAACTGTCTCTAAGGGCATGGCTACACTTGCAAATGTAGAGCACTTTGAGTTAAACCAGCCTTAGTAGAGCGAAGTAGGGAAAGCGCTGCAGTCTGTCCACACTGACAGCTGCAAGTGCACTGGTGTGTCCCCATTTGTGGCACTTGCAGCAGCATTGGGAGTGGTGCATTGTGGGCAGCTATCCCACAGAGCACCTCTTCCCATTCTGGTGCTGTGGCTTGTGGGAAGGGGGCAGGAGGTGCGGGGCATTCTGGGTCCTGTCCCAACGCCCCATGATGCGTCGGTTTGCATCCCAGCAATCCCTCTGCTTCCGTCCACAATTGGCGCTATCTTTCAACGTTTTTTGTACTGCGTGCTCTGTCTTGATTTAGTTGGGGATTGGTCCTGCTTTGAGCAGGGGGTTGGACTAGATGACCTCCTGAGGTCCCTCCCAACCCTGATATTCTATGATTCTTCCCTTTTAGTCTGCGGGAATAGAATCCAAACTGCTAAGGAATATGCTGACAAGTCTCGCCAGCACATCACGTTTGGCAGTCGAGTTACTCCTTAAGATCCAAAGTGACAGTGCGGACTCCGACGACGATATCGACACAAGTAACGCATTCAATACGAGTTTGCTTGTGACATTCACAGACATGCTCACCACTGTAGAACGGTGCTTCTGGGCTCAGGAAACAAGCACTGAGTGGTGGGATCACATCGTCATGCAAGTCTGGGATGACGAGCAGTGGCTGCAGAACTTTCGGATGAGAAAAGACACTTTCATGAGACTGTGTCAGGAGCTCGCCCCCACCCTGCGGCGTAAGGACACAAGATTGAGAGCTGCCCTGATGGTGGAGAAGCCAGTGGCTATTGCAATCTGGAAGCTGGCAACTCCAGACAGCTACCGATTGGTCGCTAACCAGTTTGGAGTGGGGAAGTCGACCGTTGGAATCGTGTTGTTTCAAGTTTGCAGGGTTATTAATCGCATCCTGCTCAGAAGAATCATGACTCCGGGTAATGTGCATGACATGGTGGCTGGCTTTGCACAAATGGGTTTCCCTAACTGCAGAGGGGCGATAAATGGGACACATATTCCAATTCTGGCACCAGCCCACCTAGCCTCCGAGTACATTAATCGGAAGGGGTATTTTTCTATGGTTCTCCAGGTGCTTGTTGATCACTGTGGGCATTTCATTGACATTAATGCAGGCTGGCCCGGAAAGGTGCATGACGCACACATCTTTCGGAACACTAGCCTGTTCAGGAAGCTGCAAGCTGGGACTTTTTTCCCAGACCAGAAGAACACCATAGGGGAAGTCGAAATGCCCATTGTGATCCTTGGAGACCCTGCTTACCCTTTAATGCCATGGCTCATGAAACCCTACACAGGGAGACTTGACAGCAGCAAGGAGTGGTTCAACAACAGACTGAGCCAGTGCAGAATGACTGTGGAGTGTGCTTTTGGCTGTTTAAAGGGCCACTGGTGCTCTCTGTATGGGAAGCTGGACCTGGCCGATGACAGCATCCCCGCGGTTATGTCCGCGTGCTGTACCCTCCACAACATTTGTGAAGGGAAGGGTGAAAGATCCACTCAGGCATGGAACTCGGAGGTTCAACACCTGGAGGCTGAATTTGAACAGCCCAGAGAGCAGGGCTATTAGAGGGGCCCAGTGCGGGGCTGCAAGGATTAGGGATGCCTTGAGGGAACAATTTGAGGCTGAAAGCCACCAGTAATGTCTGGTGCCCTGCACGGGAGTGAAGTGCAGCGGTTCCAATGTTAGTAGGAATCTGTGTTTGCTATGTATGATACACTGACTTGCAGTGCCTGTTGCTTTCCTGGGCTAAGGTATCTTTTACGTTATGCAATAATAAAGAATGTTTTCAAAGAAAAAAAATCCATTTAATGAAAAGAAAATGCATTTATTGAAAAGAAACACAACTGCTTGGGAAATACAAAGGGCAAGGGGGTTTGGTGGGGAATGGTACAATCACAGGTTTGCGTATGTCCTGTTATCATACTCAGCCTTCCTGTTTGGAGTGCTGTGCAATGAGTGCTGCACTTCAGGATGGCTATACTGCCTGGTGGTGGGGGTTGAGTGCAGTGGGTAAGGTTCGTAGTTTTCAGGGCTAGGTGGTGAGGCTACAGGTGTTGGAGGCAGCTGGTGGCGATAAGAACCCGGATGTTGGGGAAAGTGGGTTGGAGGTGACAGGGGGGCACAAGGGAAAGTGTTTTGGGACAAGGGCTGCAGGGGTGGGGCGAGTGCGGTAGTGCTCCGCCTGCATGGCTACGAGCGCCTGGATCAAGTCCGCTTGGCGCTCCATGATGCTTATCAGCTGCTCTGCGCTTTGGTGCCAGTGATCCGCATTCTGCTCGCGGACCCTCCTTTCACTCTCCCGCCTCTCCTGCACTTTTTGATTTTCATTAAGGGAGTGCTGCATGACTTCATGCAGCAGGTCCTCTTTGCTTCTACGTGGCCTCTTCCTGATTCTTTGCAGCCTCTCGGCCGGTGATAACACGGACAGCTGAGATCTCAAGGTTACATATGTAAAAGCAAAATGCAACACTTAACAGAGGCAGCATTGTTCACATCAGACAGAGCAATGATTCCCCCATACTTAAGGAGGGCAAGCACAGTCTACACAATTGCATAATTTGCCTGTCCCAAAGCGAGCACATATAACCTCTGGGAGCCCCAAAATGGTGAGTAAGCACAGGGTCAAGGCTGATTCTTTCATGGCTGTACTGTCCTCTTGGGTTTCTGTGTCTTGGGGAGAGCCAACAGCTGCAGGGGACCTCTATACTGAACACTGTCCCCACATTTTCCACAAGAGTTCATCCTGGAAGATATCTCGCTGCTAAGGGTGACCTGGGAAGCAAGGGAGGGTCTTCTACTACAATGTGGCTTCCGCACTGGCCCATATCCAGCTTGCCTGTGTGCAGCAGTGGTCCCCCCGCCCCTCACAGCACAGTGGCATGGACATGTTAGCCTGACTGGGACAAGGACCACAGTGACTCTCCCACAAAACCTGTGCAAGCGCATTGCCCAAGTTCGGGATGAGACCTTTGAAGAGATCACTGAGGCCGATTACCACAATGTGAGAGAGCACATCAACACCCTATTCTGCATCTAGGTATGCATGCAGCCTTAACCCTCCTTGCCCTAAGAGCCCGCACTGAATAACTTCCTTCCCAAAATAAAAGCCGCTTACCGGGAACCTCCTCTGGTGTTTGTCCTTCCCCAAACACCAGCCGCCGTGACTGGCTACCTTTCTCCTGGCTTGAGAACAGCTCCTGGCTGCATGCATCTAGAGATGCCAGGATGTCTTCCTCCTCCTCAGCACCCTTGCTCCCGCTTTGTTCCTCCTCCTCCTGTCTTGTTGGACTGTGCTCTGAAGTGTCCATGGTGGTACTCGGAGTGGAGGTGGGGTCGCCCCCAAGTATCATGTCCAGCTCTTTGTAGAAATGGCAGGTCACAGGGGCAGCACCGGAGTGGCTGTTTGCCTCTTGGGCTTTGCAGTAGGCATTCCACAGCTCCTTCACTTTAACCCTGCACTGCAGTGTGTCCCAGTCATGGCCCCTTTCCATCATGTCCCTTGATATCTGTGAAGGTATCGTAATTCCTACAGTTGAAGTGCAGCTGGGACTGGTCAGCTTCCTCCCCCAAAACACGGATGAGGTCCAGCACCTCGCCATTTCTCCATACTGGGGATCGCCTGGTGCATGGAGGCATGATCACCTGGAAAAATTCGCTGAGAGCACTCCAGCCTGGCTGAGCAAACAGGAACAGGATTTTCAAAATTCCCGGAGAATTTAAAGGGCGGGTCTGATGGTTGGTCACCTGAGGGCAGGGCAGTAGAGTTCAAAGTGATGACCAGAGTGGCTAGAACAGGCATTGTGGGACACTTCTGGAGGCCGATCAGAGCGCACTAACAGACCAGGGCATCCACACTGGCGCCGCGGTGCTCCAGCGGGGGTGCCCAAAACATTATTCCACTCGCCGAGGTGGAGTACCAGAAGTGCTTTAGCCACAGAGTCAGAGCACTCTATGGGCCTTGCCAGTGTGGACACGTCATGAGTTAGAGCGCACTGGGCTGCTTTAATGCTCTCTAACTTGCAAGTGTAGCCATGCCCTAAGACGTCTTGTACACTACAGTTTCCTACCATTGCTGCCACTGGTGCAGCTCCCCTGTGGGAGTGCCAGAGTAAAAAGGTTGCTGGCAGACATTGGTGTTTTCATCACCATTTCTCCTAGACCAGCCTTGAGCACAGTTACATGATAGTGATTAAAACACCAGCAGTTGGTCTACCAGTGCTCTCGCCATAGTTACCAAAGGGGAAACTGCTTTGCTGGGAGCAACAATGGAATAAAGGCTTGTCTACTCACAGCATATTAGTAAAAAGGATAGTTCTTTTTCCAGACAGCTGCAGGCATTAGCTTTTCTGCTGAGACTGCCAACCCATGCCAATTGCATTGCTAGATTTTGTGACTTGAACTTGTCTGCTAGGAACTGGAATGAGACCATTTATTCATTTTATTTTACATTCCCCTCCCCTAAATAGCCGTTTATGACTACTGACTTAGGTCATAATTGAATCAGTTACCTAAAGATGAAATGTCTATATTTTATTAGCAGTCCCTACTTCCCTATTATTGCATTTACCAAATTTTTTGTGTGGTATCAAGGAAGCATTCATACTGTATTCCCTTTTTATTTTTTGAAGAGGTGGGGAGCTGAAATCCCCCAGTTTTAATTTTAAAAAATAACTAAAATCTTTTCTACTTGTCTTTTTAATGGTAACTAAAGTGGGATTCTATTTCAGTACTCAAGGCTTTGAAAACAATACCTCCGCAGTTCAACTTTGTTTCTTTTATATTGTTCATATAAATAAATAGAAACTTTTACTTTTCTGGGCTTTAGTCTAAGCATATTACTCACCATTTTGTTGTAAGAAATAGTTCAGCTGTATCATTAATGTTCAGTAAATCTCCATTCTGATGTTTGCACAATAACATTAAGCAGCAGCTTTTTCTGTTGAAATTACATATAGAGGGTATTGAATGGTTTTCTGAAGGCTGTCGTTCATGCAGTAACATACGGCGCTTGTTGTCGTCAAAGAACTCTACAGATATTATCTATTTAATCCTCACAACCCCCCTGCAAAGTAGGCAGATAAGTATTCCTGTTTTATAGTCAGGTAAAGACAGCATGTCAGTGGGAGACATAGCCCTGGTCTACACTAGGAGTTGAGGTCGAATTTAGCAGGGTTAAATTGGTTTAACCCTGCACCCGTCCACACGATGAAGCCCTTTTTTTCGACTTAAAGGGCTCTTAAAATCGATTTCCTTACTCCACCCCCAACAAGGGGATTAGCGCTGAAATCGGCCTTGCTGGGTCAAATTTGGGGTACTGTGGACGTAATTAGATGGTATTGGCCTCCGGGAGCTATCCCAGAGTGCTCCATTGTGACCACTCTGGACAGCACTCTCAACTCAGATGCACTGGCCAGGTAGACAGGAAAAGGCCCACGAACTTTTGAATTTCAATTTCCTGTTTGGCCAGCGTGGCAAGCTGCAGGTGACCATGCAGCGCTCATCAGCAGAGGTGACCATGCAGAGCTCATCAGCAGAGGTGACCATGATGGAGTCCCAGAATCGCAAAAGAGCTCCAGCATGGACTGAACAGGAGGTACGGGATCTGATCGCTGTATGGGGAGAGGAATCCGTGCTATCAGAACTACGTTCCAGTTTTCGAAATGCCAAAACATTTGTCAAAATCTCCCACGGCATAAAAGACAGAGGCCATAACAGGGACCCAAAGCAGTGCCGCGTGAAACTTAAGGAGCTGAGGCAAGTCTACCAGAAAACCAGAGAGGCGAACGGCCGCTCCAGGTCAGAGCCCAAAACATGCCGCTTCTATGATGAGCTGCATGCCATTTTAGGAGGTTCATCCACCACTACCCCAGCCATGTTGTTTGACTCCTTCAATGGAGATGGAGGCAACACGGAAGCAGGTTTTGGGGACGAGGAAGATGATGATGATGAGGTTGTAGATAGCTCACAGCAAGCAAGCGGAGAAACCGGTTTTCCCGACAGACAGGAACTGTTTCTCACCCTGGACCTGAAGCCAGTACCCCCAAACCCACCCAAGGCTGCCTCCCGGACCCGCCAGGCGGAGAAGGGACCTCTGGTGAGTGTACCTTTTTAAATAGTATACATGTTTTAAAAGCAAGCATGTTTAATGATTAATTTGCCCTGGCATTCGTGGCTCTCCTGGATATACTCCCAAAGCCTTTGCAAAAGGTTTCTGGGGAGGGCAGCCTTATTCCGTCCACCATGGTAGGACACTTTACCACTCCAGGCCAGTAGCACGTACTCGGGAATCATTGTAGAACAAAGCATTGCAGTGTATGTTTGCTGGCGTTCAAACAACATCTGTTCTTTATCTCTCTGTGTTATCCTCAGGAGAGTGATATCATTCATTGTCACCTGGTTGAAATAGGGTGCTTTTCTTAAGGGGACATTCAGAGGTGGCTGTTCCTGCTGAGCTGTTTGTCTGTGGCTGAACAGAAATATTCCCCGCTGTTAGCCACGGGGAGGGGGAAGGGGCTAGCCATGCGCTGGGGGGAGGCAAAATGCAATCTTGGAATGAAAGCACATGTGCTACGTATGTAATGTTAACAGCAAGGTTTACCGTGAAGGAGTGTAACCATTGTTCTAGAAAATGTGTCTTTTTAAATACCGCTGTCCCTTTTTTTTCCTCCACCAGCTGCATATGTTTCAAGGATCACAGGATCTTCTCCTTCCCAGAGGCTAGCAAAGATTAGAAGGCAAAAAAAATGCACTCGCGATGAAATGTTCTCTGAGCTCATGCTGTCCTCCCACACTGACAGAGCACAGACAAATGCATAGAGGCAGACAATGTCAGAGTGCAGGAAAGCACAAAATGTCCGGGAGGAGAGGTGGCGGGCTGAAGAGAAGTTTCAGAGTAGCAGCCATGTTAGTCTGTATTCGCAAAAAGAAAAGGGGTACTTGTGGCACCTTAGAGACTAACAAATTTATTTGAGCATAAACTTTTGTGAGCTACAGCTCACGTAAGTGGCAGGCTGAAGAGCGGGCTGAAGCTGAAAGGTGGTGGCAGCATGATGAGAGGAGGCAGGATTCTATGCTGAGGCTGCTGGAGGATCAAACTAATGTGCTCCAGCATATAGTTGAGCTGCAGGAAAGGCAGCAGGAGCACAGACCACCGCTACAGCCCCTGTGTAACCAACCGCCCTCCTCCCCTAGTTCCGTAGCCTGCTCACCCAGACGCCCAAGAACGCGGTGGGGGGACCTCCGGCCACCTAGCCACTCCACCCCAGAGGATTGCCCAAGCAACAGAAGGCTGGCATTCAATAAGTTTTCAAGTTTTGAACTTTTAAAGTGCTGTTTGGCCTTGTCCTTCCCTCCTCCACCACTCCTCCTGGTGCTTCTCTCCTCCACCACCCCTCCTGGGCTACCTTGGCAGTTATCCCCCTATTTGTGTGATGAATTAATAAAGAGTGCATGAATGTGAAGCAACAATGACTTTATTGCCTCTGCAAGCAGTGATCGAAGGGAGGAAGGGAGGGTGGTTAGCTTACAGGAAAGTAGAATGAATCAAGGGGCGTGGGGTTTCATCAAGGAGAAACAAACAGAACTTTCACACCATAGCCTGGCCAGTCCTGAAACTGGTTTTCAAAGCTTCTCTGATGCGCACCGCGCCCTCCTGTGCTCTTCTAACCACCCTGGTGTCTGGCTGTGCGTAACCAGCAGCCAGGCGATTTGCCTCAACCTCCCACCCTGCCATAAACGTCTCCCCCTTACTCTCACAGATATTGTGGAGCGCACAGCAAGCAGTAATAACAGTGGGAATATTGGTTTCGTTGAGGTCTAACCAAGTCAGTAAACTGCACCAGCACACTTTTAAATGTCCAAATGCATATTCTACCACCATTCTGCACTTGCTCAGCCTGTAGTTGAACAGCTCCTGACTACTGTCCAGGCTGCCTGTGTACGGCTTCATGAGCCATGGCATTAAGGGGTAGGCTGGTTCCCCAAGGATAACTACAGGCATTTCAACATCCCCAACGGTTATTTTCTGGTCTGGAAATAAAGTCCCTTCCTGCAGCTTTTGAAACAGACCAGAGTTCCTGAAGATGCGAGCGTCATGTACCTTTCCCGCCATCCCACGTTGATGTTGGTGAAACGTCCCTTGTGATCCACCAGTGCTTGCAGCACTATTGAAAAGTACCCTTTGTGGTTTAAGTACTCGCCGGCTTGGTGCTCCGGTGCCAAGATAGGGATATGGGTTCAGTCTATGGCCCCACCATAGTTAGGGAATCCCATTGCAGGAAAGCCATCCACTATGACCTGCACATTTCCCAGGGTCACTACCCTTGATATCAGCAGATCTTTGATCGCGTTGGCTACTTGCATCACAGCAGCCCCCATAGTAGATTTGCCCACTCCAAATTGATTCCCGACTGACCGGTAGCTGTCTGGCGTTACAAGCTTCCACAGGGGTATTACCACTCGCTTGTAAACTGTGAGGGCTGCTCTCATCTTGGTATTCTTGAGCCTCGGGGCAGGGGAAAGCAAGTCACAAAGTTCCATGAAAGTGCCCTTACACATGCGAAAGTTTCGCAGCCACTGGGAATCATCCCAGACCTGCAACACTCTGCGGTCCCACCAGTCTGTGCTTGTTTTCCCGGGCCCAGAACTGGCGTTCCACCACATGAGCCTGCCCCATTAGCACCATGATGCCCACATTGCCAGGGCCCGTGCTTTGAGAGAAGTCTGTGTCCATGTTCTCCACACTCTTGTCACCGCACTGATGTCACCTACTCGCCCAGTTTCGCTTTGCCAGGTTCTGGTGCTGCATATACTGCTGGATAGTGCGTGTGGTGTTTAATGTGCTCCTAATTGCCAAAACGATCTGAGCGGGCTCCATGCTTGCCGTGGTATGGCGTCTGCACAGAAAGAGGGCGCAGAACAATTGTCTGCCGTTGCCCTGATGGAGGGAAAGGCGACTGACGACATGGCATACAGGGTTGGCTTACAGGGAATTAAAATCAACAAAGGGGGTGGCTTTGCAAGAAACTGAATGGCCCCCTCAAGAATAGAACTCAAAACCTCAAGGATAGAACTCAAAACTGGGTTTAGCAGGCCGTTTATTTCACAGAGGGAGGGAGGGAGAAGAAAATGAATACAAAACAAATCTGGTCTATTTCTTGTTTTGAGCCACTTCATCTATCTTTATACATCTTGCTGGCAGCAGACTGTGCAGTACGACCACTAGCCATCGTTATCTCCTGGGTGCTCGGCAGAAGACGGTGCAGTATGACTACTGGCCATCGTCTTCTGCTAGCTGCAGATTAAAAGACAGTGCACTGCTGGTAGGACTCAATCACCATGAGACGAAACAAGGGAAATGACATGGCTGAGTCACTCCCATGTTTGCCCAGGGGCCCGGTTAAAAGAGTACCCAGGACTATGTCGACGACAGCTACCAGTCATACTGCACTGTCTGCTGCCAAAAGGCAATAAACTGCTGCTGTGTAGCAATGCAGTACCACGTCTTCCAGCACCCAGGAGACATACGGTGACGGTTAGCTGAGCGGGCTACATGCTTGCCGTGGTATGGCATCTGTACAGGTAACTCAAGAAAAAAGGCGCAAAACGATTGTCTGCCCTTGCTTTCACGGAGGGAGGGAGGGAACGGGGGCCTGACGATATGTACCGAGAACCACCCGCGACAATGTTTTAGCCCCATCAGGCACTGGGATTTCTACCCAGAATTCAAATGGGGGGCAGAGACTGCAGGAACTGTGGGATAGCTACTCACAGGGCAATGCTCCAGAAGTCGACGGTTGCCTCGGTACTGTGGACACACTCCGCCGACTACATGCACTTAGAGCATTTGTGTGGGGATACACACAATCGAATGTATAAAAACGCTTTCTACAAAGCCGACTTCTATAAATTCGACCTAATTTCATAGTGTAGACATACCCATAGACTCAGAACTCAGGAGTTCTTATCTCCAGTCCCATGCTTAGTCAGCTGGATCATGCTGTTCCTCAGGAGGTGCTTCGCTGAGGTCATAAACCCAAACGTAGGGAAGTCCTATCCTTTGGGACATTAAAAAATAACAGTGGACAAAGTAGTAGAAAATATATTGTATAGAGCAATCTGCCACTGTTTCCTGGTCAATGGTCTCGGTGATCTGATTTTTTTTTCTTTTTTTACCAGCTCTTATTTCTATGAGTCTATGCAATGGACAGATTTAACAATCTGAATGAGGGAAATTTACCTAATGCTCAAATTGGGGCTCCCTTTGGTTAATATATTAGGTTATTTTTTAATTTAATGCTTGAGAATGTGATTTTCAAGTGTGCTTAACAATGGGCTAACTCCCCTCCCAGTGAATTGATGAGAGTTTTATTCAACTTGAATGGGACCAGAAATCAGCTGATACTGAGCATTTTTGAAAACCTTTCCCCGAATATTGAACAAAGCAAAACAAACAAAAACCAAAACAGTTTTCTAGTTAAGACATTAGTTTAGCACATTAAGTGTCAAACTTTTCATCAGTGAAGGTTCCCACTCTGTGACATTAGTGAAAGAAAAATAGCTGGTTAGCCAACCAGGCAAAAAATAAGCATGCCTTTGTGTATATATATTAAAAGCAGAATTATGATGACTTAACTTCATTTACATACTAATTTTTATTGGACAGTCAATGTTCAGTCATTTTAAAGGTGACAGAGGCAGGGAAGGGCACTAGGGATAAAATTTTCCAAAGCACCTAACTGTCTTAGAAGCTTAAGTGACTTCGGCCTTTAGGAGTCTTAGTCTCATTGAAAGTCAATGGGACTTAGGTAACTAAGGGACAGCTTTTCAAAGGTTTTTAGGCAGTTAAAGATGGAAATAGGTGTCTAGAGTGTTTTTCAAAAGTGCCTAAGTAATTGATTCCTACAGATTTCACCAAGAGAGTAATAGGGTGGCCTGGCCTTTTAAGGGCAAGAGGCATGGAGCTATCCAGCTCCTGTTTAATTAGTCATGCCCCACCATACCTGTGTGGTGTAGGATTTAGAAAGGGAGGAAGCTACATAGTTGAGCTGGGTTGTTGCTGGAGAGCTGAGTCATGTGAGTGGAGATAACTCAGGTGGTGGGTCCCCCTAAACAAGGGGCCAAACTCCAAGGAGGCAGTCCTGGGACCAGAGTTCCCCAAGCGGAATAGGAAGCTGAAGGGGAGCCCATGGGGGATGAGACCTCAAACGCAAAGCTGGGTGAAAGATGTTTGGTAGTGTTTAATTTTGTTTGTAGTTTTGGAGTTCTCCTGAGGGGCCCAGGGCTAAGCTCTGGGACCTGATGCTCTGTGAAAGAAGAGTGCAATTCGGTTTGATTTGGAAGAACTTTGCTGCCAGCCCAGGGGAGAGCTGGCTAAAGGGACTTTGAAGAGACCAGCTGGGAGAAGCCAGCTTGGGGTCAATGGACTTCAATATCTTAGAAGAAAATTGAACTTTTAAGTGACCTGGCTAGAGAGGTAGGTCATGGAAGACCCAGATGGAGGCAACCAAGGGGAAGGCCCCACAATCCTGCACTAAGGCACAAAAGGGTGCTGGCCAGTGAGTCACAGCTGTGCATGTGTGGCTCACTCTGGGGCAGGATCCTGTAAGAGGGAGCTGGGTGCCTACTCCCACTCAGTGCTTTTGAAAACGCCACTAGGTGCTTATCTGCATCTTTAGGCACCTAAATACCTTTGAAAATCTGCCCCAAAGTTTCTTGAAAATTGGACATGGGATCCTAAATCCCTTAGGTGCATCTGAAAATGTTGCCCTGCATGACCATCAGTGGCTGGCTGAGGTAGGAAATGGATGAGCAGAAATCTTTTCTTTCCCGCTGGCCTTGTCTTCACAATTAAAAATAGTTGTTGGTGGCCAATTAACAAACTCAAGTTAAGAACACAGATGTTTTCGATAGCGAGGAAAAGATCTTACATACCTAGCAAAACGATCTTTAGTGTACCTCAGTCACCCCCCATGACAACTCTCATGCAGACAGGTTTCTTGCTGCAGAAATCTGGATCAAAGGAGGATGGGAGAAGTGGGAAGGAGGGAGAAAGTAGTGTGTGAAGGGGTTCCTGGCTCTTAGAGACTTACCACTTATTTAGGTCATCAGTTGCTACTGTCCCTGACCCAAGTTCTCCCCTCATGTTCCAAACCACAACTTCCACTCCTTAAGTTAAACCTGCCTTTTATCCCCTCCCCAAAAAGTAAATAAAAATTAAATGCTGCTAAAAGAAAGTCACCACTATTTTATAATGGGATGCAATTTCATCTCAGTTCCCGTAAGTATATATGCAGACAGTGGTAGTGAGATGCATCCATTTCTAAGGAGCTGCAGCACCTGCCTTGTAAATGTAATCCGTACAAGGATTGCAAGCATCCTCTAAAACATCCCTTTTATTCCTCAGCAGGAATGTGACCTTCATAGGAAGCCAGCTGGAGCAGACGTATTAATCAGTGTGTCTCAGCTGGTGACATTGTCCTGTCAGTGCCTTGGGATATCTGCCATTGCTGCCATTACTGGAGGTCTTAAATCAGTGTGCTTCTTCTCTAATAGTGGTTTTGATTAGCTGAGGATAGTTATTATGGGGACAGCTCTATTATAGCAATAAGCCACAACAGGGTGTGCATTAGTTAGTGCACAGCTCAGGTGAATTGTGTGGCAAAAGGAAGAGAGTTAAATGCCTTCAGCTAACTGCGAAGTGAATCTATTGCCTACAGATGGGTATGCTGGAATGGCTTATTACTACTACAGTATGGCTTATTAATTTTACATTTATTTTTCTTAAACCTTTTAAACTTCAGTTTGGAGGGCTATGCAACATGGCGTCCCACTAAAAACATGGTTGCTAGTGGAGGGATAAGGGAGCTGAGGGAGATTATAGACACCTTTTCCTCTGCTACCCAGAAATGTGATATTAACTTTCAAAAACTCTTTTTTGATTACCAGTACTATTTGGACCCCATCTCCTGCTCACCTCCCTCTCCCCTACACACTACTAAAGCAATAAGTTTGTAGTTTAACAGCCATTTTCAATTCTCATTTTCTGTTGAAAAACCTAAATTAGGAGTCAAGTTACATTAGACTATGAGTCTGATTGGCCAAAGTAGAGGAAGAGAGCAGCTTAAATGGCTACTTGCCTCAACTTCTGTTCTTTCCATCCCTATCTCTTCTTCTCCCTTCCCCTTTTAAACTTTCTTGTGGGAGATGGAGAGGATTAGCTGGAGAGAAGCCCTATAATGAGGGCCCTTCCAAATTCACGGTCATAGGATTTTAAAAATAATAAATTTCATGATTTCAGCTATTTAAAAGCAACTCCCTTTTGACTCAGGACCCCCAATTTGAGAAACGCTGGTCTCCCCTGTGAAATCTGTATAGCATAGGGTAAAAGCACACAAAAGACCAGATTTCATGGTCTGTGACGCTTTTTCATGGCCGTGAATTTGGTAGAGCCCTACCTATAATTCTCAGGTGCAGTGACCCCATTTGAAAAAAAACAAAACAATTTAACTTAAGGGGCAGAGGGATTTTGTTGTTTCTTTTGCTGGTGGCTGTGTCCTATCTGTGCACACTGAGTATGGGTGGACATCACTAACTAGCCAACCAGGATCCAAAGGACACTGTAATTTCTGTTCCAGTTGGATGGAAATATGATCTGTTTGCATATTGTTTCGCCACATGACTGAAAACAATCCCTCCTTTGCCACCCTACAAGCCATTTTCTGAGCTCTGTCTCGTTCTGCAAGATCACTTTCAGCTTGTCTACATGGTGCCTTAAATCCACACACCACTAGGGGTGTGAATTCTAGTGCGAACAGCATGTCATGCGCTAACTGCTGCACATGGATCCTACTGGCACTCACTAAAAGCTTCCTAGTGTGTGTTAACATAGTGCTGTTTGAAATGGGACTACATACATGGGCACTAGGGACCTTTTGGTGTGCACCAGCAGGTTTAGACAGGCCAGTTAGGGCACGACACGCAGGTGCATATTAGGATTTACAGCCCTGCTAGTGTGGAGGTGGCACCAGGTACACAAGCTCACAAAAGCTTATGCTCAAATACATTTGTTAGTCTCTAAGATGCCACAAGTACTCCTTTACTTTTTGTGGATACAGACTAACACGGCTGCTACTCTGAAACAAGCCTTTTTATGATCTGAGAATATTTCTGAAGTTCATTGACTTTATTAGAAGGTCTGCTCGCAAGACTAGGGAATGTGTGGCATGATGCAGTTACAAATACCAAGTAATTTTCTTAATAAGGTATGTTACGCTGTGTACACAGCATATGTTTAACTCAGTAGCAAGCAAGTCAAAATATGCATTTCTTTGCTGATGCCATGATTTACTATTGGGCAATTAAAGTATTACCCAAGGGTCTACTATTGAGGGGAAATACACAGTTGCTGAATCTCATCTGTCATCTCTAGACTACTCATTTTAATCTGAGATGTATTTTCACCTCCAGACATAATACACAAAACTATCGAAAGGTTAAAAGAAAATAGAAACTATCAATCTACATACATTTAGTGGCATCCATGGCAACTGTTTTCCGGTTGCAAGTGGTTGAAAACATACAAGTACAGAGAACTCTTCACCCCTATTCTTCACTCTGTGCATTGGATCCCCAGTAAATACATAGTACAATTCAAGTCTCTTCATATTCAAAACTGTCTGTGGGATTGGCTCTATGGTCCTGAGAAACTGAACTCTATTTTCACAACTATGATTTCCCACAACAACTATATTCTGCTGAAACAATGAAACCATTGAGCAATAGGTTGCAAGGAGCTTGACCTAGAGACTATAGAACTTACTGCCACAACAAGAGATCAGAAAGATCACAAACCTCCCCACTCCAGAACTAAATGCAATATTCATTTCTTTGACTTAGCATCCTCCTCAGTAAGTCCTTCATGCACACACACCACTGCACCCAAATAAGCAAACACCCCTATAAACTAATTGTTATTTCACCTGCAGGCTAGGAAGCAAGAATACGATTCCTGGTGTTATTTCTGATTTTAAATACTTGTGTGGCCTGAAGGAACTATAGTGATGGGAGTCATAAGTACCTAGATAAATTAATGAACACTGCACAGGTAAGTGGTTAGAGATTTCTCAGAAAAGATTTTTAGATTTCCAGCCGTGGTTTTGGGACTTGAATGTCATTTTGATTTCTAACCTGAATGTCAAAATCCTTGAATTTTCTTCTGATTTCCACAGAATTGCTTTGGAAGGAAACCTTTTAATCAGCAGGAAAGACATTCAGTGTGTATTCACTAGTGGAAAGTTTAGAAATGTAGGAAGTGCTAAAAAAAAAAAAGGGGTGTGTGTACTTTGTAAAAGAAAGTTGCATGATGCTCTTCTTGAGGGGAAAACTGAAGACTACAACATTTCCTCCTAAAAATAATTGCCAATTTTAAAGAAAAGTTACACAACCAGAAAATCAAGGTCAGGTTATATATTCCCATTGCATTTCTATTTATTATAGCACTCACTTGCTAACACTTAGTTACTTAGACAGCTTCCAGTATAACCCCAGTTTTCAGTTCCTTGAATTTTCTGAGGAAAAAAATCATGTGTTTTGGCTAAAATCTCCCATGTCACAACCCAAAAGTGATGTTTTTTTGTTTCATGGCTACAATCTGTGAAGCCATTTCTTACATGCTAAATTCAAGCAGTTTATGGCCAACCACATGCAGAGACGGGGTTAGGCATAAGGAGACTAAGCAATTTCTTAGGGCTTTTTTAGCATGTGTTATGTATGTGTGTGTGTGTTGGGGGGAGGGAGGGAGGGAGGAGAGAGATTATTCCTGTTTAGGATCCCCAATGGGCTAGCAATACTTCTGGGCCCATGTACTGTTTTCCTATTATTCTCGCTCAGTTACTCTCTATCAGTAAGTAGTAGATCCGGGGTGGCTTTTGCTTGGCTTTTGCTTTGGTTGGGATCTCTAATTTCTACATGATAGTTCAATTTTCTACTGCTTAGGGACCCAGTCTTCCAAAGTGTTACATGCCTTCTGCAAGGAGTTGAACTGAGCGCTGATTGACTTCCATAAGAGCTGAGGACACTCAGCATCTCACTAAATCAGGGTCTTGCTTGGAAATCTCTTTGATGCATTGACTTCAATAGTATTACAAGGGTGTCACTGGGAGCAGGACTGGCCCAATGTTAACCAGATTGCAGATGAACAAAACTAATGTATATGCAGGTAAATGTGTATGTAAGATCATAATGTTTGCATGAAGCAAATTAAAGCATTGCTATAGCAAGTTTATGGAGATGCTTTTGAAAAATCCAATGTTTGCACACACAAATTTACATAAACATGCATAAACAGATAGTAACATGGCACACATGTTCCTGTGTACACACATATCTTTAACTAGAACTGAGCTCTCATCCTCTGTTCTTCCAATATGAATTTTCTCACTCTGTGCTGTTGCCTAGTGTTATCATTCCTTTGGATCAGGGACCATATGTGGTGGAAAGTCTAAGGACAATAGGACTGATTTACATACCAACCATTGCGTAGTCTCATAAGAACTGCCATAGTGGGTCAGACCAATTGTCCATCTTACCCAGTATCCTGTCTTCCAATAGTGACCAGTGCCAGATGTTTCAAAGGGAATGAACAGAACATGGCAATTATCAAGTGATCCATCCCTGTTTTCCAGTCCCAGTTTCTAGCAGTCAGAGGTTTAAGGAAACCATGGGGGTTACATCCCTGACCATCTTGGCTAATGAACATTGATGGACCTATCTTCCATGAATTTATCTAATTCTGTTTTGAACCCAGTTATACTTTTGGCATTCACAACATCCCCTGGCACCAGATTTCACAGGTTGACTTTTGTGTTTTGCGAAGAAGTACTTCCTTATGTTTATTTTAAACCTGACTTTTGTGTTTTGTGAAGAAGTACTTCCTTATGTTTATTTTTAACCTGCTGCCTATTAATTTCAGTGGGTGACCCCTGTTCTTGTGTTAACGTGAAGAGGTAAATAATATTTCCTTATTCACTTTCTACACGTCATTCATATCTCCTCTTAGTCATCTCTTTTCTAAGCTGAGAAGTTCCACTGTTTTAAATTTCTCCTCCTATCATGGGCAGCACACGAAGCGCCGTTGCGGGAGGTTAGCCCCTGGTCCCGCCCCTTCTGTCTGAAGCCCCTTACACACCGGAGCCCAGAGGGCCCTCCCGCAGCTGCCGCCCCTCCCACTGTCCACCGCAGCCCCAGGCTGCCTGAGTGCCACCAGCACGCAGGCGGAGTGGCCCCAGCCCCAGTGCCGTAGCGCTGTATGGGCTGTGCAGCCCCAGCACCCCCAGCCCCAGAGCACTGGGCAGGCTGCGTGGCCACAGCCTCGGAGTGCCATATGGCACAAGCACTGGCCCCAGCCACCCCAAGTCCCACCCATAGGCCACCCTGGCCCCAGGTGGGGGGAAGAGTGGGAAGCCACAGGGGACCTGGGAGTGGCACATGGGTGGGGCCACATTGGGCTATTTGGGGAAGCTTAGCCTCCCCCAGCCTGTAATACCTGCTGTCCATGCATTATATGGAAGCTGTTCTATGCCCGTAGTCATTTTTATTGCCCTTCACAGTAGTTCTTAGGGCCAAGACACAGGCTAGGTCTAGTGGTTGGAGCAGGAGTCAGAGCTGGGAGTCAAACCATAGGTCAGAGCTGGAGTCAGAGTCAGAGACTAGGGGCAAGGATCAGGAACAAGGAGGGAAAGCAGGGTTCAGGAGTCAAGCAAGAAGGCAAGGTCTCAGGCAAAGCCCAGCTGTGCAGACAACTTCCTGTGGCTCTCTTTGGGTTTAAACACTAGAGTTCATGGCTCAGGGAAGCCCACCCAGATGTAACTTCAGGAGTCCTGGTCTCTCCAGCTCAGTTAGTTTGTAGCTAGGTGTTGGGTGGGAGCCGGGAAGTTACCTCAGAGCTCTGTAGACTCAGGTTCAAGAGCTGCAGGGTCATGAAAGTACTTTTTCCCAATTGTAATATGTCTTAGTACTTCAACTATTTTCATGTACCTTTTTGTATTTAAACAAATGCAATTAACAATAGAACATCTCAACAATACGAATCCTAAATTCTGGGTGGGAATTTCTAAGAGCCCAGAAACCCAAAATTACATTTCTTCTGAGCTTGATGGGTTAACTATGTCTAGATTTGTACTAGTTAAAAAACAAGAAAACAATATTAATATTTTCTTTAATTTAGTTTGCTGAATCTCCATGGTTTAAACATTGCAGATGCTAAGTGCAGTTCAGCAATCTATATTTACAATGCACAACTGATATCCCAATTCCTGCAGACTGTGATGCTTGATTAAGACTGAATGCCCTCAAAATGAGGAAAATGAACATTTGTTGGGTTGTGATACCCTACAGAGAACAATCAAAAGTTTGAGTTAGGACATCTTGATTAGCTGCAGGGTTAGATTCTGATGACAATGAAGCATCCAGAAATGTCTCTAGCTCTGTTAGATAAGACACTATAAGATGAATCACTCAATGCTATAGCAGCACTCTTTGGTTTGGTGAGCCATAGAATATTTAACAGTGACAGTACACCTTTGTATGATGTTTTATAACTGTAAGTGGGGCTTATGGGTATATTTTTATATTTTCATTGCTCACATTTTCAAAATATGAAGAATTTGAACATTACTTAGAGGAGGAAGAGCACAATAAATACTATTCCCATAGAAATTGAGGGGAGTTTTGCCATTGATGTCAATGGAAGCAGGGTATGCCCCATCATACAGTGCCAGATACATTAGAAATACCACATATACATTCATAGTGTGGCATAGCAACAGAGAAAATAAGAGTTTATACTTGTGCCTTCATCCCAAGGACCTTGTAATACATTATAAATAGTAAAGTATGTCTGTGGACACTTAGTTTTTAAAGTCACATTCTGATTGGCTAGGCCTTTGTTTTCATGTCACACCCATACAGTGTCTCCCACAGGTGCAAAAATGGGATCTCACTGAAAACCAAAAATCCCTATGGCCATTAAGTTACATGACTGGGAGAAGACAAAGAGTATGAAACAAAGATAACAGAGCCAGGCCGAGGGGAGGAGCGGGCAGGGAGGGGATGGAGGATGAGTAAAGTGGGTGTGGCTGGAGGAGAGGCTGAAGGATACACAGTGATTTACTCCTGCAAGTTGTTCTTTCAATAGTGCTTTGGGGACTTACATCCATTTTATTGCACAGCACTCTAGTTGAGGCTGGGTTGATAATATAGGCCTTACACTGAGAAGCACTGTGATATACTGTGAAACACTAAAAAGAAAAGGAGTATTTGTGGCACCTTAGAGACTAACCAATTTATCTGAGCATAAGCTCGATGAAGTGAGCTGTAGCTCACGAAAGCTTATGCTCAAATAAATTGGTTAGTCTCTAAGGTGCCACAAGTACTCCTTTTCTGTTTGCGAATACAGACTAACACGGCTGTTACTCTGAAAACTGTGAAACACTGTATTCTGAGCACAGTCACAATGCCCAGCGTATGCCTGAGTTCTGTTCTCCCTGTTGCCATGATTCAGTTGCTTGGAAAATACTTAACTGCCTGACAGAGAGGTTGTGAAGATTAATTAGTTTGTTTGAAAATTACTTAGAAGAACACTGTAACAGGGTGGCTTGCCCATCGGTTGGTACAGCCCTGGCGGAGCCTTCCCTCTGTAGCCCCGCCCTCCCCCCTTCTGCCTGGCCAAGCCAGAAGCCAGAGCGGGCTGGGTGCCACGGACCCTCCACCTGCCTGTGGTGGGGGTGGGGGACTAAGTTGTGGCTCCCCACAGCTGCCCACGCGGCTCTTACCCCTATCCGGCTCTGGCCAGGTGTGGGGCCTTGGAGTCACGCAGCCAGGCAGCTGTGAGGAGCTACGGATCCTCCACCTGCCCTGGGTGGGGGCCTTGCAGGGCTGGGACACAGGCTGGGGGCTGCTCTTGGCCCCCCCCCAGGGGAGGTGGAGGGTCTGCGGTGCGGCATCCCCCTCTGCCTGGGCTCCCTGGCCAGGCTTCAGCTACTATCCTGGCTAGGGAGGCGGGGCCTCGGGGAAGAGAAGGGGGGGCGTGGCTAAAAGTGGGAGGGCCATGGCTCTGGCCCCCCCCCTATTCTCGGAGAGCCTAGGGCTAAGGCCTGGGGCTAAGGCCATGTCTACACTTACAAGCTTACAGTGGCACAGCTACACCGATTTAGCTGTGCCACTGTAAGATTGTTCATGCAGCTGTGTTATGCCGACGAGAGAGAGAGCTCTCCGGTTGACATAATAGAACCGGCCATGTTATGCCGACATAAGTGCTAGTGTAGGCATGGCCGAAGTTGCCCTGATCACAAGATGAGACTCACCTGAGGGGTGATTCCAATGTAAAAGGAACCAGGAAGGAAAAGGGAAGTATGGAAGAAATTAAAAACTTTTGTCATGGGAAATCAGATTATAGCTGGAGGGTTGTCTCTCCAGTTGTGGATTTGGAATTATACAATAAAACAAAGAGAAGAGAAGGACTGTCAAATAAAATGACATAAGATTTATGAGTTTCTACATGGCAACTGGGGTCAGCATTGCCACCCACATCTATACTGACAGCTCTAGAGATGACAACACATGTAGAGTAGGAATGGCCTTTTATATCCCTGAATTTGGAATTAAGAGATCTCTGAGACTATCCAATTTTGTGGCCATTATGACGGCCGAAGGGAGAAGGGATGTATGCCCAAGCTGCTATCCTATCTGACTCTTGATCATGTGTAAGCGACTTTAGAACGGGAGCCTCAGAAAGCAGCAGTGACTTAATGAAATATTGTTTTTAAATATGAAGATAGTAGAGTCAGGTATAAATATGGTAATAGTGTTGATTCTGGTGCACGTCAGGATACTACTGGGTGATGCAATGGCAGATAAAGCAGTGAAAATGCCTTAAAAATGAGGAGGTTGATATAAACATCTCTGTGAGTAAACAGGACTTCAGATGTTTGTGTGATGGGATGTAGAAATCACACCCTAGAGAACAAGGGGTTAAGAAGCAGCCTGCACAAGCTGAAGGCGGAGCTTAAAAGGGGAAGCAGAGCAGCTCAGTAGAGAGTAGGTAGTGGAAGGAGGGAAGCTCTGCTCTGTGGAAGTACTGCCCAAGAGCTCTTGTGGCCTGAGACCTGGAAAAACGGATGTCATAGGACCTACAAAGGAGACAATGTTGACTGCCTGGGAAGGTTGGAGACTTTATTTGTGGTTCTGTAACTTACTCCACAGGGAGAAGGGGAAACTTGAATAGGAAATAATCTGGCTGGGGAGTGGGTAGCTGCGTAGCACTGGAAGGTACAGAACACAGCTACCCACCACTGGCCTCTGGTTTGGAGCCTGGTGGAGAGAGTGGGCCGTGGTTCCCCTATCCACTCACAAAATATGGGACATCAACAGAAGCCTTTACCTCTGTAGAAAATCCATCTGGGGAAGACCCTGGCTGTTCAGTGGCCCAGACCACCAAAGTCCCCATACTAAAGTGAAAACCCAGAAGCCCCTGGGGACGCTGAAGGACAAGACTATCACTGAAAAGGGGCAACCACCTGCTGCAGCCCTGTCTGACCCTTAGGCAGCAGTGGTGGGTGAGAGTACCCCTTTTACAGTCCGGTTAAGAGAGAATTTAAGAAGGAATGGCAAGAACTATGTGTGACCCTGCAGACCAGGTGCCAGCACAAACCCAACACCCCAGGCCGCACTGAACACTGACAAAAGCATAACTGGAAATGAATCTGGCTTACCGGGGTGTTAGTATAGTTTAAAATAGACATTCGAGTTATAAGAATGTGTCCAGTGTTTAGACTTTATGGAATGCTTGTAGAATGCTGCATGTGTTAATACTAATACGTATCCCCAGTTATAAGGTAATGTCTGTAACTATAAAAATGTTTGCTAAGGCCATGTCTACAAGCTTACCAATACAGCTGTGCTGCTGTAAGAGCGCTTGTGTAGCCGAGTTATGCTGATGGGAGAGACCTCTTCTGTCAACACAATAAAACCAGCTGAATGGTGGGAGAGGGTCTCTTGCTGACATAGCACTGTGCACAAGAGCGCTTATACTGGCAAAACTCATGTCACTCAGAAGGGGTGCATATTTTTACATCCCTGAGCAACAAAAGTTTTGCCAACATAAGTACTAGTGTAGTGGTGGCCTAAGATTGTAAATTCCCCACTGTCAGGGGAGAAGCAGTACCAAGTGTGAAATGCTGGTGCACCAGCAAAAGAAGGTCTAGAGACATCAGACAAGCCATTTTGGACAAAAGACTTTGTTGATTGCGTCCTTCACACCCCTGAAGAAAATAGTGCCCTCCTCCCCGTCAGAGCTTGAACTCTGGGGGGAAGGGAATAAAAATGCATGTTAAGGAGAAATTCCTATTCCTATGCTGCTTGAACTCTGAGGGGTGAGGATTTCTAAGGGAATGTCTTCACTTGCAGAGCTTTTTTGTGCTGTAAGTTTCACTGGTGATAGGGAAACGGTGAAACTAAAGTGCTGGTTTGTGTACTCACTCAATTCACTCAAAGTCATTAACAAGTGTAGACACTCCCATGGTTTTAGTGCAAAAAAGGGACTTTTTGTGCTTTAAATGGTAAGTGTAGACATAGCCTAAGCCTGGTCTACCTTACCGGGTTAGGCTGATGTAAGCTGTCTTGCATCAACCTAGCTGTGGATGTGTTTTCACTTAAATTTGGCTATGCTGTTTTAGGAAGTCTATCTCCTGAGCAGCATAGAGTCATGGTCAATGTAATTAGGTCTCAGAGTGGTAGCCATGTCTGTATCAGCAAAAAGAACAAGGAGTCCTTATGGCGCCTTAGTGACTAACAAATTTATTTGGGCATAAGCTGTTGTGGGCTAAAACCCACTTCATCAGTGGTCAACACAGCGTTGCTTACATTGACAGTTTCTGGCTTTCAGGAGCCATACCACAATGTTCCACACTGACAACACAATCAATGCAAGTGCTCCTGGTGAGGACGCGCACCACTGACACTAGGAGCCAAGTGTGCACACACACAAACAATTTAATAACTGCAGTGGCTGCATGCTGATGTAAGCAGCGTCAGGATGAGCTCCACCCTGACATCTGGTGGTGAGGTGTGGCAAGTTGTGGAAAAGAACTTCAGGGGCCGATCTCATTTGCATAGGCACACCCACCACGCCTAGAATGAGACCCTAGCTGCCCAAATGGTCACTTTGGCTGCTGTGGGATCCCCAGTGTCTCTGTTATTGGGGCAGGAAGAATAAATTGTTATTACCCTGATTATGGGAACTGTGCTTGGAACTGTACGTGGCCTTTTGTTATGATGGAGGGATTCACCATCAACTAAGTAGCACTCGCTAGGCAAGGGTCATGGGTTCCAAAACTGTGTGAAGGGAAAGAGGCTGGGGACAAGTATTAATACTTGGTGACATGGGCCCCTTGGTGAGGGCCTTACATGCTAATTGCACTTCCTTCTCTCTCCACTGTGGAATATCAGAGCTAATTTTGATTTCATTAGAAGTCTAGTTATAGGCTGCTGAGCTCACTTTGGGCTGACAGTGCACCAGCACTGGGGCTCCCCTACTACAAGCTGAATTCACCTAAGAGCTGAAATCACTGAGTGTTGTGTTAAGTAGTGGGGGAGCCTGAAGATATATTGTGGAGCAGTTTGCGGCACGGCTGGTGAAGCAGTTCGACGCGGAGCAGTGTGTGGATGGCAGGAGCTGCTTGTGGGTCGTGGAGCTGAGCGAAGGAGTTCATGGGGCAGCTGGCGGAGCGGAGCGCAGCTGAGCGAAGGAGTTCGTGGGGCGGCTGGCGGAGCGGAGCGCAGCTGAGCGAAGGAGTTCGTGGGGCGGCTGGCGGAGCGGAGCGGAGCGCAGCTGAGCGAAGGAGTTCGTGGGGCGGCTGGCGGAGCGGAGCGCAGCGGAGCGAAGGAGTTCGTGGGGCGGCTGGCGGAGCGGAGCGCAGCGGAGCGAAGGAGTTTATGGGGCGGCTGGCGGAGCGGAGCGCCGCTATGGAGCTATGGGGCGGTCAGCTTCAGATCATGTAAGGTGCCTCTTACCCCCGTCCCATTTCCACCCAGGTTGGGAGGTAAAGCTCCGCAGATAAACTTTCGAACTCTGGGGCTGCCCTGACCAGGGACAGAGACTTTTGGGGCATTGGACTTTTGGGACTTTGGGTGATTTGGGGTTGCTGGACTCAAGAACCAAAGGGAAAAGGGCATGCCCCAATTTGCCTGGGGTGGGTTTTTTTTTTGCTCATGGGTTGTGTTATGAATCCTGTTGGTGGTGTTTCCCCAACATAATGCCACATTGTTTCTCTCTGTTATTAAAAGGCTTTTGCTACACTCAGGCTATGTGCTTGCGAGAGGGGAAGTATTGCCTCTTGGAGGCGCCCAGCGGGGGTGGTATATATTTGTCCCAGGTCACTGGGTGGGGGCTCGAGCCGGTTTGCATTGTGTTATTGGAATGGATCCCCTAGATATTGAACCCGGCCCTTGTTGCTGCCAACTCTGACGGGCAGAAGGGTTACATTTTTGGGGGGCTCGTCCGGGATAGCCTGGGTCAGTACCCCTCGCAAGCACCTGTTGAGTGATCCACTACATTGGGAAACAATTTATATATTTTTTTGTTTTGTTTGTGCTTATATTTTGAGGAAATTACTGTTTGTATAATGGCTAATATGTCAGGTTTGTTGGGCCCTGGCTCAGCAGCTTCTAGCTCAGGGGCTGCAGCCTTGGCTGATGATTGGACAAAAGCTCTGGGGCAAACATTGGAAAAGGTTGTGCTGTCCCATGCTGAGTCAGACTCTTGTCGTAAATTAAGATTATTTGCTGGGGAGGAGGAGTTTGAACCCTGGTTAGAGCATACCACTGAAATGCTGCAAGAGTGGGCTGTACCAGATGCAGAAAAGCGAAGATGCCTTATAGAGAGCCTTGGCGGCCCAGCATTAGATGTGATTCGCACCCTGAAGCTCATTGACCCTGGGGTCAGTGTGAAGGACTGCCTAGAGGCCCTTGAACACAACTTTGGGAGCGTAGAGGGCCCTGAAGACAGCTACTGTAAGTTCCTTAATTCCCGACAACAAAAGGGCGAGAAGGCTTCAGCCTACATACAGAGACTGGAGAGACTGCTTCAGAGAGCTGTCATGAGGGGAGCAGTGACTGCTGAGCAGATGGATCAGACCAGACTGGCTCAAATTGTAAGAGGAACTCAGTATCAGAACCCGATTCTACTTCATCTCCAGCTAAGAGAACGACGGGAACATCCCCCAAGTTACTCCCAGCTGATAAAAGAGGTCCGAGAGGAGGAAGAAAGGCAGGCTGCCAGTGAGTTTTGGGAAGCACAAACATCGGAGCCAGCCAGCACAACACCACTGCAAACAGCCAGTGTACTGATGGTGAGCACCAGAGAGCAACTTGCCCATCAAATGCAGGTCCTGACGGAACGGATAGCTGAGCTGCAAAGTACCGTTGACCGAGTTAAGACTTCCAGGAATAAGAAGCCTCAAACTGTGGCGATTGAGAAGCCCGCATTTAGAGCCACCATCCACCCCAGGCGAAGGGGGAAAGGTCAATTCTTCTGCTACCGATGTGGTCAGGATGGACACAGTGCTGCCAAGTGCCGTAATGAAGAAAACCCCTCCTTAGTGTATGGAAAGCTGAGGATCAGTTGGGAGAGATCCGGTAGCTGCCAGAGGGTCTGGGGACGGGGACCCCTCAGGTCTGCAGGATTTGAAGATTCCCCCAGAAAAGACTGTCCAGCTGGGATCCCTGCAGGACTGATAGGGCCTCGAGCAGAGGTCATGGCGAGGATTGAAGGGGTGGAGTGTAAAGCAGTGCTTGACACTGGATCTCAAGTGACTATTATATTTCAGTCATTCTACCAACAGATGCTTAGGCACCTGCCTATACAGCCACTGACTGGCCTTGGCCTGTGTGGCCTCAGCATGGATGAATACCCCTATCAAGGGTATGTCATAGTGCACCTGGAATTCCCAGAGGAGGTTGCTGGAGTAAGAGAAGAGGTAGACACAGCTGCCTTAATATGCCCTGACCCTAAAGGGACCTCTGATGTGTCTGTGCTGATAGGGACCAACTCCAGTCTCTTCAAGGTACTCGCGGATTACTGCAGAAGGCGGGCTGGAGACCAGTACCTGAATACCCTGATGATCCATACGCTTTGTGCTGAAGCCTATAGGAAAATTGAGAGCGCTAAAAGGGACACATCTGAGCTACCGCTTGGGGCACTGAAGTACGCGGGCACAACCCCCTTAGTAGTGTCTGCAAGGACGGAGCAAGAAGTGCTTGTCATGAGTACCTGTCTGAAAGGCAGTAAAGGGACGTTAGCAATGATAGAGCAGCCGATGGGAGGAGAGCTCCCTGAAGGAGTGCTGGTCCCCAGTGGAGTCATAACCCTACCTGCTGAAGCCCAGGAAAGGGTGACTATACTGATTGCTAATGAAACGAGTCGTGATGTTGTTGTGAAGCAAGGACAAAAGATAGCAGACCTCTTTGAGCCTGAGTCGATTGTAAAACCCCAGTGTGAAACTCAAGTTCCGACAATAGACCCAGCAAAGTTTGACTTTGGAGATTCACCAGTGTCCGAGGACTGGAAAGATCGCCTGAGGAAGAAACTTTTGTGAAAGATCCAAGGTGTTCTCACTGCATGAGTGGGATGTGGGATATGCAAAAGGAGTAGAGCACAATATCAGACTACATGACTCTCGACCTTTCAGGGAGAGATCTAGGAAGATTGCTCTCTCTGAGATGGAAGATGTGCGACATCATCTTCAGGAGCTGGCTGCGAATGGCATCATTACAGAGTCCCGCAGCCCATACGCCTCACCCATTGTGGTAGTCCGCAAAAAGAATGGGAAAATCCGGATGTGTATTGACTACCGCACCCTAAACAGCCGTACTGTGGTCGACCAGTACACTATGCCTCGAGTGCAAGATGCTTTAGACTGTTTGCTGGGAAGCCAGTGGTTCTCTGTGTTGGATCTTCGAAGTGGATACTACCAGATCCCTCTGGGAGAAGAAGATAAGGAGAAGACAGCCTTCATCTGCCCATTAGGGTTTTATCAGTTCGAACGCATGCCCCAAGGGATTTCTGGAGCACCTGCCACCTTTCAACGTCTCATGGAGAAAGTTGTGGGAGACATGAATTTACTGCAAGTGTTAGTTTATTTGGATGACCTGATTGTGTTTGGAAGAACCTTAGAGGAGCATGAAGAAAGACTTCTTAAAGTGCTTGATAGGTTGGAGGATTATGGTCTGAAGCTTTCAATTGACAAATGCCAGTTCTGCAGAACCTCAGTGAAGTATGTGGGTCACATTGTGTCCCAAGAAGGTGTGAGTACTGATCCTGATAAAATAGAAGCACTCACTACATGGCCACGTCCAAGTAACTACAGAGAACTCAAGACCTTTCTTGGATTTAGTGGCTACTACCGCAGATTTGTGAAAAACTATGCTACGATTGTAAAGCCTCTGAATGATCTTACCAGGGGACATCAGTCCAGCAAGAACAAATCTAAGTCCAAGAATAAGGGGAGGTCCCCAAAGCCTCCTGTGCAGAGACACAATGGCCCCTTTGCACCATTTGGGCCACGGTGGGATGAGAGATGTGAAAGGGCTTTTCAAGAAATCATTACTTGCCTAACTCATGCTCCAGTCCTAGTTTTTGCTGACCCAAGCAAACCATTTATCCTGCATACTGATGCCAGTTTGGAGGGTCTGGGAGCAGTCCTGTACCAGGAAGTGGAAGGCAAATGTAAACCTGTAGCCTTTGCCAGCCGAGGATTGTCTGATAGTGAAACTCGCTATCCCACCCACAAGCTGGAATTTTTGGCCTTGAAATGGGCCATCACTGAGAAATTTCGAGACTACTTGTATGGTGCTCAGTTCCAGGTGTGGACAGACAACAATCCACTGACTTATGTGTTAACAAGTGCTAAGCTGGATGCTACAGGGCAGAGATGGGTGGCCGCCTTGGCTAGCTATGAGTTCAGCATTCAGTACCGATCAGGGAGAAGCAATGTAGATGCAGATGCATTGTCCAGGCGTCCGCAGGCTCCAGAAGTTGCTGTGATACCCACAGATGGAGTGAGAGCTATTTGCAGTGTGAGTCGCCGAGAGCCAGAGGCCCGTGAGGGCCTTCAGGGATGTGTTGCAGAAGCTTTGGGCCTGCCCCTGAATGCATGCCTTCTGCTTCAGTGAACTATATTGCATTAGACCAATCTCCTTTGCCCATGCTCAATGCGGCTGACTGGCAAGAAGCCCAGCGGCAAGATATTGACATTCGTGATACACTACTTGCCAAAAGGGAGGGGCGAAGCCCAGCTGCGGTTGTCCCACCTAACCCGGAGGGTAAACTACTATTGAGAGAATGGACCAAACTAAAACTGATTCAGGGAGTGCTACACCGAATGACCACTGACCCTTTACAAAAACAACGAGCACAACTAGTACTGCCAAAAAAGTACAGAGCCCTGGCCATGAGGGCCCTGCATGATGACTTTGGGCATTTAGGGATGGAGAGGACCCTGGAACTTATTCGTAGTAGGTTCTATTGGCCCCGAATGGCTGAAGATGTTCGCAGGAAATGTGCGACTTGCGCTCGATGTGTTCAAAGGAAAACTCTGCCCACGAGGGCTGCATATCTCAAGAACATCACCAGCAACAAACCTTTGGAGTTGGTATGCATTGATTTCTTGTCTGTAGAGGTAGACAAGAGGAATGTTGGAAACATTCTAGTAGTGACTGACCATTTTACACGGTATGCACAAGCATATCCCACACGTGATCAGAGGGCCACCACCGTTGCTCGAGTATTGTGGGACAAATATTTCTCAGTCTATGGATTCCCGGCTTGGATACACTCTGATCAGGGGCGGGATTTTGAGAGTCACCTTCTGAAGGAGGTGCTGAAGATAGCAGGAATTAAAAAGTCTAGGACAACGCCTTATCACCCCCAAGGTGATCCTCAGCCAGAGAGGTTCAATCGAACCCTATTAGATATGTTGGGAACTTTGCGACCAGAGCAGAAGGCAACCTGGAGCCAGCATGTCGCATTTCTGGTGCATGCCTACAATGCCACAAAGAACGATGCTACGGGAGTCACCCCATATCTCTTGATGTTTGGGCGAGAACCAAGATTACCCATAGACTTGTGCTTTGGTGTATCAGAGGATGGAGATAGCTATGAAACTCATCAGCAATATATATCCCGACTAAGAGAAAAGCTGCGGGATGCTTATCGCTTAGCTACCACTGCGGCTCGGAAGAACGCAGACCGCAACAAATATCGATATGATGCTAGAGTGCGTTCGCAGGAGCTCCAGCCGGGGGACAGAGTCCTGCTGCGAAATTTGGGTATTGCTGGCAAACACAAGATAGCTGACAGATGGAAGGCAATACCTTACCTGGTGATGGAAAAGCTGGGAGATCTGCCGGTCTACAAGATCAAACCTGAAGACGGTCCAGGGCAAATAAAGACGGTGCATAGAAACCTTTTGCTCCCTGTGGGGGAATTGGTAAGCACCCCTTATGAGATGGGCCACGGCAGGGCCGCCGGGCAGAACAGAGGTGCTAGACCAAAGCCGCCATCCAACACAGACAGTGGGCCCCCTGCAGCTAACTTACCCCTATTCTGCACATCTGAGAGTGAGTCTGAGGAGGAAGACACAACCCTGGTGTATCCTGGGATGGAGACAAGATTTCAGTCTCGATCAGCTGAACCAAACGAGAGTTTTCCCTCTTCCGCCCTAAACCCAATGGCGGAACTATTTAGGCCCCTTTCTGATACCCCGGTGCTGCTGATGAGACCCCCCTGTGATGACACACGCAGGTTACTGGACAATGGGGACAGACAGGTAGAGGATGTCCTGGGCACCTTGGACCCTCCAGCGTTAGAACTAGGAGTTCAGGGGCCTACGCCAGTAGCCGAGGGACCCTCCAGGGAAGCCTCTCCATCCGTCACTCAAGAGGATGTTCCCCCTACCTCGGCAACAGAGATTCTCAATAGACGAGACAGGGTGATAAGACCAGTGAAACGGTTAACTTATGATGCACCTGGGGTGACTAGTGAGGAGCCAATACATTTAGCACACAGGCTTGTGGAAGCTAAAGTGGGCTTCCTGAGGCCCTTTGGAGGAAACCAATGAGTTGGTATAAAGGGGGTGTGATTTGTCGGGACGACAAAGTCTCGGCTGGGGGGAGGATGTAAGCAGTGTCAGGATGAGCTCCACCCTGACATCTGGTGGTGAGGTGTGGCAAGTTGTGGAAAAGAACTTCAGGGGCCGATCTCATTTGCATAGGCACACCCACCACGCCTAGAATGAGACCCTAGCTGCCCAAATGGTCACTTTGGCTGCTGTGGGATCCCCAGTGTCTCTGTTATTGGGGCAGGAAGAATAAATTGTTATTACCCTGATTATGGGAACTGTGCTTGGAACTGTATGTGGCCTTTTGTTATGATGGAGGGATTCACCATCAACTAAGTAGCACTCGCTAGGCAAGGGTCATGGGTTCCAAAACTGTGTGAAGGGAAAGAGGCTGGGGACAAGTATTAATACTTGGTGACATGGGCCCCTTGGTGAGGGCCTTACATGCTAATTGCACTTCCTTCTCTCTCTACTGTGGAATATCAGAGCTAATTTTGATTTCATTAGAAGTCTAGTTATAGGCTGCTGAGCTCACTTTGGGCTGACAGTGCACCAGCACTGGGGCTCCCCTACTACAAGCTGAATTCACCTAAGAGCTGAAATCACTGAGTGTTGTGTTAAGTAGTGGGGGAGCCTGAAGATATATTGTGGAGCAGTTTGCGGCACGGCTGGTGAAGCAGTTCGACGCGGAGCAGTGTGTGGATGGCAGGAGCTGCTTGTGGGTCGTGGAGCTGAGCGAAGGAGTTCGTGGGGCAGCTGACGGAGCGGAGCGCAGCTGAGCGAAGGAGTTCGTGGGGCAGCTGACGGAGCGGAGCGCAGCTGAGCGAAGGAGTTCGTGGGGCAGCTGACGGAGCGGAGCGCAGCTGAGCGAAGGAGTTCGTGGGGCGGCTGGCGGAGCGGAGCGCAGCTGAGCGAAGGAGTTCGTGGGGCGGCTGGCGGAGCGGAGCGCAGCTGAGCGAAGGAGTTCGTGGGGCGGCTGGCGGAGCGGAGCGCAGCTGAGCGAAGGAGTTCGTGGGGCGGCTGGCGGAGCGGAGCGCAGCTGAGCGAAGGAGTTCGTGGGGCGGCTGGCGGAGCGGAGCGGAGCGCAGCTGAGCGAAGGAGTTCGTGGGGCGGCTGGCGGAGCGGAGCGGAGCGCAGCTGAGCGAAGGAGTTCGTGGGGCGGCTGGCGGAGCGGAGCGGAGCGCAGCTGAGCGAAGGAGTTCGTGGGGCGGCTGGCGGAGCGGAGCGCAGCTGAGCGAAGGAGTTCGTGGGGCGGCTGGCGGAGCGGAGCGGAGCGCAGCTGAGCGAAGGAGTTCGTGGGGCGGCTGGCGGAGCGGAGCGGAGCGCAGCGGAGCGAAGGAGTTCGTGGGGCGGCTGGCGGAGCGGAGCGGAGCGCAGCGGAGCGAAGGAGTTCGTGGGGCGGCTGGCGGAGCGGAGCGGAGCGCAGCGGAGCGAAGGAGTTTATGGGGCGGCTGGCGGAGCGGAGCGCCGCTATGGAGCTATGGGGCGGTCAGCTTCAGATCATGTAAGGTGCCTCTTACCCCTGTCCCATTTCCACCCAGGTTGGGAGGTAAAGCTCCGCAGATAAACTTTCGAACTCTGGGGCTGCCCTGACCAGGGACAGAGACTTTTGGGGCATTGGACTTTTGGGACTTTGGGTGATTTGGGGTTGCTGGACTCAAGAACCAAAGGGAAAAGGGCATGCCCCAATTTGCCTGGGGTGGTTTTTTTTTTTGCTCATGGGTTGTGTTATGAATCCTGTTGGTGGTGTTTCCCCAACATAATGCCACATTGTTTCTCTCAAAAGGCTTTTGCTACACTCAGGCTATGTGCTTGCGAGAGGGGAAGTATTGCCTCTTGGAGGCGCCCAGCGGGGGTGGTATATATTTGTCCCAGGTCACTGGGTGGGGGCTCGAGCCGGTTTGCATTGTGTTATTGGAATGGATCCCCTAGATATTGAACCCGGCCCTTGTTGCTGCCAACTCTGACGGGCAGAAGGGTTACACTGATGTAAATTAGGGCAACACAATTTTGTAGTGTAGACATGGCCTAAGCATAAGCAAGGAGTCCCTAGCTGTTTAGTTTGTGTTAGCCATAAGGGACTTAGTAGCTGCTAGAATATGCATGCACAGTACAAAGAAGTTTTATTTTTTAGATATATTATAGTCAGGCTTGGGTGTAATCCTTGGCAGAAAGAAGATTAAAAAGGGCAGATGGAGACTCAGAAAGGCTCTCAGGTTTTTTTTTTAAAACCATTGTTAATCTTGGTGAAATTTCAACTACAAAATCACAACACTGGAAAATCATAAAAAGCCTCAAACAAAACACATATATTACTGAATATGTAGTTTAGACACAATATATTTGTAACAAACATTGCAAAAACACCACCACTAAAGAGCAGGGAGGAATATATGAAGTCTATGAATCATGGTGAGGACTGATGTGGCATTCACATTGAAGTCCTCAAATGCACTATTTCCACTATGGGAAATGGTTAACAGATAACCATGTCAATGGAGAGTTGATCTGGTTTGAGTATGCCTGAATTTTAGCACTCTTACCCAACTGAAGGAGGAATGAATCCATGTCAAAGTGACTAATTCAAAATAGCCAGAGGTGCTTTTGCTAGTCTGATTGTCTCTTGAATATCTCATATTGGCTAATGCCTTTACTGATGTTAAAATTCTGTCCAAAAGGTTTGGTTGAAAGGTTGAGGGAAATGATCCTCTGTTTAGTCAGACATCACCAGACTGGTTGGTATGATATGTTGGGAGATTTCTGGGGCAAATGCTGTTGGCTTGTGAACTTAGTCATTGTTCTTCAGGTGGAAAAGCTGTCTAACTGGTTTTGGTGACACTTGCATTTTATTTTTAAAGAGAGAGACAAGGTGGGTGAGGTAATATCTTTTATTGGACCAACTTCTGATGGTGAAAGAGACAAGCTTTAGAGCCTACACAGAGCTCTTCACATCTTTAAATAGAATTTGGGGTTGTGGTGAATTATTATTTAAAAGAGTATGGATTTTATTGTTCTCCAGAGATCTCTGTTATAACATCAAATTTATATTCATCACTTCAACTGGAAAAGGCTGAGGGTAAAATTTTCAAAAGTACCCATGTCCCTTTTAAAACATTTTATCCTCTGTCTCTGCTCACGCTTATGTCTTTCAAACACTTTGCTGTAGTCCTGATTTTAGAAGAATTTTTGGGAGCCTCAAAAGTCAATTTGGGACAGCATCTCTGGAGAGATCAGAATGCTGAAAATGTGGGCAAGTTAATCACAATAGGAGCAAATTTTCTTCCTGGCACCAGAGTGGCTGTTGGCATCCTGGGCCTTACTGTATTAGAGCTTCACACCCTTTATCTACTCCTGGTATTCTGAGTGGGAGGAAGTGATACTCTCAGATATCTTGTCCTAAACCACAATATTCTAAATCTTCTCAACGCCTCTGATGTTCACAAATGCCCTAACAGAGACTAGGCCAGCTTGCAGCATGCTCCTAGGATAGCTTTCTTTTGGAGTAGCTCTCAGAAGAGCTTCATAACATATCACCCAAAAAGAAATAGATACTGGCAAGAAAGTGTGTGCAGAGAGATCTGAAGTACGCACAGCTTAGTTTGTACTAGCAAAGGACTTCTGGAACCGGATCTCTTAAACCCTTACCTATATGAGTAGTCCATTTTAAATCCGAGAGTAAGGATTTGTAACTAGGACCTAATCCTAAATAACTCACTCCACCATTTTGCCTGTGGACTCTTACCTGCATTTTTCTCTTCTGCTTAGCAAACCTTTCCTCTTTATCTTTTTCCAAATTGTCAGAATGTTCCCTGATCATGCACAGGATAGTCAAGAAAGAAGTCAAATAAATAGCATCCTGTCATTGGTGTTATTAGAATGGATGGATTCAAACTCTTTTGTTCAGTCTTTGTTTTGTTCATGCTATTCTTAAACCTATTGAGGAATCACTTCAAACAGAAAAATGGTTAGAACAAGTTCAGAGAGAAACCTTTTCTTGAAATACATTCCTCAGAGAGATTTAACTACAAATTAAACACAGATACTGGCAATTGAAAATGCTTCTTCTGTCAAATTCATTCTTTACTGGAAGATTTATATGAAGAATAAAATAAATTCTGCTTTGTCTGCATTTACGGATTCATATGTGGCATAGAATATCTGAGCTGGCTGAAAAGTGGTTCAAGTTGTTAGCATTATTACACATAAATGATAAACTTTTAGATTATACTTTTAGTTGAGACCTATAACAATATTTAGCATTTACATTGCACGTTACATCTTCAAAAGGAAGCCAAAATGTTGCTGTTGAGCCTCTTCTCACTTACACTGCTGTATGCCACTGACTTCCAGAGAGCTACACTGGTGTAATATAAGGAGTAAGTGAATGGAGCCTCAGACCCTTTGACCAATAAAGCCATAAGGCACAACAGGGTGTGCATCAGTAGTCTGTTAGTGTTTCCTCAGCATCATTTGTCAACCCTTCCCTACTACTATACACTCACAGCCATACTCCAATTTTCACAACATCCCTGTGAGTAGGGTGACCAGATGTCCCGTTTTTAAAGGGACAGTCCTTTTTTTAGGGATTTTTTCTTATATAGGCACCTCCCACCCCCATCCCGTTTTTTCACAGTTGTTATCTGGTAACCCTACCTGTGAGGTTAGTGGTAATTACTGTTTTATGGATTGGGAAACTGAGGCAAAGTGCTGTACAGCAGTGCAGGGCCAGAGCTGGGAATAAAACTGAGTTTTGCCTCCTAATCCAGTGTTAAGGCTAATTAACCATTATCCCTTATAAGTTTACACCAAAAGAAAAATATTTTGTCAACACAGTGGGCCAACAGAGTTACAGCAGGGGTGAATTTGGCCAAGTAGTCTTAAACAAAGACTTCCTGAGATGTTGATAAATCTGTCTGGTGTTTTACATTTAGGCAGGAAAAATCATGAATTATTTTCCTATAGAGTGTAGTAGAAAATATTTCTATTTTCTTCCTTTTTATTTTACCAGCCAAGCACTGGTGGATCACAAGGGACGTTTCACCAACATCAACGTGGGATGGCCGGGAAAGGTACATGACGCTCACATATTCAGGAACTCTGGTCTGTTTTCAAAAGCTGCAGGAAGGGACTTTATTCCCAGACCAGAAAATAACCATTGGGGATGTTGAAATGCCTATAGTTATCCTTGGGGAACCAGCCTACCCCTTAATGCCATGGCTCATGAAGCCATACACAGGCAGCCTGGACAGTAGTCAGGAGCTGTTCAACTACAGGCTGAGCAAGTGCAGAATGGTGGTAGAATGTGCATTTGGATGTTTAAAAGCACACTGGCGCAGTTTACTGACTCGTTAGACTTCAGCAAAACCAATATTCCCACTGTTATTACTGCTTGCTGTGTGCTCCACAATATCTGTGAGTGTAAGGGGGAGACGATTATGGCAGGGTGGGAGGTTGAGACAAATCACCTGGCCACTGGTTACACGCAGGCAGACACGAGGGCGGTTAGAAGAGCACAGGAGGGCGCGGTGCGCATCAGAGAAGCTTTGAAAACCAGTTTCATGACTGGCCAGGCTACGGTGTGAAAGTTCTGTTTGTTTCTCCTTGATGAAACCCCACGCCCCTTTGGTTCACTCTACTTCCCTGTAAGCTAACCACCCTCCCCTCCTCCCTTCGATCATTGCTTGCAGAGGCAATAAAGTCATTGTTGCTTCACATTCATGCATTCTTTATTAATTCATCACACAAATAGGGGGATAACTGCCAAGGTAGCCCGGGAGGGAAGATGGAGAAAGGAAGCACAGGGAGGGATGGTGGAGGAGGGAAGGACAAGGCCACACAGCACTTTAAAAGTTTAAAACTTGAAAACTTATTGAATGCCAGCCTTCTGTTGCTTGGGCAATCTTCCGGGGTGGAGTGGCTGGGTGGCCGGATGCCCCCCCACCGTGTTCTTGGGCGTCTGGGTGAGGAAGCTATGGAACTTGGGGAGGAGGGCGGTTGGTTACACAGGGGCTGTAGCGGTGGTCTGTGCTCCTGCTGCCTTTCCTGCAGCTCAACCATATGCTGGAGCACATTAGTTTGATCCTCCAGCAGCCTCAGCATTGAATCCTGTCTCCTCTTATCATGCTGCTGCCACCTTTCAGCTTCAGACCTCTCTTCAGCCCGCCACTTACTCTCTTCAGCCCACGACCTCTCCTGCCGGTCA